>NC_079385.1:8519052-8870302 GCF_021018895.1 Seriola aureovittata
GCATTGTGTAGCATCCGGTGCTACTGATACAGCTGAAGCCAGTTTGAATCAACATTTGAAGGACTTTTAAAAACAAATCAGCGCATTGTTATGCAAACGCATCTGAAAAAACAAGTCGACAACAAATTTGAAATGACACAATGAGTTGAATCGTCCAACCAGTCTTTTGAAAATCTCTGTGGTTGAATGACGATCACGAGAAATCACTAAGAAAGGATGAGACCATGAGCCAACAGCTGCAAAGTTCCTCCACCTAAATCAAACTCGTTGCATATACACATAAAACATTTACATTTTTCTTGGCTTTTAAAAGTCGCCTCTGTCTGTGTCTACAGCAGTATACAGTTACTCATTAGTGTGGGAAGTGACAATCATTGGGGGGGTGGATGGGTAGGAGGATAAAAGAAGAGTAACAGAAGATGAATAGCTCATTAAAAAAAAATAAAGGGAAGAACATGAATATGAACTAGTTCATTTTAATCTGTATGAATTGAACTTTGTGAACTAAAGCACTGATATGCGATTGTACAGGTGTTTTGTAGCTCTTGTGACTGAATTTCAACACTTACAAAAACGTAAAAATCTCAACATTACGCAACTCTGGCCATAATAATGTGACATAATCTTCTATCAATCTGAGCCAGATACTGCCATCAACAACTGGCCTATATGTTAACAACAGAGCCATCACATGCATCATTGTGTGGCCACATCATTCCGCTGTGCGTTAGCATATAGGATTGCAGCGTTCTAATGTTATAGCACATCTATTCTTTAACTGTTATTTGTTTACTGTTTTATTATTCTTATTTGGCAGACTTCTGTAAAACAGATACTACTCAGATAGTAATAGTAATATTATTAAAACATTACATTATAGAAAACAGACATGCTATTCTTTCCTTGGTGCCACGCGACATCTTAAAATGATTAGACTTGTAAACAAACAACACGCGGCATTTCTGCTAATCCATGTAAGATTAGAAACCCAAATCACATGCCTTAATTTATAAAAACCCACAGGCAGCTGTCATGGCTTGGCATGTGGGAACCGCAGGGTTTATTTATAGTCGGCATGTGATTCTTGTGCCCTATCATGGTTTTCCCTATCATTGAAAAGGTTAGGTGCTGCGTCTAAGTGTTTTTGCGGCGCATAAGGCATTCAGGCGACACATCAGAATGAATATAAAAAACGAAAAATGACAAAAAAGGGGAAAAAAATGGAGAGGTGGCCTGATCTCAAATGTAAAGGTAAGATGGCAAAATGAATAACTTGCCAATCAAAGAGTTGGCCTCATCAAAGAGTAAATGAAGTATGTATATGAAGTAAGACTTTTTTTTGTTAGGGAGTAATTCTTGTAGATGTTAACAATAGCAATAGCAGGAATAGATATCTATAAATTATAACTATAACAATATAACCAATGTAGCCTCTTTAACAACTAAAGAAATTGCTAACCTAGCTTCTAACTTCCATAGATAGTGAATTGAGTTGATTTTAGCCAGTGAAGCTAGTTGGTTAACGTTAAATAAAGATACGTAACTAATGTAGCTTAGTAGCTAAACAAATTTAGGCTGTGTTCACATGTAGCATCTTTTCCGGGTGAAAACTGCTGGTCCAGGTGTTTTTTCATATTAAGTAAATGCTGTTCCAAAATGCAGCAGAGCATAATACATTTCTTCACCACTTCCACCTCCAATTTTGACATTGGGTCCCGCTGCTCCTCATGTGATTGGTCAGTTGTCAAAGAATCGCTTGACGAAGAACTTGAACTGATTTCAACCAAGAATAATTACACATGTATTTTAACATTGCACATACCTTTCACAAGTGTACAAGTTAAGGTAATCCACATATATTTGAATTAAATCAAATGTTATTTGGTCAAATGAATAGACTTTTGACTATAAGTACAATAAATGCTGCCAGTTTTCTTTTTTTCAAAAATAAAGTAAGATAAGCATAATGATTGAAAACAAATATGAAAAAAAAAAAAATACACTCACAATCCAGACAGCAGAGAAGCCTTGTGAAAACCTCGGGGAAACCCTTCCCATCAAACATCAGATGCTGGTCCGGGCACGAGCGGATGTATCTGACACGGCGGGGGCCTTCGGCTCCCTCAGCCAGGCTGCTCTGAATCACAACGTCTGCTTCAAATGTAAATGCGAAATGACTCAGTGTGACTGCCTCGCAAAGCACTGCTGGACTCCCGCCATCCCTCGCCGCAGCTGTGACCTTAATGTTTACATTATGATGAACGAGTATACAATGACGAATATACCGCATACATGTGGGGTTTATATGTATAGTCTACTTTCTATTAAATGTCTCGCAGACTCCGTTGCAGTGACCGTGACACTCTGCTGCTCTACTATCCTCTGCAAAAGCAGTTTGACCAAGGCTTGCAATTTCTGTTTGTTCGTTTTACTTGGCAAGTGATTGAGAAACACTGAGGACTGAGACGCTGCTTTCAGTTTTCCTACAGGCCGAGAGATTTCATCAATCTTATGAGGTTATTGCAGGCCACACCGTGTGACGCACAACATCGAGGTTGATGTATGTTGACCGTACGATCATAACACATACTGAACTGTAGGCTACAAGTGTGCATCATTCATCTTTGCAGCTGTAGTGGTAAATAATAAAGCTGCAATGAAATAGTGGTATTTATGTGTATGGGAAAAAAAATCCAAAGAGGGGGAGGAGAAAGTGGATACGGTCGTGGCTTTAAGAAAAGAGGCCAACTTCATGCTGGTTTCCTATTGGTTTCCTATCTTCCGTCGCAAGGCCGTCTTTGAACCTCTCTCACAGTGCGACATACCATTTTGGAGGCATGACCAAAGATATCGACACGTTTCTTTCACAGTGCTGATAAAATAAAGTGTGTGTACCTGCTTGTATTCAGAGTTGAACCTACATTATCCTTGACCGAAAGTGAAAGATTTATTTATTATATTTTATTATCTTATGTAATTATTTGCTCTCTCACTCTTAAAGGAATAGTTTCTTGGAGATTATCTTTCTTGATAGGAGTTAAATTGAGTTGAGGACTGATATTCTTTATCTGAATGCTAAATGTGAAGATGTGATTAGTGAAGCAAAGTAAGATTGTTCCAAATGGATTGGCACAATGAAGGCAACACAAGGGCCCAGGTCCAAAGCCACAAATAGTATGTTTTCACCTTTATTTCATTATTTATCTTCCTTTTCGCAGACCCAGAATTGTCGTCACACCGACCTGCTGTTACTATCAGTATTTGGCCACAAACTCACCATGGAGGTTTGGTCATCACTGCAGGCGTTGAGGTGCCAGCTTGGCCCTGCAGAGCCTCTCTCTGAGCTCCTGGAACATTCTAGCGACGGCCCAGAGGAGGAGGAGGAGGAGGAGGAGGAGGAGGAGGAGGAGGAGGAGGAGGCTTCAGCGTTCACAGTGCATCGCTATGAACAGCCGGCCTGTCTGCCCCTTGGCACGGACGACACACACACACACACACACACACACACACACACACACACACACACACATATAAAACACACACACAAAGTAATATAGTGAGTGAGCGAGTCGGTGGGACTACATTAAGGAGAGCTGGTCAATCCTGTGAGTGCCAGCCGGACCTGGGCAGTGTATCTGTGTGTGTGTGTGTGTGTGTGTGTGGTGTGTGTGTGTGTGTGTGTGTGAAGGAGAGACTAAGAGAGAGTCTGGGCTCTTGCCAGTCAGAAAGGCTGCTAAATATGTCCTCTTTGGAACACCGAACAGAGCTGACAGGGGTTATTCCAGGACACGTTCTTCCCAACCTCTGCCGCTTTGCCTCGATGTTTCTCCCTCTCAGTCCTTTCCTTTCTCCCTCTGCGGTCTAATACAGAGCTCATTTTGTGTCTGTTTCTAGGTGCCAAGGCCAGAGGGGGTTGTGTGTGTGTGTGTGTGTGTGTGTGTGTGTGTGCGTGCGTGCGTGTGTGTGTCCATGTGCATGCGTGTATATGCCAGCTGAAGCTGCTGCTGCTGTCTCGACGGCTGCTTTATTTTGGCTCTAGTTGCTATAGCGACCCTGTGGGACTTTCAGTGTGTCTGAAGCAGTGATCCGATCAATGCTAACCAACACCAGCAGCAGAGGTGTGTGCGTGTGTGTGTGTGTAGTATAGTATTGCATCTGTGCAGTGAATACCATTTGCATGTATATTCTGAATGTATTTTCAGCTCCCATGAACTCATGATCAGAGGATGATAACATTAGTTTTATTACATCACAGATGGATTAGCTGGACTAAGTTACAAAATCACAAAATATTGCACATTAGTTCAGTTTTCTCGTAAGTCTCTTATCAGTTCACACTACTGACCTCCCACCTTTAGCCCAAATGTTTACCCGGTGAGGAAAATGTGGCCTTATCCCAGAACACGTCAATAGTGGAAAGGCCAACAGTTACACAAGAAGTGTATTCCAGTAAAGCAGCCACCTCGCTGCCAAGCATCACTTTGGGTTAAAACTGACTGTGAGGGTAGCTTTGGACAAATCAATAGAATATTACTCTACAGTCGGGCAAACACCTTAACCCAACGTTGGTTAGTTTCATGTTTTTATTAGTTTTTTTCTTGTTTACATGGTATCTGCAGAACATTTTTGAGCATTAAGCTGTTGCTCTGAGCTACAGCGACTTACAGTCTTTGCAGGTACAGAGTCACTGTCTCGCACAAGGACGCTTCAACAAAAGAAGTAGCTATTTCTGATGCACTGCATTCACTCAGTCAGAGCTCCTTTATCATTCAGCTGGAATGTGCAAGGTCTGTATTGTTGTGAAACTAGTTCTAAAATAAGAAATTCTGTTTATCCTGATATATTGTGAATAGATGGCAACTGCTGTCTAATGCTGTCTAACACAGGTGACTGATGTCATCTCAGAGTTTTCAGTCTTGCTAGTGACGTGGACCCACGGAGGGCAACGTCAATCTCGTAGTAGTCATGTAGTCATGTAGTAGTCTACAGTTTATTCTGTCCAGCATTTTGATTTCACAACTAAATAATTCCAAAAAGATTGGAGCCTTGAACAAGCACTGCTATTAAGCGCTACTTATCAGCAAAGTTTTTGCATACTCAAATGCTAAACTGAGAAGGTTGCAATGGTAAACATTATATCTGCTAAACACCCAAACTGTTAAAACATTTAAATTGTTGTATTTTTAAATTTTGGTTTGTTTGATTCATATCAATCCTCCATCTATCTTAATCAGTGATAGGGAAGCAAAACAGATATTTCATTATTTGAAATTGTCGTAGGTTATTCCTTTTACAGTGAAATTAAATCAAAACATCTCTCCTTGGTGTTTGTATTGGTCTAGGTAATATTTTGGTCAAAACTGTTGTTAACAAAAAGAAGAAATTACAAAGGACTGCCTATATTGTCTCAGTTTCTGGGGATGGAGATTAAACTTTAGATTTCAATGTAGTCAGGCACTGAAAATTCATATGGCTTTAATTCCAACAGGCAGAGATCAGAAGACCCTGCTTATCTTATTATTATGACATTTTAATATAGTTTTAAACACACCTTGACACATTGTATGGTAGAACCAGTTTGAGAAGATATTAGCCATTTCTGCAATTTTTGCTGTGCACTCTCAGTTCCTCCAATCAACTGATATCATGAAAAGCACCCAAAGAGTAAGAGCATTGACTTGCTTGCTAAGAGAAAAATACAAAAAATATAACTGTAAAAAGAAAAAAAAGGAAATGTTTCTGATAATTTCATTTAATTCAGTTCAGAATTCATTCATGCTGATGCTAAATGTAAAATTCAAGGCCAGTTGAAGAAGCCTGAGCCAGAGTCCATTTGCTTTTTTTTGCTTTAATAAGTCCACATGAATGGTGCAGACAGCACAGGCGACAAGCACTGTGGAATTCATTCAAACTTTGTCCTTGACTGTGATTGGTCACCTCTCCAAGAGATGGATTTGACCCTGAAATGTAGCACTGTGTTTTCTATTTACAAACTTTTTATTTTCTATTGCATAACCTGGGAAGTTCTGGACGTGACAACACCAGGAAATATTTACTTCATTAGTAATGTATGCTTCCTTGACACTATGTTCCTGGGTATTAACACTGTTTGTGTGTGTGTGTGTGTGTGTGTGTGTGTGTGTGTGTGTGTGTGTGTTCACACACCCTGGATATTTGTTAACCATGGTGTTGAAAGTCATCAAGATGGGGAAAAACAGGATGTCAAATGCATCACAACGTGAACACGGGATACAAAGGGAACAAGCTTAGAGTGAGTGTATGTGTGTGTGTGTGTGATTGGGTGGGTGGGTGTGTATGTGTTGAACTCTCAGCTGACCTCAGTGGCCTTCTGACCCTCTCTCTTCATGAAAACAATGGCGAGTGCTCTAGCAACTCCCATGGAATCCGCATGCCAACAACAGCTTCTTACAGTACGATGAGATGGAGTAAAATAAATACACACTCACAAGCAATTATAAAAACACACACACACACACACACACACACACACACACACACACACACACAGACAAACACACACACACACTCACACACACACTCCATGAAAGCATAACTATATGTTGAGTTGTTTCCAAGTATTTTAGTAAAATTAAGTTATATAGTTAAATTGTTTGTGGAATATTTTCTTGTTGTCCAGGTAAAATGTTTTTTACACTGGCAGTCGCTGCTTTTCAAGGGCTTCCACTTGCTAACTATAGCCTTTCTCGATGTCATATCCTCTCTGGAGAGCTGAACTCCACTTCATCTATTTATGGTCCAAATCATTGTCAGAGGGTGATGGATGACACTCCCTGGGCGTGAACTGGATACCGTTCTGTGTGTTGGAAAATACTCATAAACAAAGACAATTCTGCAACCTTTAAGAATGTATTTTCCAAGGCATACAGGCATCTCAGCAAGCTCAGGGGTCTTTGCATGTCCTTGAACTGCCCTTGGCCTGCGTTGAAACATTGTGCTCTTTTTATCTTTTTTTAGATCTAAACAAATGTAAAAATTCCTAAAGGAACTGTTTAACATTTTTGTAAATACAGTTATTTGAAGATTGATACTAATCTCATTACTGTACACTAAATATGGAACTAAGGTTGGCAGCCAGTTAGCCTAGCTTACCATAAACAGTGGAAACAGTGAAACATCTTATTTTTACACTTTAGTTTTTGTATGGATTAAACAACCAAGATATAGTGTACTAATTGGCAAATTTTAAAGGTGCTCATAGGCAGATTTTGTTACATTTGGACAGAGTAAGGGCTAGCGGTGTCCCCCCATTTCTATTGTTTGTGCTAAACTAAGCTAGCTGCTGCTGCTCGCAGTAGCTTCATAGTCAGCATGAGAATGTTGAACTATTTCTTTAATTTCAGCAGGTTGTCGCATTTTTACTTTTCCTGTGTGGTTGTGTGACAAATAAATCCAACATAAAACCACACTAGAAAAAATGTATCCATGTGGATAAAACTGGTGCTATTCGTAGTATGAAACCTTTTATGAAAGGCAGGATGGATGATACTGACAACGCAGGGTAGCAGCTTTAATTCATGTGTAAGTGAAATAAATATTCAGCATTTTCCGTTCTGCTCATGGGTATCCATAATGAATGCATAGGCTACAGTACATGCATGAGTAGTATGAGTAGTATCCTGGGTACTATTAGCCCCCCCGTGCTGACACAGGCACTGGGGAAAACAGGAAATGGAGCATGGTGTGAGGTCAGCACACCACTGACTGCCCAACCACGGAGCGGCTAAGCCCGAGTGTACATCACACTAGTGTTTCCCTCTGAATGGTTATGTCCCTCAGCTGCTGTGGAGACTCTGTGATGAGCGTTCATGCTAGATGCTCCCTGAAAGCAATCATTAAAAGGTGCTTAATTCTATATATATGGACAGTGTGGTTCCAGCATCTGAACAAACAGGAGTAAGTATCATTGAATTCAAATTTTAAGCTGAACATCAAGACAACAGTTTTACATTTTGGGAAATATGTATATTCACTTTCTTTCCATGAATTAGATGAGAAGATTGACACTCTCATGTCTGTACACTTAATATGAAGTAAATGTAGCTTAGTCTAGTTAAGCATAACGAGTTGTGCTCTTTGTGTAAGACTGTGTGACGGACCCTCCGCTTAGTTTCCTGCTGCTGCTGTGCTCGTCTTCAGGGCTGCAGACCAATTGAAGACCTTAATCAGCAGCATGGGCCCGATGTTCCCCATGCATATACAGTAAGCAGAGCAGCTGCAGGCAGATGTTGGCAGATCTCCTCACCACACGCACACACCTCTGCAGTGTGGGGTTTCTTTGGGGGGTTTTTCCCTTTGTTTTTTTGCAGCACAACATCCATGCAGCACATACTCCCTACACGACTGACCTTACAGATTCCTCCCATCTCTTTTTTGTGTTTATTTTGATCATTTTGTTGTAAATAAAGTAGTTTGTGCAGGTGTTGTTAACCCATCTTTATGCTAAGGTAAGCTGATCACCTCCTGGATCTATAGCATTATATTTAACAGACAGATGTGAGAGTATGAATCTTCTCATGTAACTCTTGGCAAGTGTATTTACCAAACTGTTGCACAACACTTCAATTATGAATTAAACAAATAAGGTGTTTCACTCTTTATGCTAAGCTAAGCTAAGTAACAACTGTTGACTATAGCTTCATATATCTTGTACAGACATAAGAGTTTTATTGAATGTAGTTCCCAAAATCTCACACTATTCATTTACGAAGCAAGTGCCATGAGGTAACTAGCTTAGCATGAAGTCATAACTACCTGTAATACCACAACTTTGTCATTTTTTGTTTGTGTATGGATTAAGCAAATAAGATACAATGTATTAAGTAGGAAGTTTTAACGGTCCTGGATTTCTTTTTACTTTGGATCGACCCAGCCTAGCTGTTTCCTCCTGCATCCAATCTTTATGCTAAGCTAAGTTAAACATCTCTAGGCTCTAGTGTCATATTCAATGGACAGACATGAGAGTGATATCTATTTTGTCATCTAACTCTTGTCAAGAAAGCGAATGTTTATCCTAAAATGTTGAACTATTCCTTTAAGGCGTACCTTTTACTCATTGAACCAGCCACATCAGATGATTTATATAAAGATTGTATCCAAGAAATTATCATGGTGAAAACTGCTTTCATATGATTCACTCACATCTATTCAGATTTCATTGTTACCCAGAATTTAATTTGGGACAATATGGCACATCTACATACTTTAGTCTTAATGACGAGGCATGGGACATTGTGGTCCAAAGCCTCAGTTTGTGATAGGCAGTGGGCCGACAAGATGGTGTGTTTCTTCCACAAAAATCTTCACTGTCTCCTCCGAGCTCTCACTGCTAATTACACACAGTGAGTCAGTGAGGCTCAGTAGAAAGGGCATCAAACAAACACAAACCATGGTGCTTTGTGAATGAATCATTCTCAATATTGACTGAATGCTGAGTCATGTTAAAAGACAGAAGGGTTTTTGTTTGAGTGTTAGTCATGTTAATTCACTCTGCGCAAACACTGTAACAGCCCTCTGGCAAAGGAACCAGCATGACTTTAGTAGTGTCTGTTGATGCAGTCGAATGGCTTGTTACCTAACGCGGCTCATCCTATTGGTACAAGTAGCTTCTTTAGTAGTTGTAGTGGGCGTTATTATGCAAGCTATTTCAGTAGTAGCACTATCAGTCATAGAGGTAACAGTCATAAAGGTATTTATCAGTCACAGGGGATGTTACCTACAAGACAGATATAAAAAAACATACTTGTGCCTACTGTCATAGAGAAAGTATTAGGAGCAACAACAGCGGGAAACTATTTCACTGATTTCTTTTGGTAATCTTAATTACTTGTCAGCTTACAAAACAACACGTGTAGAAAAAAATGTGGCAGTGGAAAGTGAGTTGTTGACACGTGCGTCTATTTACACTGAGCCCTGGTCACTGGTCCCAAATATGGATTTGTTTATATTATGACGGTCAGAGGAATTTTCTTCTGAAATCCCCAATCCTCCACACACAAACAAACACACACACACACACACACGCTAACACACACACACACACACACACACACACACATACACGCACGCACGCACGCACGCACGCACGCACGCACGCACGCAATGAGGCTACCCCTTCCTGTACAGCACGGATCCACCACATGACCAAAATAAACTCTGGCTAGAAAACAGGATGGCGGGAAGACACTCGGGCTTGTCACCCTGCATTCTCTATGTGTATGTATGTGCATGTGTGTGTGTGTGTGTGTGTGTGTGTGTGTGAGAGAGAGCGAGAAAGAGCGAGGGAGAGAGTAGTAGTGTTAGGGGCCTGCCCCACTACAGAGGAAGCTAGCAGGAAGTCTGAGCCAATTGTTTTTCTGGTTCACTGAGTTCACAGCCTGTGTCTTCATAACAATGACCAACGACTGCTCTGGACCTGTGTGTTATTGGAAAAAGCTGTTGTGAATGTGTGTGTGTGCCTGTGTGTGTGTGTGTATGTTACTTAAGCGTAGTCATGTAACATATGTATAACAGGATTATATGAGCACATATGCAAAGAACAGATGCTGGGAAATCTGTTATCCCACTTTTGAAAAGCAACCTAAATGATTTTGAACTAGGTGAACTGATTGCTGCAAAAGATATGTTGATCTTTCTCTCTCTCTCTCTCTCTCTCTCTGTGTGTGCGTGTGTGTGTGTGAGCCTGATGAGGTCACTCCATTGGAGCCTGCCAGTGCCTGAATAAACATTTACGGCACAAAATATTTGTGTCTGCCTGCAAGTTCGATCTGGCTCGCTGTCAATCCAGTTGTGTTTGTCTTTTATTTCTTCTCTGTTTGGCGATGGTTGGAGATGAAAGAGATGGAGGGTAGAGTTTATCAGAGAAATGTACTGCAGTCTTCCTCAGTGGAGGGAGGGAGGGAGAAAAGGCATCAAGTCAAGCAGATAGGAGAAACAAAAGAGAGGAGGAGGACGATGAAGAAAAGGGGAAAGGAAAAAAATGCAAAAGTGGAGGAAGAACATAGACAGAAGGAAAAAAGAGGAAAGAAAAACTCAGATAAGAGTGGGAAAAGAGGAGAGGAACAAGGTGTGGGTGGATGGGAGGACAGAGGAGGTCAGGTGAGGGTCACCCTAACACCAGCAGTGGGTCACACGGGGGAGAGCAGGAGCTCCTGACTGGTATATCACACCGGTGTCACCATAGCCTGGTTTCAATCACCTGCAGGTCAGTAACACGCACATGCAAACAAAAACAGTCCTCACACAGTCACCTCAACACACACACACACACACAGACACACAGACACACACAAATGCACAAACAAGCATGGGCAAATGCACATTACATACAGTACATTAACTGAAGCACACAATCACACTGGCAAACGCAAATAATCAAATACACAATTACTGTAAGTAGGCTACACACACACACACAATGTGCAAATAAGAGCTATAGATATAGATATAGAAAAACTGGCGCCATCTCATGTGCAGACGGGATTTTATTTACTCTTGGAGAGAGAGAGAGAGAGAGAGACAGAGAGAGAGAGTTGTAATTTTAACAATTTATAACTGGCTATTTGAAATTTCTTACGCATACAAATTATTACTCAAAGCAGACTATTTTAATATATTTTAAAACATGTCTTTAGGAGATCTTTAAAGCTGAAGAGCACTTCATTCCAACAGTTTAACATCTGTTCTAGTAGAGGACGAACACACAAGACACTGGCAGGGATACAACATTAGCAGGATATTTGATATCAGCAACATTTTTGCTACTAGTTTGCTGCAGTGGCACTTTTGCACTGCATATCCCAGAAACCGCAGGTCAGACAGTGTGATGTCTGTTTCGGATGATGAAGCCCGACATTATTTTAGAGTTTTCGATTTTTGCTGCTCACGCACATTAGCATCAACGATCGGAACAGAACGTGTGTCAAGTTCTCGGTTTACATTAAACTACACAAGCTTGAGAATGAGTTTTAATGAGCTCATTGTATTTTCACAGGTTTATAGTGAATCCCATGAAATGCTGTGAACTAAAGATCCGTGTATCTGCTGTTTCAGGTCAAGAATGAAATTTTATAACCTGAAAATGAGAAGTCCAGTGCTCAGAAAAGAATGGATCTTCACTGACTGAATACCATGAGATAAGATTGAAAGCTCCTGAACAGCTACCGAGGGGACCTTGTGGTGAGCCTGTATCAAGGTGAAGAGTAAACTTTCTGTCTCAAATCCATGTAGATTAGTTCAAGGTTTAAGAAAAAGCTAAAGAGAACAAACACCTATTCATAACTGCTCACCACACTCACTTTATTACATGATATTATAGCCATTTGCCTGGCGATAAACCTCCAAAATGACTCAACTAGCCATAAAAAGGTCTGTAATTTTAGTTGCTACTGATACACAATTAATTTGAGGGAACAAACTGTGTCATTTGGGGGCTCTCATTATTAATTTGACTGAACAATTTATCAAAAAACGTCCCCTTGATACCAGCCGGGCTCGGTAGCAATCTGTGCTCACTGAACATACAATAGCTGTGTTTGCGTGTGTGTGTGTGTGTGTGTGTGTGTGTGTCTATGGGTAATTACACACACCTCATCACTGGTGCGTTTGAATGTGTGTTTAGCTAAACAGTCATACCCTCACAGCATTTGAGCTTGATTTGCTCTGCAGTGGAAACCAAACAAACAAGCCCCTAGTTGCTGGAACCTGAACGCACCGCCAGGCAGTCAGCAGAGAAGTGTGTGTCTGTTTGTGTATATATGTGTATATATATATATATATATATATATGTGTGTGTGTGTGTGTTGATGAAAAGCATTTGTGCATGTTCAAGAAACCCATATGTGTCTTTGCATCCCGGGTGCCCTCTGTTTGTCTATCCTATAGGAGCCGGGTAGTAAACAAAGCAGGAGAGTAAACATCTACTGCATGTGCTCAGTGGAGATTTCCGATGCTCGGCGATCACCGGGAGGCAACAGAGGGCACAAACACTCAGAAAGTGGAAATGTAAACAAACTTGCACCTCACGTTCAAATACTACTGTGTGTGTGTGTGTGTGTTTGTGTGTAAGGATATCCCCTCTCCAAGCATTGGAAAAACCAACGCTCAAGGACCCTCCTCTTAATCCTGTGAGGCGTATCTGCAGTGTCTCCACAGACGTTAAGCTTACAGCAACGCCAACACTGGAGCAGTGTGTGAAAAGTATCTCTAAATCTCTACATGTCTACAACCTGAATATTGCATATAAAGCCTTTAATATTATTTAATCTTAAGGTTAAAACCCTTTTCAGACACGGGAGGACATTGCTTGTGTCATATATTTGCTAAAGAAATGGAGATTTGTCATTCAGATACACAGCAGCTGTCCATTGTGTGAACGTTCGTTAGGATTTTATTCAGACATTTAAAAATAAAGCCTTTTCCCTTCTTTCACATTTATTCTACTGCTCACTTAAAATGTCCAACAGTGCTCACGCATACAAGGGGAAGAAAATATGAAGAGGGAAACTACTTTTCTGATTATTATTCTTTTGTTGTTTTTTTTTCCTTCCCTAAACATTGATGTGACTGATTTATAAAACAAACATCAGCTCTATGCAACAAGGTGCAGGTCTCAGCGGATCCACCCTCCAAGGGAGGAGGTGGCAGAACATGGCACAAGATGGCATTGGGCAACGCCGTCCCGCTGGGGCCCCCTGGTCGTGTTGCTTGGGTGATTTGGGGGGGGAGTGGTGACCTGACCTCACCACTCATCATTAAACACAACTTTATTATACTATAATAATTATTGTTATGTAATTTCATCATATATATTATATTGTTATAATATCATCTTATTTTAAATGATTTTATTATGTAAAGTATATAAATAATACATAATATCGTTACTATTTTACACTAATTTACATTATTTTTATTATACATTTTATATATACTGTATATATATACATATCAAGACCCACACATATATATTAGAGATTACAGATATGTTACAGACTACCATACACATCATGTTATCATTTTATGTTTTTGTTGTCATCTACATGTGCGTCTAGTATGTCCTATTTGTAACACCTGTTTTTGAAATGTTACCAATAAAGTTGTAAAGCACAGAGAAATTGCGTTCTCAAGGTCAAAACCACCAGGACCTTGACCTTTGACCTTCAGCCCTCTCAAGGCTCAAAAGTTCTTCTAACTCATCGGCCTCTTTGACTGCGACTGCCTCAGTTTGACTCATTTGGTGTGAGTCAGTGTGTGAGTACGTAGGCTAATTCACAAAACCTCTTTCTGCTTTTAATCCTAACATGAGATGCCCGAGATGTATTCGTGAGATTGTTTTTCATCCTTGGGTCTTTCAATAGTCATAAAAGAGTAAAAAAAAAAAAAAAACTTCCTCCTCAAGGAGTTCATTAAAGAGAAGTTCATTAATGAGCAACACAGAGTCTAACGCCTTCTCGCATGTTTTCGGTTCACCATCAATCATTGCGACCAAACTGTGTTTTCCACAGATTTTCCATTTAGCACTTTGTGTTTACTAATTAATCCCACAAACCACCACAGCAGCACTTTGGATCTACGGAATAGAAGGAGAGGAGGCAGAAAAAGAGAGAGGTAATGATTTGCCGTCTCTGCCGGGAAGACGCTGACGAGGGAAAGTGGGCATTAGGAGAAGTCGAGGCTTTTGATTTGTCAGTGTCAACAGAGTCTCAACCTGTAATACGCTCACAAAAGCACAGATATAAACTGGTACTGATATCCAAGCACAAAGAAACACACAAATCAGTATACGTGTGCTTATAGACACAAAAATACAGAAAGAGGCACAAACATTCACAGTTTGTCTGTGAAAGTTCTCATTCGTCCAGGTCATTGTTATCTCTTTCTCAAATTAAATCGAAGGCAACTGGACTTGTATTTGTCTGTGGAAGACGTTTCGCCTCTTATCCAAGCGGCTTCATCAGTTCTTATGTATTGGTCTCTCTAGTCTGCACTGACCACATGAGACCACAACAATGGTAAGATGAAACCAGTACTTTCACAGGTACTTTGGTGGACCCACCCACAAGAGGTTAAATACCTGGGTCCTACTCCACTTTCTTGGTCAGACTAGTGCAGACTAGAGAGACCAATACATAAGAACTGATGAAGCCGCTTGGATAAGAGGCGAAACGTCTTCCACAGACAAATACAAGTCCAGTTGCCTTCGATTTAATTTGAGAAAGAGATTCACAGTTTGGAGTACAAACACAGGGGGAGTGTTTCTCTCTCAGCATCTTCTTTTGGTCTGATGTATTGATCCCAAGGCTCTATCACTGCACTCCCAGCGGCCATTAATTCACTGGGGCTGACGGAGGCCCAGACTGTATACTGATCTCTGCAGACGATGACTAAGAGTCATCCATCAGAGAGGGCGGATCGACTGAGACAGAGAGTGACACACTGAGAGAGGCAGAAAGAGCTAAAGATATTACCAACAAATAACTTTGTTTACATTTTATGACACCCACACCAAAAGTGGCCACGGCCCTGGCCCAGTGATATGGAGTACAGGGACCTAATGGAACAGACACGTCATTAATGGTGTAAATCCTGTCTGTGCTTGACAAGTCAAAATGTCTGCTGTGAAAAATGTCTATAGCACTTAAATGGAGTGTTAGTTTCAGCTCCAGCTGTGATTGGCCGGTCACGATGCCCCAGCACAACAATGAACGCAAAGATGTCTTATTCTTCTTCTGGTTATAATTAAATGTGAGAATGCACAAAAACTCTTGAACACAGTAACTTGGAGACACATGGATAAACATTATAGTGCAAGGTCCAGTAGACAAGGCCAAAAAGAGACACAAAAGATCAGTCTGTTAATGAATTTCGCTATCAGCATAGAATTTATGAACCTCAAATATAATAATGAATTAACTGTTACTAATATTGAGCAAATTTAAGGCTGAGGTGGGAAAAGTCTGGTGTATCAATAAAAGCAACATGCAACAAAGGGGAATAGAAACAGGTTTAGCGGAGGAAAAGATCTGGAGAAGATCTGTTTGTAGCAACAGTGAGAATGATACATTCCTTCAATTAATACATGAAACAAACATAGCTGTTGTTTTTCCTTCATGTTTTCTACATTCTTTTTCACCATCTGAGGTTTAACTGGAGCTCTTTTCACTGCGTCATCTCGTTGCACCCTCTGCAATGGTTTAACGGCACCCGACTGGAAAATTGGCTCCACTGTTTCCCATTTATATTGATGAACCAAATCCAGTGGATGGAAACACGCATTCATTTGCATTTTCTTTTTCAGAATTTCTCAACATTTGGTTAAAATGTGCGCCACATCTGGATGGAAACCCACTTTGCTGATGAAGACCAACAGACGTCCTCAAAGGCTAGTAAGTAGGCCTTAAATTGAGATTATTTTATCAGGCAGATTTATTGATAATGAAAATAATCGTTAGTTGCTGTGCGCATAGTGGCTGTTCCTTCAAAAGAAGTGGGATGATGTTGCGTATTATTTTTGCATATATTGCATCCATCTTTGTGTTTATATTATCAATCAGTTCAGATCCACGCCTGCATATCTCTTAAGTCCTCAGGCATCGCCTCACATTCATCCGGCGTGGGAGCATGTTGAGAAATGAACAAACCACCTATTCCCCATCCATCGGCGTCATGTATTCAGCCCCTGTCAAAGATTCCTTCCATGGTGCTTGCTCTTGTGTTTAACATACAATGGAAAGACAATGGATTATTCCTCCCACCTTCCACTCAGTGATGACTTAAGGGAGTAAATCTCAGAAAACTCATACACATGCACATCATATTTTATTAGGTTCCCTATTTTCTGTAAGCTATGCATCTTTATAGTGCACACTGTGGGAGACAGCTGGATTACTATAACATACTGTGTGGGATAAATAGGTCTTTTCCCTAGATTGGAGATCTCTCATGGGTTTACAGAAATGATTTCTCAGCCAGTGATGGCTTGGAGACAGGAAAAGATACTTGGAACAAAGCATTAATGCAAATTGGTTACACTTCAGTGTAAGCAGGAAGCTATAATGAGCTGTATTACGGTGAATGATAGCACGGCACATTTGAAGATTCTATGATGAGCTTAAAGGATATTATTGTGTGTTTTTCACAACCATCTCAGGGCTTTATTTCAGTTTTCATAATTACTTTTGTTTGTTTTTCATGTAAGATATAAAGATGATGTTATATCTATAGTGTAAAACCAATTTTAAACATCATCATACTCTTAGTTTAAAGTTTCCAAAGCTTTCATTGTTTTAACATGATTCAAAGATAAACCCCAGTGGACAGATTAGCTTGTTAGCTGCTCTAGCCACCAAGGACACATTCAGGGCCAGTGCTGATTCTCTGTTTTTTATTTCATTAATTTCCTTTCAAAAGGATAGGTTTTTTTTTTTTAGATTGAAATCTCTCTTTTAAGCAGTTTATGTTCCATGGAACAACACAGAACCATCCAACATGAAGAAGAAGAAAAGAAGAAAACTATAACAAGGAATTATATACATATATATATTAAAAAAATCAGTAAAGAATTGTGACTGTACTTTACATTTCTTGAGTTTCCATGATTTTGCTGTTTTGACTCAAAGAAACCCGGCCACTCTGCTGCCAAGACACAGCTACAGCATGTAACTGCCCGTAGAACCACAACTTGTCAGTTTCTAGCATACATTGTGTTAATCAGTGAGCTTTAGTTCTGGTTGGTTTATTTTTACCTTTAGACAGAGCTAAGCTAACTTCTCCCTGTTTGTCCATGGTTGTAAGCTAAGCTATCACAATCACCTCCTGGCTCCTGCTCCATTAGCCTAATGTATAGGCATGAGAGGGATATTGATGTCCTCATCTCTCTCTCAGCAAGAGGGAGAATTCTTTTAACACGACTAGCGTGAGTGTCCAATATAATGTTGCTCAGGAGTCTTTAAAAAGGATATATTTATAAGTGGTTTCTTGCTGGGGAGAGGGTGTTGGTGATTGCCGCTTGACAAGAGCTTTGGCCATCGCTGCGTTTACAAGACAAGAGGTTATAAAGGTTATAATACGGCCACGGAGCAGTGTTACACCTTCTGGGCAGATTGGAGGCTACAGTGAGTCGCAATCAGAAAGTGACGATAGAGGCCGGGGCTAGCAGGTTAGCATGCTAACAAGAGTTAACATTGAAATTGCTTTGAAGTTTGATGCTGAATTGACAACATTTCTTCTGGACTGGTAAGTGAACAGCTGTTAATGCTAATGCTAGCTATGTAGCAATAGCAAAACCTTACAAATAGCTCCTTTAATATTTCCTTTAAGTTTTGCAGTGGGATGAGCAATAATCAGATAGATAGACCAAATAGACTTACTGAAAAAAAATGTGTCACTGTCACACATCCTGTTATGAAGGAAATGTTCAGTATTCAAATGTAGCTACTGGTGGAGTAAATTAAATCCACACCACCACCACCACCACCATTAATCTGAAGTCATCAGTGCACTGCAGTTGTTATGTTGATGCCTTTGTGTGTCTGTTCTCTCCTGACTCAAAACAAAGACTGAAAAGCTGAGAAGAAGAAAGACAGTAATGAGTGGTCGCTGAAGGGTTCAAGAGCAGGCAATCCTGGTCCTCACATCCTCCTCACATGGTGACCTCATGTCCACAGAGGTTAGTTACTGTAACTGTGTGTGTATGTGTGTGTGTGTGTTCATATGCTGTAAAGAGAATTACTATACGGCTATTGTGAGAGTGACATATCAGGGTCATTCTTCTTCTGTCACATGATGAGTGTGTTTGTTGTTATTGTTGTTGTTGCTGTTGTTGTGTGTATAAGTCCTCTAGCCCGTGTTCATGCATGTTTGGTTTTCATACCTTGCTTGCATGTTCATGTGTCTGTGTGTGAAGGTGTGTACGTGTGTGGGTGCACACAGCAGCATCCTGTGGGGCCTATATGTGTGTGTATGTGTGTGTATGTGTGCATCAGCAGGTATATTCTGAGGGGTGACAGGGATCAATAGTGCATTAGGCCCCATCACAGTTGCTTGCCCTGGAGACAGACAGGCAGAGAGAGACAGAGGGGCTGATAATGCTCTCCTATAGGTCTGTCTCCCACACAAGGCAGAGATACAGGGAGGATACAGAAAGAAAGAAGCTGTCAGAGAGAAAGACAGGCGAGGAAAGAGAGAGTGAGAGATATATTGATCAAGGAGGACCAGAGAGAAAGAGAGATACATCCGAGAGGAAGGGGAAATCAAGCAACTTTGACAGAAAAAGGAGAGGGAGGAAAAAAATGTATGCAAAAAACAGAAAGATGGACAAAAGTGGAGATAAAAAGAAAGAAGGCGATCAGCGGAAGGGGAGCAGAAGGGACAGGTTGTAGGAGGAGGGGTTGAAAAAGAGATATGGGGCAATGAAACGAGGGAGAGAAGACTGCTGGGCTCTCAAGCAGAGAATTGGTGCAGATGAGGAATTTCATTTCTGATAGAGTGGGCGACCGTACATCAACCCTCCATTGTCTCATCACTGCATTTAATAGAGATGTTTCATTTCTGACAGACAGGCGGACAAAATGAGAGATCTATAGCGCAGGCATGAAACATCTGCTTCCCCCCCACACACACACCTCCACACATGAATATTCCATACACCTATTGTACACCACCATAACCTCACCAGTGTGGAGGTGCTTGTACACTGACACTTTAAATGTACGCAGTCACACACACACATACACACATACACACACACACATACATAATACAGATGCACTGAGACATGTGAGCTGCACACTCCCTATACATGGGCTTTACAGAGCGGACAGTGACAGAAATGAGAGCATATGTCCAATCTAGCAGAGTCTGCCAGCGGTGCAGGGGCCAGCTGTTTGGCTGGGGAATTATCTAGGTTAAGATGTTTAGCCCCATTTCCCCCTCTGAGCCCTCCACTGAAGAGACCCGCGACGGCTCTTTTCTTTCTTGCCGTCTGTCACAGATACCGTGGCATCGTGTTTCCACCCTGAAGCTTCAGCTACCAAATAAGGAGATGTTTTGAGAGATTGTGATAAATGACGTGAGGCCGAGGAAATAACGTTCATGTTTCCTTTGCTGGTGTTTGTTCGAGGATTGTCCAAAGTTTTGTAATGTAGTGGCAAAAATAAAAACGGTTTTAACTCTTACTTCTACAGCTACTCCGTTTTCAGGGTCCTGGTGTTGTTGCATGTCTTCCGCTGCTAGAAACCACTGTTACAAAATCATTAACAAGTGAAGCCACATACAAAAAAAAAAAAAAAAACTGTGTGTATAGCTCATTTCAAATGAGCTGAATAAATGAAGATGTGCTTTCTTTTGGCTAGCAGAGGTCACCAATTTGTCACATCTGGAGAGGATTAGATACACTGCTTCTCCTCGCTCTACAACTTTTGTTAGAATGTGGCAACCACTTCTGTCTGATTTATCGAGAGGGGTCTAAAGCATCTATGTGAGTGCATGTATGTTTGTGCATACTGATGTGTATATGTGGTGTATTAGGTATATGTATTGTATATATGTATATACATACGCTTCTCTGTGTAAAATATACTGTAGACATCCATTTTCTGGGTGGCTCTGATTGTTATGTTAACTGTTAATGCCTTGTACCACTTTTCTTTTTCTTTCCTTTTCTGTCTTTGTCTCCTGGAGAGGTAGATCCCTTTGTATTTGTGTTACTTGTTTATAAAATTGAAAACTTAGAAAATATTTTTAAAAAAGAGCTGAATTGATTGTATTAGTGTTAACACTGGATTTTATTTGAAGGTATCTGCCAGTTGTGGAGGCTTTGCAGCCACTTGCAGCTTTATCAACGCTTCTGCAGTTATTTTCATTAAGTGGGAGATTTTGTCTCTGTCAGAAATTTCAGATTCGAAATTACAAGTCTGAGGCTGACATAACCGGCTTTTCTGACTGCCAGCAACACAGGTATTGTTAGTGTTATAATTAACACTTCTCCTATTGTTTGCCATAAAAAAAAATCCCATTTGTGTCACTGAACAAACCTCAAACTAGAGATTCAGAGGTCTGGAAACATGAGATGTGATCTCTCTGACTGCAACGTTCTCAAAAAGTGAGACATTATTAAATTCCGGACATGATTAATCATGAAAAACAGGACTGTGCTATTCTATTACGATGTCAACTTGAGTTAAGGTTAGAATCAAAGATAACTAATATAATATCTGCACTAAAACACCAGCACTGCACCTGTGTTTATGCAGCGGTACAGTATATATACATGTATGCACACCCACACACGGGCATGTGTACCTATTGTACATGTTACAGTAGGCCTCAGGAATGGAGAGGGTGTGTGTGTGTGTGTGTGTGGGAGGGTGGGACAGGGACGGTATAGCTGTAGGGGACTATGGGAAGCTTTCTAAGGCCATTTCCAGTGTGGTGTAAAGAGCAGCACCATCTGTGACTGGCTCTCTAATGAGCAGCTTAATGGGCTTGGAACCATGTGGCTTCCTCTATATGTCTCCTCCTTGTGTGTGAGTGTGTGTGTGCGTCTCTGTATTTGTCACACACTCACTCACACACAAACACACACACACACAGATGTTGACACCCATGATGTGGCCAGCATCAGCTTCTCTGTGCATCAAATGTGCATATTTCCCCCATTGCCACACTCTTTCTGTCTCATGCTTTCTCTCTTTGTCTCTTTTTCTTCCTCACACACTCACACACCGGCAGATGTTGTCACCCCTGGGGGTGAAGGCATCATCAGCATGATACCCTGCTAATAGTTTTATAGGACCTGGGGCGCGGCTCTCAGATCATTATGTTATGTGGATGTTAATATCCTCTGATATGGCACAATTTGAGAAGGGAGATGCCGTCCCTGTGTTTGTGATTACACTGATCCCGGGTTATTGTACAGTACATGTTTATTGGTCTAATATCGAATTATATAGAGGGCTCATATTGGTCCATAAGGGCTATAAACTTAGCTCCATGCTGTCTTGTAGCACTGAGTGCATGTGCACTGTGGATTTTTATTGAAATGTAAATACTGCATCATGTCGCTGCACTGAAATGGAGATGACATACACAGTAAACATGTTATATGACTGCACGCTTTGCATGAAATTGTATATTCCTATTTCCAGAATATTGTCTGTTAATTAATTTCAAGAATAGACGAGTACAATATGAGAATATTCTTCTAAATTGTGTGTGTGTGTGTGTGAGTGTGTGTGTGTGGGGGGGGGGGGCGACGACACATGTAACTTTCACATCTCAAACAGTAACAATAATGATCGGCTTAATTTGGTATAAATTGACAGTTTCCAGCCTTTACCAGACATAAATCAAAGAAATTCCTGTAGGTAGATGTAATTTATGCATGAGTAGCAGCAGGGAGGGGAAACAATGTTAATAATTTGCAGCTCAAAAGGAAAAAACCAAGTGATATCAGTAGATGATATCTCAATGTATGTGAAGAAAAGTAGAAAAAAAAAAAGAATATCTTAATACGACTAGCACAAAAAAGAAATGGGATCCTTGACACAAGGCACTGTGCACACTGTGTAAAAAGAAAAATGAATTACATTATAGAGGACAAATAATGGAAAAATGAATAAATGAATAAATAAAATGGATAGTGATTAAGTATTAAGAAGTAACACACACACACACACACAACAAAAGTAAATCAAACAAGCTGTAAGTAAAAAAAAACAAAAACCTGTATGTTGAGTTGGTTACTACAGTAACACATAAAGAGATAATTAAAAGCAACACAAAACACAAAAACAAATATAAATCTATGTATGTAAAGTAATAATATAGCATTTTTGTTTATTTTTAATTACCTTATTAAACATATAAAAATGTACATATTGTTAGCATGTCTCCAGAGTATAAATCTTCACAGTCATTTTTTGGCTCAGCCCCTCGCTGTTTGTAATTCATCAGCTGACTAAATTAACATACTACACCACTCTGTTAGGGTAGTGGATCTGGCTAATTACTGCTTTCCTATTGTTTCTGTAATGGATTCTGTTTATTAGCATCTCTAAAGAAGCTCCGTGCTGTCACATGGTGCTGTGTAAAACCATTTAATGAACCGGTAGCGACAATTAGCACAAGGTCGGTTATACTCCTCGCTAGAGGCTCCCGTTAGTAGCATCAAATTGGTTTAATTAATTGTGTGATTTTTTTTTCCCTCTGGTTTGGTGTTCCTTTCATTTGAGCTTTGCTGACTGTAGCAATGGGGGAAAAAATGAAAAAGGAAGGGGGTTTGTTGCTCACAGAGGGAACCAAAGTTCACATTCATCCTTATCTTTTTTTTGTCTCTTTTTCAAACACTTGTGCTGGACACAAAGTAATCTCTCCTCTTTCCCATGCTTTTCCTCTGTCGCCAACATTTTTCACTCTATTCTTATTGATTTTGCTCCTTTTAATGTTTTTATTGCTTCATTGTAATCTATGTCTCCCCGCTGAATCCTATTAGATTAGTAGCTGAGATATCCCAATCTACCCATGGGGGTCATTACGGTTTCATCTTATCATCTTTAACCTCTACACTTCCTTCTCTGTGGCTTTATCTCTCTCTCTCTCTCTCGTTAACCCACCTTCCCTCGACCCCTCCACCCATTATTTTCCCCGCCGCATCCAACAGTATGTGCTGCTTTGTTAAACTAACATGTTGGTGACCCAGCTGGGACTGATCAGCTCATGTACAAAGCTCACAGAGTGTAATGAGATGCTTTTTCCCTTATGTCTTCTTGGTACACGATCCCCCAAAGTCCTCAGCTTATGAATGAGAGAGGAGACAAAAAGGCCCCTTGCAACCCGAAGTGGCAAAAACAGATGAAGGGGGGGCGCGGCGGCGGTTGCAGGCCTGCTAATGGTGGCGGTCCAGAGGGAAACAGGGTTAATGTGATGTCTGCAATGCGAGGATGGATGTGTGCTTGTGTGTGTGGGACGCACCATCGGGGGCCCCAACTCGTCTCTGGGGCCTTGTGTACATTATTTGGTCCCTCTTTGCACTTCTCTAACAGCAATATTTTAAACACACACGCGCGCGCACACACACACACATAACTCGCTCCAGGGAAAAGGCATTATTGTGGTTGTCACGTCGGACAGATTAACAAGAGCGATTGGGACCATAACATTAAAGGACCTCCGCTTGACTTGTTCCGTCAAGGATCTTTGGAGGTATGGATGGATGGGTGTGCGTGTGTGCGTGAATGAAGCACCGTGATGGCATCATAGGAGTCAAGTCAACACTGAGAGTTGCCTCAGTGTTGCTTCATTCATCCATGCCATGGAGTTTCCATAGCTCGAGCTATAGGAGGATCTTTTTGCATCAGCGTTCACTTGTCTTGCCTCAGCATGTCATATAGACGCAGCAATGCAAGCACTGCGCAATGCCCAGAGTAAACACAAACACTGTGTTGAAAGAAAAACGATATGTTACTAGATGCCGCATACAGAGAAAGGGTGATGAAATCTGCAGGTTGCTGCTTTAACGCAAATGCAACTGCAATCAAAAAGGTGTGGAGAGCATCCATTTGCTATCAACATCTGCTCACGCTCATTACAGAAAACAAGAAGGATGATGCAGAACCTGAGGAACGTTTTGCAACAGGCGCACTTTACCCCGAGGTTTTAAGCACATACACTCTGAGCTCTGTCATAGTTAGAAAAAGGTGATTTCCCAATGAAAAATGAAACAGAACAACTTATCTAAACTGTCAAAGAATATTAAGAAAATAGATGCAAAAAATGTAGTTGACTTAAGGCTGTGATGGTAATAAGACCTCTGCCAAAATCTGGAAGTGAGCAGCAGGAGTGCTCAGGCAGAGAAAATAGGATAAGTCATACTTACTTAAAAATTGTTTATACAGTATGATGGTGACAGCTTTTACAACTGACAGCTGTATAAACATCCAATCATATTCACTTTCAATTTTAATCCTGGAAAAGACAGCGTTGCAACTTAGCACTTGACACATCAGCATTTATTAATCAAGTTATGTTAACCTGACTTCAACCATATCATACACGACCTCTGTTTGCATCAACGCTGATGACTTAATCGTGACAGACTTCTATCATCTGCGTTTACACCAGTCTGCAAATCGCGGCGTGAGCATTAGAAATTATTTGAACAGATGCAGATCAGAGATTTTTAACCCTTGAAATCACTGAGTTGCGCACATACTGTAAGTCATTATGATGACGATGTTCTTCATTTACAGCGTTCACTGTACGGTATATATGCAAGTGAAGAAGAATTGAGTGAGAATGTGAAACAAATATAAATAAATAAATAAATAAAATAAAAGATTATTGAAACTAAGAAAACAGGAAGTCCCGTTTTATGTCATTATTATCTTAAAATAAGCCACTGAATGTAGAATTAATAGCTTTTTGAAAGGGTTAGCGATATAGTAATATAACGGCTCAATTCTTATATTTAGAGTATATCAATGGTCCTACTGGGATGTTTTTTTCATTCTAATATGTGTATTCTGCATTAAGATATATCTTTGAGCCTTTCAGACAATGCTGTTGCCAACAATTAGTCTGCTAACGACTTGCCTCTCAACTCTCTGGTTAAAAAAAACCCATCTGTTATTCTCAGATGGTCGCTTCATTTAAATGCACATCATACGTGATGTAAACCAGATGACTAATTATACAACATTTAGACCTAAATCAGTTCAGATTCCCATGGAGTCAGTTCCTGCGCTAACCCTGGTTGTTAGCATCGGAGATCTTCTTCTTTCTTTATCATCATCACAAATGGGTGTAGTCACAGCATAACACATAATACAATCACCACACCCATTGATTCGATTGTGCCGTTGTTAATTCTCCATTTAAAGATCGAGTTTCTGCCTACAGATGAATAGATGATATGTTGACCCTGCCATTAAGACCTGCCGACCTTATGAAAATACTGTCAGAGAGTCAGTGGAGAGGTTCAGGTTCAGGGTTACACTGTTGGGTTATAGTGTGGGGTTATGTTAGCGGCAAAGAGACAAGTGACACGTTGTTGAACACCTACTTTTTTGTCACCTCATATAGCCTGTTGAGTATCAACACCATGGCTGTCCAAAAAATGTGTTAGCAATTAAGCCGAGCACTTTGCACTCAGTTCAAACGGAAAGCGCCGTCAACAGTCAAAGTGGTTGTCACAGAGGACTGCATCCATCAGAGCCCGTGCAGGATGAATGTGCAATTTCATGCAATTTCACGCAATTTCATGCATGCATCAAGCATTTTATGGGTTTCCCTTAATGTAAAGCCCAACCTATAAATGAAGAAGAAGCGATAGTGTACATAGTGTTCTTTGTGTTGCTGGGTCCATTTTATTACTGGTGGTGTGTTTTTAAAATCACAGCAGATAACAGGACAAACACAGATGATGTCACGTCACACTGAAATTTTTGGTGGAGTTTTATAAGCCAAAAACATCAACAGTCATCATCAGGGTTACAAAGATTTTTTTCATGTGGAGAAAACAAGAGACAGAGACAGTAAGACACACACTGTAGTTATATCATGACTGAGTCCCATGGTGTGTTCACAGCTCTCCTGGGACTGACTTTAATCAATGCCAATCACAAACAAATTAGCCTCGCCTTAACGCACCACCTCTCCCATTCCTCGCTGACTATACAGGTTTCTTCCCCCAGCCATGCACATCAGAGACATCCCACATGGAAACCTTTCATAAGACATCCCTATAGATGTACAATACGTGTGTGTGAGCTGCATAAGTTACGTTGGCATGTAAATGCATCTTGCACTTGGAGAGCGTTCAAGAGCCATCAAAGTAAACATTGAAAGCAACAAAAAAAAAAGTGTAGAGCGTTTATGTGCAATGAAAGGCATCGAAAGCACAGACATAGAAACATAAAAGAACAATAGGAATATTTCCATGTTCACTTTAAATAGCCATGAACGGCGGCTATTTTCTGAAAAGCCTTTTCACTGCATGAGTCAGCGATCAGCTCGTCCGAGGAAAAGTGGTTTTTCACAGTTAAGGTGAAAGGAATGGGATTTAATACCCATTTCTCCTAAAACAATTTGCAGTATTTGCATGGTAGATACTTTGAATAAAATAATCCGAAGCATGGCTATTACAGTATCCCTCAGCGAAGCCCATCTGTATGTACACTGTTCCACTTCTGAGGTTAATGCCAGAATACAAATGCAAAGCTAACAGCGGTCTGTATGGGAGGATCTGTGTGGGAGGTGTTTAAACAGTTAAGAACTGGGATTACACTAGTTTACAGTGGCTTATGCTAACAGCAGAGAAGAAGCTAATTGCAGGGAGGTGTCAATGTGCTATATGTATGTGAGCTCATGTGTGTATGTGTGTGTGTACATACATCCAGGGGTGGGACAAGAGCCACAGCACATGCAGAAGTATAGTATGTAATGTGTTTGTGTGTGTGTGTGAGTGTGTGTGTGTGTGCGTGTGTGTGTGTGTATGTGTGGTGAGTATGAACCAATAAACCAAAAAACACACCTCAGCAGCATGTGCTAACAACTGGTGTGAGCAATAAGGGCGGGGCTGCTGCATCAGAAACAGCCTTCAGCCACAAAAACACACGCACACACACATATGTGCAAAGTGAAACACACACACACCCACACACACACACACACACACACATACATTCTGTACGCCCTCCGACACAAATGTACCCACATGCACACATGTAGTCATACAGATACAAGCCCAAACACACGCATATAAAGAAATACACCCAGATACAAACTGTAGGCACATTCGCACACACAGTTACACAACCAGAACACTCATAATAAATGTAACACACACAGGCGATCTCCACAAAACCTCATGTTTTCATCACATGTTGACAAGGGCAGACACCCAATTTTTCATCCTTTTAAGTCCTACTGTGAAAACCACGCAGCATTTTTTTGAGTGTTTCACCTCGTGTGTGTATGGGTGTGATATTTACCCATTGATTTAGGCTAACTGGGTTGTGTTTGTGCAGGGGTGACCACCCGCAATCTTCCCTCTTGTAGGCTGCAGCAGATTTATAGTGAGCCCCAGACACCGATCAATGGACGGAGAGCGGAGGAGCGAAAGCAGAAGTAGCACTTTTGTCACTGTTCCGAACACTATGTAAGTAGGGTGGAGGTTTGTGTGTGGACATGTGTGGCAACATGAAGTATTGTTAGTACTATATAGTACCATGCATATACGGTACTTGCACACTTTGTAGACCTGCATGCATTTGTGTGTAAGGTGCCCATATGATACAATGTTTTATACTAACATTGGAATTTCTTTTATTAAGGACACTCCCCCACAAAATCTCAGTCTTAGAAGTCACAGTCTTCTCAGGAGCAGGGTGTCAAAGTCCCCTTGTGACTCCAAGAGTTTCCCAGTGTTTCCTGTGTGTGTTTTCCCTGTCTGTCTTTTCCTGTTTCTCCTCCCCCTCGTCTGTGTGTGCCTCTCAGCAGGGGCATGGCGCAGCACTGATTACCTGGCTCACCTGTTCATCATTACTCATCAAGCTCAGTATAGAAATTTTACTTTTAATACATCCATCCTGTTGTATCTGTATCTGAATCTGCCCTGGGGTCCAAACAGAATTTGATACCAAATCGTAACACAGGGTTTGACAACAAAGTGGCACAACTTCCATTGTTATGGTCCAAGTTGATTTTATAATATCTTCATCTTGAACTATTTAAAGCTCGAATTGATTCAATGTTAAGTGTTCATGTTGGATTCAGTGTTCTAGTCTCATCTCATTAACAAAATATAGGAAAACTCTGGTCCTACAATTAACCCTGAACAAGATGCTGAATTTGCAGAGTAAACACTCCACTTCTCAAGAGTTGAGAGTCAATAAAATACTTTCTCTACAGCAAATGAGGCAACCTAGGTAAGAAAAAAAAAACCATACTTTTTACATTTGAGAAAATGTAGGCTTCAAGGCCACTTTGTCACTTTATATGAAAAGTGAAAGAAACTGCAAAATCTCTTCTAATTTCTGCAGCATTGGTGTATATCAATCTGGAGTTTTCCCAAGGAGTGGAACATAACATTAATCTTTCAACAATCTCACAACACAAGTTCTTCTGCAGTTAAAAAGAAAAAATAAGTGAAAAGTGTTAGTCCTTAATTCCATGGGTCCATAAAGAAGCAAAGACGTTATGTTGTGATTTAAGCGAAGAAAATTTTTTAATCATTGCTGGTTTCAGAAGTATTTCTACTGTATGCTTCAAAATTTCAGAAACATGTGCATAATAAGTAAGAGGAAATTCAAGTACGACCAAAGTAATGCATTTGAAATATTTCAAGGCTTTACATATTAATAGTGTGTCATCAACAAAAAAGTAATAAAAGATGCAACCAATCTGAATATGCCTAAAAAAGAAAGAAAGAATAAGTCCAGGAATTGAACCTTGAGGAACTCCGCAGACCAAAAGTGCATAACCTGGTATGTAAATGATACAAAGACCTTCCATTTCTATTTGTAAGAGGAGATTACCCAAGAAAACATTGAAAAGAGTTGCCTACATCAAGACACAAACCTTCTTAGTAGTTTGTAAGACAGCAAGTAGTAAGCGTCAGAATTGCAAATCTAAACAGTTTGACCATTTTTTGTGGTGCTATCATTTTCCTTGAGTAAACACTTGCACGAGGCAGATCAAAGGGATCTCTGTGTTTGCACCCCTTTCTTTACCCCTGATGCTGTAATTGAGAGCTGCGACTGTCAAGCAATGAGTGCTAAACGTTCAGTCACACCCCTCGAATCTCATTAAGACTCTCCGACTGACTGCAGTGTTCGCACATGCAAACACGTGAAGCCACACACTTCAGCTGAATCTACCATCATTGCTGGTGTTTAGCCAGTCAACCATATAGTTTTTGGGTCAAATAAAGATAAATGTGGTTAGTCTCCATGTCCATCCCTGTCATTTGATGATCTGAACATTATACTTAGCATGATTTAGACATGGAAGAGAAAAAGAAGGAGGAGAAGTGGGTGAAGGACACAAACAGCTGAAAAATGTAAAAGTTGTACAAAATGAGAGAAAGAAATGTGGAGAAGATGAAGGTGAGAGTAGGGCAATGAAAAACGGCAAAAGAGAAAGACAGAGGCAGGCAGGAAGTGAAAGAAGCGAATAAACGAGTGGGGAAGACAAAGAGAAAGAGAGGGAGAGAGAGTCCCTGGTGTTTGTATCTCTGCATTAAATGGTGAGAACTGAGCTCGCTCCCATCGCTCCCTGGCGACCAATCAGTCTTACTGTGTCTGCAGGGGGGCGGTTAACTGGTTCACACCAGGCTGACACAAACTCAGTGCCCTCACCCAGCCGGCGGACCACCCTGACAACACACACACACATACACACATCCATGCACACACACACACTGGGAGGGAAAGCTCCAGAGAAAGAGACACAATTGCATTAATGGATTCAAAGTAAGACACCCATATTCAAGCTCACACACATAGCACAGGGGATCAAAACACAGATAAATGAAGAGATGTAAATTTACACACACACACACATACACACACACTTAGTTACATATCGTATTCTTGGCCCGTCGTCTGCCCTTCCTCTCCCCTCTGACACAGTGAGCTTCAACCGGAAGCTCAGCTCCCATTCTGGAGAAAGAGGAGCTTTTGTCTCCCGAACACAGAGGCCTCTTTCTCTTAGCTGTGTACTGTGTGTGTCGGTGTATGTGTGCGTGTGTGTGTGTATGTGTGAGAAAGAGTGTGTGCTGCCGGGTAACAAGTGCAGATGAAAGTTAAGAGTAATTGAGAATGAAGAAAAGGGAGGGACGGAAGAGGAAGAGAGAGAAAAAAAACATGAGAAAAACCAACCAGGATCTTTGTCAGACGTTATTTGGACCGGATTTTAAAAGATGCTGTCAGCCTAAAACAAAATGCAAATAAGGGCCAGTGTTTTCTTTGAAGCGATGGGGTGACATCACTGTGTGTGAGCGCAATATAAAGTTGCACTTCACTTTTCACATCGTGTTTCCACAGTCTGGAGAAAAGGAGGTAGGTTGGCTGTGTCTAGACACGGAAGCCGCTAACGTGGCGCCCGACTGTCTCGCGACTGTGGGGCGGGAACATGCGGGGGGCCTTGCTTGTTGGCAGGTCTCACGGGAGAAAAGAGGCGGACAGTTATGTCACGGTACTTCTGAGTTGAGAGAGTGCTGACGAAAAGTGAGAATTTCTGGTGGGCATTACTCTTCCTTCTTCACTTTATGTGCTGCAACTTCACTGCGACGGGATCTGATTTGTAGAAATGAGGGTCAAAGTGTGTGTTGCACCCCTGGGATCAATAGAATTTCAGTACTTTCAATTAAGAATATTAATGGCACTTTATATACTAGCGGTAGAGCCAAGAGTTTTTCTCAGTGATGGAATAGAACATTTTTATACCAACAGATTTATAGCTTTTAATAACAAATAATCTCCTTAATCGAAGTCAGAACTTCAAGTGGCTCAGGCCTACATACATCGAATAGAGGAGATTTAAGAGCTTTCCCAATATTTTTGCAGTTTTTTTTGTGGCTGCAAACTTTTAGAGGATGATCACAAAACTCAAATGGTATTCAAAACTTATTAATTTCCTTTTAGTAAAGGTCAAAGAAGTGCTCAGAAACCAAAAGCACCAAAACAGGTGTTCCTTTTACCCAGCTTCCACAAATGTCTCAACCACGTCGCCTTCACCAGCATCATCGACCTCTGACAATGATGGCAAAAAGACGTCTCCTGCCATTCAGAAAGGAACATCACCCAGCTGTCAAGGCTTGAACTTTCACCTTCTTGCTTAACTCCACCAGACTCATCTGAGCCTATCTGTTAACTGTAAGATATCGTACCAGCACACCAGCAACCTTTGACCTCCATAACACGTTGTTGGTCCTGCTCATCAGCGCTCTCAGGGCCTGTTTAAGTATGACCAGCATGTCCTGTAGGTTGTAAGTATAGAGCTTATGTGGTGTGAACTCTGACCTAGAATGAAAGTCAAGGGATAACACTTGCATATACACTGACACAGATGTATCTGCATACACGGTATTAACATATGGTTAAAACTACGCCTTTTTCTGTCCTCTTAGTTTTATATATTTATTCAGACAGATTTTTGCCCCGTTTCTCTCATTTTGAAATCCCAAAGTCCCCTAGTTTCTGCAACCTGCTGCCTGGAGAGGTTGCAGACCTTCAAGACACGTGGTTTCTGGGTAAATATCAACTGCTGTAAGTTTGAATTGTAAAAAAAAAAAGAAAAGAAAAACTGCGATATGAGAAGATTTAGGTTGGAAAAGGGTTCAATATACTAAACTAGATCATATGAAATGTGATCCAACCACATCTCAATGTGGAGGTAGCTGTCCTGAATGTATTTCCTGGAAGGCGGAATATAAAAGAACTCCATCATGTCCTTCTAGTTGCATCACACTGCCTGTCTCTTTTAAAACAGCTGTGTCTTTATAGTTTTTATGCACTGAAACGTACACATGGGGAAAAATGCAAACAATTCTTGGAGGAATTTATTCCTTGAAAATTTGCAATGTACTGTTGCTCTGTCATACACGTTTAGCTGGTAAGTACAAGCATGCCTACACTGCAGCATAATGTAGTTCCCCTGTGCATAGTAATACAGTATTTCAAAGGCTGAGAATATGTAATTGCGAAAGGGCTGTTTGACGGCAAGATAAAGTGGTGAAAATAAACAAAATTATATCAAATAACCACAACAATCACTTTAAAAGAGAAGTTCAACCTTTGCTTACTTACTTACGATGCCTCAGACACATCTTTCCAAGCACACTGAGCCCTTTACAGATTCCTAATGTTCATATTTCAATAAATTCAGTTCCTTGCACAGCCGTAACGTCAGCAGGCACTGTTAGCTTCACTGGGAGGGTGTGGCACAGGAGGTTTACGCATCCCAATCTACTGTCGACAGTTGTTGGTGCAGAAACAATCATCCAAACCTCCATATTCACTGAAAGATGTGTTGTTTGAAACGCATAACAATCTAGATGCGACGATACTAGGAAACAAAAAGGAGCTTTAACCCCGCTCCACTTTCTACTTTCATTTCCGCATCATTTTGAAATACACAGACATACAGTATTTCACAGAAATCGCACCATGAAAGGGAAGCTTTCAGGTTCTGTATGCCGACACACAAAGCCATCAAAACACAATCAAATGGAAACCATTCAACATGAGAATAGTTTTCCTAATAGTCTGCAGACAAACACGTGGACCGGCATGCACATAAAGGATATTCAAAGTATGCACACATGTATGTGCAGCACACACACACACACACACACACACACACACACACACAACTCAGCACATGCACAGGCATATTCACCCACGCGTGAAAACTGTCTGGCAAAGACGAGAAAACATTGTTGACCCTTAGCACCGCATTCAGCTCTCAAAGCCCTGCATTCATCATGACTGGCTACTTCTCACAGCTTATTCTGCCTCTTGCAAAAGAGCAGTTTACAAACAGAATTATGCTCCCGACGGACTGCAGTTCATTGTGGTTTTATTTTTAGCGCTCGGTCGACGTGGCTCATTCAGCTTATAAACAATGTCGATTTCAAAAGATTTTCTATTATATCTTACTTTGTTAGCAGAGAGTTGACAAATGAATGGGTGCATGCACGGGTAAAGTGATGAATGGATGAATTCAGTGTAGGAGAATACACATGTGCAGTAAACTAGTGGGTTGACTGTCAGTCTCCAGCCGTCAGGATTATCCCGTATTTCCAAAGGATACCCTCAGTGCTTTGACATCCATAATTCAGCAGCAGGACCGACGCTGATTGCAGCTGTGCGATCAATCTTCTTCGAGCTGTATTGAGCTCGCATGACACAGCACATGTCCTCAGCAGCTTTAGATCCGTGGATTGCAAGGTTGTAAAACTGTTCCTGCTGCCGTCTTTTAGGGTCCGGTGTGATTTTGCACAACGTAGGAATGGTCAGAAGTCTTGTGCATGTACGGGCAAGAACACACACGTCCGATGCATACCAGCTGCTTAACGGATGGCAAAAGTGCATTCACATACAGTAGGCTACACCTACGCGCTCACTGCCGTCCTGCAATAGTGTTCCCCACATTACCCCGGGGATGTGACTCAGGCCACTTGTACAGTAAAAGCACTCTCTTTTGTGGCGAGAAACACAGACACACACGTACACACAAAACGCTTTGCCATCTGGGACTCATTTCCCCCCATCTAGAACAGCTGTGGCCGAAGCTTTCATGTGCTGCAGTGGGCAGGCAGAGGAATGCTGGGCGAACAGCCCTACGTGCTCCAGCAGAAGGTAAATTACAGGGAGCTGCATCGCGCCATAACTCAGGAGAAAAACGCAGCGGCCGCCTTGGGAGTTTGAGGCCAGCGTCTGCATTGAATCCTCTCGTTTTTGAAATTTCTTTCCCTGCTGGTTCAGATCTACAGATGTGGTGTGAGAGAGTGTGTGTGTGTGTGTGTGTGTGTGTGTGTCTTTGTCTGCGTTGTGTGTGCCATGTGCATTAGGGTTTGATACAACCCTGAGCTACTGGTGATATGAAGGAAGTTCAATTTGATTAATTGATTTTGTATTACCTCCGCCAAGGAAATGATCTTTTCACCCATATCTGTTTGTTCCTCAGCAAGATTACGCACAAACTGGTTTGCACCAAACTTGGTGGAGGGATGGGGCGTTGGCCAGGGAAGAACCTATTAAATTCTCCTTTCTCAGGAGATAATGTTTGGATCTTGATGTAAAAAAAAAAAAATCTGAAATATCAATGGTGTTGAAATCTATGAGTTTGTACAGTTTGGTCCGGATTGTTTGATCTTGGTGCAGGTATGTGCTCTACTCAGCGCCATTCGACCATTCGACTGTGTTTTTGCACATTAACTCGTCATACAACAGTTTTAGAAGAAATTCTTTGAAGTTGTTCTTTGTGTTTGGGGCTAATTAGGAGATGTTAGCATGCTAACAAGACAGTCTACCAAACATCAGTATACTAACATTGTCACTATGAGCGTGTTAGCATGCTAACATATGCATGTAGCTTAAACCACAGCTTTAAGTTGCCTACAGAGTTGCTAGCATGACTGTAGACTTGAATCAATTCCATTTTAATTTCTTTATTTAACAACATTAATATATATTTTACTTAATATAACAGCAGCTCTTTATACAGCTGCTCAACCACCCAATATATCTTGTTTTTTAAGTGTTCCAGTCGTGTTGGTGCCTCTTGTGAGGCTCTAAATGTTGTTTTAGAGGCACTGTCACTTCAGTCTGTCAAGAATAAAAGTCTGCGGGAAACTTTAAATCCATGTAATTTACGGCTGTGAAAATTGTCTGATTTAAATATAACTGAATATTGACTATCGGCAGCTTCAATCAAATTTTACAAAACACATTGTGTCTGTGTGTGTGTGTGTGTGTGGTGTGTGGTGTGTGCAAGAGAGCAAAAAACACAGTCCTGCACACATCTGTAGAAGATGAAAACCTGCTATTAGTATGTCAGGGAGCAGGGCTCAAGTGCGCGACTCAATGCACACAGGCAATTGCACACTTGAGCACATACACACACACACACACACACACACACACACACACACACACACACACACACACATACATACTTTTTTTTCAGAGGGCTGAACCCAGCCAGAAGGGAAACAATAAAATGCCAGCGATGAAAAGGTCGTCAAGGGACAACAGATGAGCTTCCACGTCTCCTCCTCTTTGCGGTGCCGTATTTTGCGTCCGTGATCAAAGGAGACAGCGTAACCGGGGCGTCCACGCTGCAGATCACAGAGCCGTCACTCACGCAGCAATGTGCCATACAGTCAAATGCTGTAAGTTGAGCTCGGCAGTGCAGAGCCGTGATGGGTGTTCTGGAAATGAGAAAGCCGAGTTTTTTAGCAGCCACTTCCAGCGAACTCATCACAAAATGCCTGCTTAGTGTACAGTTCACAAACAGTAACATTATCTCTCTGTCCTCTCAGACAATAGGCCTGCCTGTTCTCCCTGCCATCTATGTTTCTCTTCCTCCCTTGTTTTTCTTCTTCCCCTCTGAAGCAGCTTCTTTTTTTAATCGAACACACATATTTATTTGGTTCTGTTTTCTGCCTCCTCCTAAATATTTCCATTTCCTTTTGTTCCTAGATCAGTACTGTACTAATATTTTCATTTAACGCTACTTTACATTTCTGTTCCACTGCATTTCAGGGGAAATATATGTTTATTACTTCACTCTTCATTTATTTGACAACTGGAGTTACTTTAAACACAAAATAAAACATGACGCATACACAAGAGTACATCAACCGGTTCAAATCAGCTCCACCTCCACAAGCTGCAGGATTCATCCTTGGGAACTTGAAGCGTTTTATAAAATTCGAAACCAAGAAATATTAAACAGTCCATGGCTGTAACTATTCACTGTTCACGACTGTCGTGATTCATGAGAGCTAACCTTACTTACTTTATTACTGAGAATCGTCTTTGTGTTCTCTATTATAACCTGATTCCACACCTTACACATCGTGCAGCCCCACCGTCGTGTTCAGACCAGCAGCGTATGATTAAAATGCATGCGCTTTATTCAGTCAGCTGAGAACACTCAAATGCAGCGTGACGTCATCCAGCAAAAGTGTTGGCCAATCAAATGCATGCATACATACACTCCCAGTGAACTACTTGCTCTACTACTATGTCAGTCAGTCAGTCAGTCAGTGCACTGAGTGCACACAGTGTACACAGTATACTCACTGGCGTAGTGCATGAAGTCCAACAGGGAAGAGTTGTTCCAAATCAAACACTGCCGTTGTGCGCTCGCCGGAAATGACAATCGCAACATGTGACTGCGATTGTCGCACGCCTGTCAGCTGCTTTGCTCATTTACTTAAATTCAAAATTAGGTTTATTTTACTGTGTCATGCAGCGTGAAAATTAAGTCGCCATTGGTTCCTTCCTCTGTCGCTGTTTTCACAAGTTCGAAATGGCATTGGTGGTCGCTTCCTTTCCACTACCTAGCCAATACGGCGACTATTAAGGGTCCATCGGTCTGAAGATCATTTTTAGCGCACCATGCAGGTACTGGGATAGTGTACTGGTATAGTGCACTGCATGTTGCCATTCAATGTGGAAGCATCTGTGCACTCGAAATAACAAGTGTGAGTATGGAAGTACGCAAATTGAGACACAGCACATTTCAACTGTCTGCCTGATGATTGTTGTGATGAAAGGTCAAATAATTGCTGACGTGATCACAGCTTTCCAGAGTTGTACAATCCGGTCTATATTATAGTATTAAACAAAAACTGTAGAATTTATAACTAGTTTACATATGACATTTTTAATGGTCACAACCATCACGAAAAGATCAGGTCTGAGGATCTGAAGAGTTTATTTTTAACAAATCGATTCACCGTACTGAGAACTTTTGTTTACTTTAATTAAATACATTTTCAATGCAGGACTTCGACTTGTTACATAGCATTTTTACACTGTAGTACTTCTGAATACTTCTTTCCATCTGTGCTTTTTCCTCTTTTATCTCTGTATATCATCTCACTCTCAGCCTCTCTCTCTCTCTCCGTCTTACCCCATGAATGACCCCTCTTTCTCTCTCCGTCCCACCTCTCCCATCTTATTCCTGCCTCTCATGTCAGGTGACCGCTCTGCTGTATTCCACACATAACTACCGGGGGTCTAATCTGTCAGCTTCCTTCTGACGTAGACCATTTTTCAATCAGCGCCACCGAGTTGCCTAATCCCTATTTATTAGCCCAGTTAGCCTATATATAGCCCCAACACACGCGTCCACTGCAAACAAGGGAAACGGCAAGGAACGACTGTGGTTAATATTAAGCAGCTTAGCTTGTGTAAGGGCCAATGTCTTTTTAAAATACCACGGAGGACTCAGAAGGGATTATATCAGCCAAACTGAATTTCTCTTCTTTCTTTTTTTTTCTTTTTTTTTCTTCCTCGTGCAGGGAGGTGGGAGAGAGATGGAAAAGGAAGGGAGGAAAAGGTGCAGAGATTGCTTTCAAGGTGAACGTGTGAGTGGGAGTCCAGGAGGGCAGCTGCGAAGCACACACAGTATACCTAAATGTCACTCACATTGCGTTTTGTGGTTTTATATAACTGAACCTGCAGGCAGGGAGCATTTATTATTGTAGCCCCTGTGTGCAGTTCCACAAACAATGGATGTGTTTTCTTTTGCCTCCAATGAAAAAGCCACAATACTTTTCCCTTTCTTTCTTTCTTTCTTTCTTTTTTTTGTGCTCGAGCTCTCATGACAGAGGAGTCACCATGAAAAATGAAAACCACATCAGAGGCGTAATTGAGCTGCTCGGGGAATCAGAGGCTTCTGCACTATGATGAAAGATGTAGATTTTCAGTCCCTTTGGAGCATTTTCAACTATTGAATGCTACAACTAACAAATTGTCTGCAAATTGGCCGAGGATTGATATGTGACTTCTGGGAAAAAAATACATTCTGGTTATTAAATAATTAAACTTCATAACAATAGTCTCTCAAACTGGCCTCAAAAATACCAACGACTCTTCTTTTTATGAGATGAATCCACTTAATAAGCCCCCCTACATTCAGTGTGTGTATTCTTTTTTTCTTTTTTTAAAAAATTGCAGTTTGTGTCAGCGTGTGTGTGCACTGTACGCCCCCAGCCTTCTAAAATGGTGCAGTAGAGCAGAGCCACTGTGTGTGTGTGTGTGTGTGTGTGTGTGTGTAGCGTAGTATCCTACGCAGCGCTTGACGAGAGCGAGCAGGAGAGAGAAATTTGACAGAGTGCCAAGTCGACCTCATTTCCCCCACTCTCTCCCTCTGTGTGTGTGTGTGTGTTGCAGTCGCAGCAGTACTGTAGCAGCACCTTGGCTCAGCTCGCAGCTCCCAGATCTCCGCCCTGCACTTTATATATGTAACTCAATCCTTACTGCCGCACAACGCTATGCAACAGCTCTCATCAAAACCACCCCACCACCCACACCCCACTACAACACTCTCACAGATACCTGCCATGCACATACATGAACACAATGAAACTGGTCATTTTCTGTCCAAACAAACACACACACACACACACACACACACACACACACACTTTTCTACTCTTGTGAAGTAAAGCAGCTTCAGCTACATTCAGTATATTCAACACTCAACAAGTCAAACATACACACTGATACATATAGTATAGGTCACAGTGCAGGTACTGTACATCCTGTGCTCAGGTTAATGTGTGTGTGTGTGTGTGTGTGTGCTTGTGTGTGTGTGTGTGTGTGTGTGTGTGAGTGTGTCACCCATCCCACTCCTAAACTCTATATGCTATATCAGGGACAAGCACAGGGTTATATAAATATCACTGGGGGTTAATAATAAGACTACTCAATGTGGTGTGACACTGCTTTTTTCAGTGCATATGTGAATGTGTGTGTGTGTGTGTGTGTGTGTGTGTGTGTGTACTGCATGTGCGCATCTCTGGCACCGAGCCTGACTGTTCTCCTCACCACAAGGAACTCATTGACCTGAATCGGTGCAGAGCCGCGCCCCTCCTCAGGGCTGCTGCAGAAACTCCAGGGAGCCCCTGGTGGTGAAACGGGCGAACTGCAGCCTCACAGCCACAATATCAGACACCAGACTGATTTACTACTGCTCAGATCTCTCACTTCAGTAGAGGTATCAATACTACAAATTTAAAATACTCCATTACCAGTAAAAGACCTGAATTTGAAACACCTATCAAGTAAAAGTGCAGAAGTATTATGAGGAAAAAATTGCCTCTGTGACTGATCTCTTATTATGTTTCACATTTTTAGACTGTGAATACTGATGCATCAGTGCATAAGTAACAATTTATGAGGTGGAGCTAGTTCACCTGCTTTATATACAGATGCAAATTTGTATTTGTTGTTTGGATAGTTTTTGTAAAATATTGGATTTTTATATTATTATAATAATTTATTCATTTAAATGAAAGCATACAAGAGGATTAGAGGGGTACTGTCTTTCAGGTGGCGCTCATTAACATATGAGAGATGAGGGGGCCCAAGAAAGTAAAGTTTTAAGCGATCAAACAAAGCAGTTGGAAACCACTGGTTTAATCTTTCACAACTGTATTTTATCAGCATTTTTAAACCTATGTTTTCCTATTAAGAATATGAATCTGCTAAGTAACATATGTAGCTGTAGTGGAGTAAAAATATAAAGTGGCATAAAATGGAAACACTCCAGTAAAGTACAATCCTTGACCAAAGGTTAACAGTTACATGTCTGCTCCACATTTACAGTAACAGATTCTCTCCGAAAAGCTGGATTATTCCAGTTCTGCCTCATCATTAGAAACATGGCCAGCACTGACAAGATAGAGGAGTCTGCCTGTGTGTGTGTGTGTGTGTGTGTGTGTGTGTGTGTGTGTGTGAGAGTGACAGTCCCAGGATGCAGTGGGTTAATCTGTCAACCGTTGGATGAACTCCAGTGTTTACTGGATTAGCCTTTCGCTGGCTAACTGGTGGACAGACAATGAGGATTACTTTTTCTTGCCATATTGCAGCGCTCCATCAGGAAGAATGGAGGACTGGACTGGACTGTGCATGTGTGCTGTGTGTGTATATATGCAATACCATGCACAGGCATGTCTGAGTGTGTTTGACCCTCTTAGACGAGTTTAGAGGGTCAAAGATCAAGATTTATGTGTGTGTGCGTGTGTGTGTGTGTGTGTGTGTGTGTGTGTGTGTGTGTGTGTGTGTGTGTGTGTGTGTGTGTGTGTGCGCTTTTGTCTCTGTTGAAAAAGCCATGTCTCGGAAAGAATGTTGCTTATAAACTATAAAAAGCCAAGAGATCAGAGGAACCATCTTTTCAGGGAATATACAGAAAACTAAAACAGGAGCAAACAGTCTTTCAAATGACAGCTGAAACGTCTATTTCAGTCTCACAGTTTGTCGTCACGCCACAATTTAGCTACACTGAGGCTGTCGGCTGGTGACAGAAAGCTTCCTTATCATATTTTTTACACAGATGCAGCCATCTTTGAAATCCCACCTTTCACACTTCTGTTATAGTTGTGCTGCGTTCATTTTCATTCACCAGAAATGTCTGACTCTCAGTCAAAAACGTGACACATCTGATTCATGTGAGGTTCTGCCCGACAACAGACAGATGGATGCTGCTGTCAGACATCTTGGCTTTCACAGGTACATGAGAGTGGTGGGAAAATTCTCTGGTGAATAATTACAGCACATTTAGTCCATCCTCTAAATGTGTGGACTGACTCATGGTGATGTATCTGTATCTTAAAAACATGTAAAAATCTGATGTGAAAAAATCCCCAAATAATCCAAAAATCCCAAGCTCTGACCTTTTTTGATTCTAAACTTCAGTGTTCACCCTCATGTAGCGAGACAAAAAACTACTTTCAGATGCATGTAGACATTAATTGTCAATATGTTTACACTTTAAGATGTAATGGTGAAGGAAAATTAATAATTAAAATAAGGAGATAGCTTATATAAAGTCCAAATTCAATTTAGTGCAGTCACAAGCATCACAGGCCTTAACTATATGTATATTTCTTTATTTACTGCAACTTCAGCATCCATTTTCAGCCTCATTCACAGATACACATCCACACTTGGGAGCCCACATTTTGCTGCATTCGCTGGCCACGGAGCAGTTGCTCTGGATCAGCCAGGGGCAAACCCGTCGGTCAAGGGCACCTTGACTTTAGCTGTGGAGGGTAAAAGCATTATTCCCTCTCATCCCTCAGCACAAAGCTGCTTCCTTAACCTTTGCAATTGTGCCTGATTTCCACTGAGATAAAATAGAGTTTCCAAGAAAAGAGCTGATTCTCTGCAACAGACGTGCTTCAAGTTTGGCTTAGTTTGGTTTCATGTGATTGTTGTGTGTTTGTGTGTGTGTGTGTGTGTGTGTGTGTGTGTGTGTGTGTGTGTGGTGCGGAGTCCTTTATGCATCGCCGGAAAAATTTCAATAATGATTATTTTTGAATGAACTAACTTGAAGTACAGTTATAAAAACGTAAAATGTTTTCACAGGCTCCAGTTGGCCCCATTTAAAGCGACCTGTTGTAACAACAACACAATAAAATCAATGCGTATTTGCAAGGAATAGTGAAGAATACTAGTCAAAATCTCACAGCTATATTTAATATGTTCAGAGTGAGACACTAAAAGTGCAACAAGGAGGAACTTGCAATAAATAGGACATTTGCATTTTATTCACAAACATGGCCCCAGGATATTTGGCTGATAAATATACTGATGGCAATCAGACCTGGCACCTCAGTCGTCTCTGTAGTTGTTGGGTTACCTTTTCTTGCCCTGTGATGGACTCAAACCCTGTCCGCCGCTCATCCACATAAAGTTCTTCTAAATAAATGCCACATTTACATATGATCTCCTCAACCGCTCATCCTTAGTTAACTTCGAGTGGGGAGGAGGAAAGGAGGAAATTCTCACTACGCAGTCAGTCAGCGGAAGATAAAGCCCATATTTGCATTCCAGTCATTGTTCACCTTTTGTTTGTGGCAGGTGATGGTTTGCAGACTTCTACAAGCTGTGAAACGTGCACATGTGTACACATTATCTGAACATCTGTGTCCACAAACATGTCTCTCGAGCCTTTGTTTGCTGGTGTGTTTGCGTTTGTGAGTCGGAAGATTTGCATATTAGTGGATGTTGTGAGGGTGTCCTCTAAACTTTGTGCTAGATACCTTCCTCTGTTGACATTTTACCTCAATTGAAAAAAACGTTTCACTGCTTTTGTGATAAGTGTCAACTTTTGACGATTATGAGTTATTTTTCTTAGTGTCCATATTATATTTATAATATGCCCCATCTTGATAAAGGGCTCCGTCATTTTATCCTTAACAACTGCTGATATGTTGTATTTAAGAAAATCTCTATTAGAATATTGTCAGTAATCCAAACTAACTTTAGGGGAAAATGGCTGCAATGATAGATTGATTGAGATATACTTTTGAAAAAGTTATTTATTAAGGCTAACAGTCCACAAGCATGCTAGTGGCCCTGTGAGTCTGTACTTAGAGTACTTACAGCTATGCTTTGAGCTAAACGCTAATGTCAGCATGCAACAATCTCCGGGGCTGGAAAATGAAGCCAACACGGAAGTGCCAAAAACTGCAGTTCCTCGAATGACCACTTGAGGCTGGCTCCTAAAGTGAGTCAATCCCTGTAGACTCCCAACTTTACAACAGAAATAAACATGTTTGCAAATTTTTTTTGATCTCTATAAGTAATTTACTCCTTCATAGCAACTGTACGGGGGGTGAAATTTTATACAACTCATCCGTTTTAAATTTATTAAGGCTTAAATTAATGCATAAATGAGGGCGTGGCAGCTTTGAGTGACAGGTGGGTTAGCGTATGATTGCCACAAACCAGTATGGACCAAAGTCTCGGCTCCACACATACCCCACCTCTTTGCACATTATTGGATTAGCTGGGAGTTAGGCGGAGTCAGGCACTGCCAAGATGGTGACGGTGGAGCAGCTCACTCCAAGCTTCAAAACCGCTCTTCAGAAACCGATGGCTGATGCCATGGAGGCTGCATCCATTGTAATGCTAACATGCTCACAATGATAATGCTAACATACTCATATCTAGCAGATACTGTATAGTGTTTAACATATTTACTATCTTAATTTACCATTGTATCATTTGCTCATGAACTTAAACACAAACTGGAGTTGAGACTGAGACTGAAAACCAAATAGTTATTTTGATATTTCATTCAAAAACCACAGATGTGAAGCTCATGGGATGCTAGAAGAAAGGTCAGGAGACCTCCAAAGTCAGTTAGATTCACCCTCTGGGGACCATGAACGGCTGTACTAAATTAAATGTCAATCAATGAAATCGTTGTTTGGATATTTCAGTCTGGATCAAACAGCATAACAAATTAAGTAGTCCACTGAGTACAGGTGGTGTATTGTTTGTGGCAGCTCAACACGTTTGATGGGATTACCTGGGTTGAACCACACTGAGCTGCAATCATTGAGAGCACATTTGGGATTAAAAATTTAGGACACTCTGTTACACATCCCTGTGAGACATCCAGTCCATTCAAGAACCCAAATCACCACAGGATCAGATGGCGTTGGCAGACAGGAGAAGGTGATCGGGCGCATTTTGACAGATACAGGCACATGGCTGTTGCAGTCATTCAACGCCTCTCTCAGGCCACCAGCTCACGGACAAACAAACACACAACTCAACGCAGACTGCAAGCCTTCATCATGAGTTGCACAATGCTGCTACTATCATATTTTCTGATCCACTGTCCATGTCTATTATAAGATGTAACCCATATCTGATGGAAATATGAAAATACGAATGTGCACACAAGGATGGAAAAAAGACGTCACATTTATTCTGTAGCTGGTTGTTTCAGTCACATTTTGTGTTAGACCACATGCTGCCCAGTTTGACCGAACCAAGACAAAAACCACCAAACACATCTGCCATTGTTGTGTCTTTCAGTGGCTTTGTTTGGTCTGGAGAATCACAACAGCAATGTCAGTTAAGAGACCAAAGAAATAGTTTGACATTTTGGGAAATAACTTACTGCTGGGAGTGAGGCGAGGAGGTTGATGGAAAACAGCAAGTCTGGCTCTGTCCAAACAGTCTGACATAGTGTAACCCGCTATTAAACTGTGAATAGAGGTTTTCATACTTCAGTTTTTGTACTGATTCAACAACATGTTAGCTTTACAGGGGCTGGAAGGCGGATTTTTTTCATTTATTATTTATTATTTTTGCTTTTGGACAGAACAAGCTAATTTCCGCTGTTTCCAGTCAGACTTGTTAGCATTATCATTACATGGACGATAGCAGTGTTTTTGTTAAGTTAATCGAGTGCTATCACTAGCTTGACATTTAATGGAATAGACATGAAAGTGGTTTAGATTTTCTCATCAAACTCTTTCCCAGAAAGAAAATAAGCATTGCCGATGTCAATTTATTCCTTCGCTGTTAAAGCATGACCCATTTGGACAAGTCACAAATGAGTCATGTGCAACAAGGGGTCAAATTTTCTCTCAAATACCCACGTTTCCCACATTGGAAATGTAAAAAAATGCAGCTTTTTGCAGTTCACACTGATTTGTGACTTTTTCTACGTTGGTGTGAACGTGGCCGTATAAATGAAACATTTCTAAGTTATTGTAATAGAGAAAGAGAGAATCTGATTTGCCTTGAAACATGCACTGTCATCCTCAGTTTCTTCCCACTGTACAATAGGTGGTGATTTTCTATTTTCTAATTTCTGGTCATGTGATGTGTCTGGGTGAGACACAGAACATTCCAGGACTCTGTGTACCCAATAGCTCGAGGTTTGCTCTGTCAGCCGGGTAATTATGTAACGCAAGAGAATTGCTTTTTTAGAGGGCTATGTGTGTCGGGGTGTCTTGTCGCTACGCTTTGTGTATGTGCTGATCAGTCACACATCTGTATCTCTGTCTCTGTCCTTTTCTCTTGCTGTTCGTTTCACTGTTTCTCCATTGGTTTATAAGTGTCATTGCTTTCTTCCACACACACACACACACACACACACACACACACACACACACACCACCTCTGAGCTTGTCTCATCCGCCTGCAGCCGGAGGAACCGGCCTTGTTTTTGAGCGATGTGATTCTGTGTTTTTTGGGAGACCATTGTGTAACCTAGTTAACACCGGGGCTCTGCATGTGGGAAATGTGTCAGAGCCGGGCAGAGATTGGCTCACAGGGCACACTCCCCCACCGCTCAGCCCCTCCCATTGCCTCCGAACCAGGAGTGCTCAGACGCCAGGGCACGGTCGTCATGGCAACTGCCACTTCAGGAGGTTAGCCTCGTGTAAATATCCCCTTATTCCTCTTTACCCCCCTCTTCTCCTCTGCCCTCTGTTTTGGACTCTTGGCTTCTTTTTTACTTTTTCCATCCTTTTCTGAGATTGTTTGTCTTCCTCTCCTTTTTCCAACATGACCTGTCTCACTCTCTATTTTGGTCTCCATCTCCTCTGTAGGGAGGTAAACCTTCCTTTTTAGGTCTGATACACATCTTGTAGATGTAAAAGATAAGCGGCATCAACGTGAGCTATGTGTGTTTCTTAAAAGGGAAAATACACTGTCATTTGTTTTTACTGGCAGTTCTTTACCTCATGATTACCACATAAGCCACCATTTGTTGTCTTTACACCAAATAAAAATCTTTTCTGTCAGAAGGAAGGACGGCCTGGAGCCTGTTTCCAAATTTACATCTCTCCATCTGAATCCCACTGCCCATTTCTGGCTATATACACATACACACACACACACACACACACACACACACACACACATGAAGAGCAGCTATAACTCATGAGACATACACACAATATGTTTAAAACATCAGGACCACCCACTCTTTCCATGATATATTGTAGCCAGCCTCAGTAATTTTATCTTTAAGTGAAGGTCATTTATTATTTTTACCTATTAAATCCACTTTAGGTGATGATGCAGAGGAATTCCCACATCAGGATTATGGCTGCAAAGGTCTCAGCTAATAAATCATGTGTAGTAAGTGAATATTTCATAAGGGACAATGTTTGTAACTGTATGACAATATTGATGGATTAAATCTCCTGAGAGGCCGGCGTGACCAATCACTCTCACACGTCAGACGCTCACAAGCAACGCCCTTTTCCTGTAAAGCAGGTGATGTTTCTGAGTGTGTGTGTGTGTGTGTGTGTGTGTGTGTGTGCGTGTGTGTGTGTGTTGTTGTTGTGGATTATCTGTGAAAATGTCACAGGCAGATTCTTGGAAAGCTCAGCCTGTTCAGAGTGCCCGCTTCCTGGTTGCCTGAGCGGTCATTGCAGTGCTCCCGACTGACCGTCCACTCCGTGACTCACTCCTTCCGACGCTCGCTCCCCCTCCCTCCAGCCCCCCTCTCCCTCACATCTCTGGAGCTTTCAGTGACTCGCCTCATCGCAAATCAGCAGTGACGGAAAATGGATAGCGGGAGGAGAAGAGGGAGAAGAGAGTGAGAAGGGTGATGCTGATGGAGGTGTGTCTGTGTAAGTGTTGAGGTTGGGAGGGGTAGTGGGAGAGCCCTGCTGCGGAGCGTGTGTATGGCACCTCCACTGAAAGTGTGTGTGTGCATGGAAGAGAGAGAGAGAGAGAGAGAGGAGAGACACCCAGAATCCCCCTGCAGAAAGAGCTGCAGAATACTAAACATTGGGGGGGATCTCTCCCTCTTTCTCTTTCTTTTTTACACAACAAACTCTCAAATATGTGCACTTGTTCCATCAATTATCCAAAATGGGAATCAAACACAGACTCAAAAGAACTGCAGAGTAAAAATGACCAAAACGCTCCCTGATTCTACAGGAAAGAAGGGAGGAAGGAGGGATGATGCGTAGGAGGAAAGGAGTAAAGTGAGAGAGGAGAAGAGGGGAGGCGCGGGGGCGGAGAAGGGGAAAACCTGCAGTGCAACACAGTCTGAATTATTCATCGACGTCTGAGTGGGTCGCCTCAGATGGAGAGACAGAGGGAAAGACAAAGAGGGAGGTGGAGTGACAAGAGAGAAAGAAGAAGAGAGGATGGAGCAGGGAAGGAAAAGATGAGACAGAGGAGGATGAAGTGGAGGGAGGTGGACGAGAAGGAGAAAGAAAGAAGGGAAGGAAAAGGAAGGGGAGGATGAAGAAGAGAGATAAGGGAGAGGAAAAGGAGAAAGACAGCAATGAAAAGAAGGAGAGGAAAAAGGAAGGAAGGATGCAAGAGGAGAGAGAGAGGACAGACAGGAGGAAAGAGGGTGGGATGGCGCAGTAGTCTGAACTCTGTGTTCCCGACGCTCGAGTCACGTTTGCACTGTCTGCTTCCCTCCCCGGTCACACACACACACACACACACACACACACACACTCAATCACGCACATACACACTGGCACTGTTAATACACACACACCACGCTTGCTAAACTGTGATGTACACAAGCACAGCTACACACTGCAGATCAGACACATGCACACACACACACACACACACACACACACACACACACACCTTGTATACTGTTGAGACACCTGGATGCAAGAAGATTGTAAATAATGGAGTGTATGGATACACTCACATATTCAAGACAAAAAAGAAAGCCCTACTTTCTGATGATGTCTATATCTGTATGAGGTGAGAGAGGATACTCACCCACACACACTCTTTTACACACACACACACACACACACACACACACACACACACACACACACACACACACACTGTGTAGAGTCCTACGCAGTACATCACAAGCAGACATCAGTACCAAACAGCTTCACACACACATCAAGCATCTCCGTCGGAGGCAGACCCGACAGCTTCAAAAAAAAAAGGATGCATCAAACGGTCTCGCTCACTCTCACACACACACACACACACAGAGTAAACTATACGCACGCAAAGTGGGAGGATCTGAAATAGAGAGCTAGAGAGAGAAAGGGAGAGAGGGAGACAGCAGGGGAGAGACAGAGAGAAAGAGAGACAGAGGTCAAATGGGGAGATGGAGTGAGAACAGCAGGAATAAAAGGGACACACACGTGCACACTGATCATAAAATGATCATAAAATGTAAAAGAGCATGCAAAAAACAAAGATACACTTAAACGCCTGCATGAATTTTGTAAATGGTAGTGTCATAAATACTCCCTAAAACAGCTACAATAACCCACAGGAAGATGAAATAAGTTTAATGTCAGTCGCATTTATCAAACTATAGCAAAGAAACAGCTCGCACAGTAGTCAGTTCAAACACACAGCAACAGGCAGCCACATGTACGCAGGCTGGCACGTGTGGTACAAAATGTACAGACGGCATATATCAGCCCCAAACTGTGTGTATGAAAGAGAAAGATGGCGATGCGCTGTGCATCCAGACAGACAGAAGTACTGAGAGATCATTGGAGGAGAACAGACTCGCAGGGAGAGACAAGAGAGAGATGGAGATGGGTGCAGGGGAAGGGTGGGAGAGGAGATGGAGAGGGGAAGGAGACAGACAGCACTGCTGCAGTGTGAACTCTTTGTCCCTGACGCATCTCTCTCTCTCTCTCTCTCTCTCTCCTGTTCTCTCTCACACACACACACACACACACACACAGGGACACACCAAAATAGATATAGCATGCAGAGGGAATGTCATATCAATGCCAAGCAGAGAGCCAGACAGCAAACTCCAGACACCCCAGACAGACACACCTCCACAGCTTCATACATGTCAAAGTTCTCCCACATAATCTGCTGCAGTTCAGTGTGCATGCATCTGTACATGTGACGCTGCCACGCACTTCTGTGTTTCTTTGTCTACCTGAGCAGCCCCCCCCCCTCATTTACATGCTGAATTGTACAGTATGTTGAGGCTATTTTTGCTCTGCAACTACCATGTAGCACCAAAGGCAGCGTACTATGCATCAGACACACGCCCCTGCGCATATGTGCAGACACAAAGGAGGAGATGCTCACATACGCAGGCAGTCTATATTACATGGAGTATCATGCTCTGTTTGGGGCGGGGTTATCTGAGGGCAGCAGCGGGCAGAGGGGGAAGCTGGATTTTCCTTTATGTGCTGTGCTGCCATTTTAGTCCATGTTAAACAAAGAGATGGCTTATTTTAAACATTCATACTGTCAATAAAAGTAGCTAAAGTCCGGACTGATGGAGTAACTGATTGATTGTCTCGTTTTCGTGACAGATTTGTCATTCTTCTGCGGATCTGAAAAGAACAAGTTCGTGGGTGTTGTCTCAACACCCACGTCAGAAATCAAAAGTGTTTATAGTTGCTCCAAATGGCCACGCTCGAAGGTGGAGTAACAAGCCAGCTGTCATAAGAAGTTTGGAGGGTGGTGGGGCGGGTTCAGTATCATTTAAATAAGGGGATAATGTCGCCCACTTTCAGACAGTGTCTACTGAAAGGCATTCATAGTGTTGCACTCTGTTGTTCACGTGCAAGAAATAGCTGTGTGAAAGATGACGTTCAAACCCTGGTTTGAGCTCCAGAAACTGCACGGCACAGTGCCTCCAAATCTGAAGTCAGAAGGATACCGGTGTTGGGGGTTTCCGAAGCTGTTCGACCCTCTGACGAGCAGTTCTGATGAAGCATAAGTCTCCATCCGCCCCTTTATAAGGCACAGTGGCACCAGACAAAAGAAAGTATCCCATATGTCCTCCTCGTTAGTCTTGTCCTCCAGCTATTCCCCTGGAGATGCAGCTCCAGTATCCTCTGGGTCATCAAGGTCTTCCTCTTCCCGTGGGGATGTCCTCCTAGTTGGACTCACGGTTTTATCATTCAACAGTGGAGACTCAGTAGAGGGTGTGTTAGTCTTGCAGACGCACTGAAGCGGATATAGCGGATATCTTAAGCTGTCCCTTGGTATCAACAGGTAAATATTGAAAACTATGTATGATTAAACATTAAAAAAAACATCAGACGCTTCCTCCAGCTCGCGGTGATGATCAAGATATGACTGAACATATGAACTGGGAGATACTGTTTCCTATATATATTCAGTAGTTAACCCAGAGTCATTCAAGGAAGGTTTCAAGGTCCTAAAGGTTTGTGTTCGGAGCCTGCATGTGATTCTGTGTATGTGTATTGACCCGCAGGTCTCATGTGGCTACTATGGTGATTAAACCTTTAGTAAAGGAAACAAGGCAGGAGAGACAGAGAGAGAGAGCGAGTGAGACATGCAAATTTATGAAGTAAAAGAAAATTGAAAAGATGAGCGATAGAAAAAGAGACAAAATACTCTCTTTTACTGAGGCAGGTCAGAGGTCACGAACACTGTGCCGCTGCCTACAGGCCAAACACGTCTCTTGTCTGCAGTATAAATCTACTACAACTCATTTTCATTGAGGAATGTCTAAGAGCTGCTACAGTATGTGGATGCTGAGCACCCTCTGTGCTTTTGTGGAACATTTAGGCGGCTTGAAGGCGGCAGTTTATAGTTTAGGAATGAAACGTATCATGTCATGTCATATGCAACTTTGTCGTTTTCTTCTATCACAGTAACCAGTTAGTGTCACTTTCATCCATCTTTAAGGTGTTTTGATTGACGAAGAATTGGGGTTTTCTTTTATTTATAGATACATTTATATAGATACATTAATTGATTAATCAGTTTGTCGAGAAAATAAACAACAGCTTGACAGATAATGAAAATAACTGTTAGTTGCTGCTCCAGTTAAGTACAAGCAAATTATAAGACATTCCACCTCCTGTCTTGGTTGAAGGTCCTCCTTCATTTAAATTAAGATTGATATCAATATAAATTTAATATCAGTATAAATCAGCATTTGGATTAATAAAAAATAATCACAGAGACACACAAAATATTCATAGTCTCAATAAGATGACATGGAAAATGAATATTGGGTTAAATATTCTTCACATTCATGCTTTAAAAATGCCTTGAGATTCACATGGGGCCTCTAACACGCCACATTGCCTCCTGTTGAGTCACAGCAGTGCCCCGCAACTCCACTGCCACAGCCAGGCACATTGGTGACATTTCACTGGTGCTGTGGTCACAACTCCACTCCTCTTCCCCCTTTCCCATCTATCGCTCTATCTCTTTTTCATCCCCCTTGGCCAAATCCTCCCTTCTTTTCATTTTGCTTCCCAGACTGTCGTTTCTAATAAGAATTTGTACTTGAATGGGACTGGCTTGTTAGGCAAAGGTTGCGTAAAAAAAAAAAGTTTTATTACACTCCAAATTGTGCAATGAAAAGCATGGCAGTGCTCGTCCTTTTGCGTGAGTGAATGTGTATGTTTCGATGAATATAATACTATCTATAATAATATTATAGACTGTAATTCTGTAAATGTCGTGAGGATGAAAGACATACACACTACTGGATCTGCCTGTGATGTACATTATAAAGGCCCCTGCCCTGGATACAGCTTTAAGGCCAGATATAACATATACTACAACCAATCAAGCCCCGTTTGAGAACATTACTGTTGCTTTTTACAGTAGTGCAAAGGTTAGCTGGGGGTGCATTAGAATGGTGAAAATATCACCTTGTATAGTCATCCTTCCTCCAGGAAGGAATGAGCAAAAAATTGTGAGATAAAAAGTAAATCAAAGTATCCATTCAAAATGAGGATGCTCTTTTTTGTAGAAAAGATCTAAGACATGATGACTGTATGTGCAAAGATCAAATGGCTGCATATAGCTTAACTGACTCCGCCAATGGCTTTAACTTCGGTTGGGTCCATTAGCTCAGTGGCATGAGCCAGGTTTGATGGCCATATAAGGCCATCTTAATATTCCACATCTAAATCTAAGTCATTTCAGTTAAGACTATGATCCATCCATATGAGCCACCGCTAATCCCAACACTGTAGTAGCCACAGTATAGCGTGACTGAGTTGTATTACACTAGACAGCCCCTGTGGAGTGTGTGTATATTTACATGAGTGTGTGTCACAGATTAATGCATTTTGTAAATGTCCATGTATGGCATGCAACCTCTGTGTGTAATTACATGTATCAAACTACATCCTTGCATGTGTTTTGGCCTGCTCGCTTGCTCATTGTCTGTGTGTAAATGTTGCATGTTTGCATGCGCACGTCCCTCTGTGTGGACCGGCTGCACGTGGACAGGCTCCTTTCCAACATGTGTGTGGCTCAAGCCTATTACAGCAGACAACTCCTGCGGTGCGGCTGGCAGGCAGTGAGATATGAGTGTCCATCTATGCTCTTCCTCCTGCCGAGCAGACCGGCCGCAGTCTGTCACTTAGTGCCAGCGGATGACTCCCAACCACTGGTCTGTCGAAGAGGAGAAGGCTGTACATTGGCTGACATATATGTAGATGGTTAGCATTCACTGTATGTATGACGTTACATTTAGATTCAATTTCGTTTATTTTGGTGAAGAAATTATAAAATATGAAGGAGACAAAAACCCCAGGTAGCCAATAATAACAAATCCCTCTTGCTTTTGGCTTGCTTATGAGCATGACTGGAAACTGGGGGAAACAGCTAGCCTGGCTCTGTTTGAAGATATTATATCTTGTTTTAGTACATAATTGGAAAAAAACTCATTTGTTCTGGGGTGCCCCGGTGGCTCAACTGGTAGACTGTGTACCACGAAGGCTTGGTCCTAACTAATCTGACCCTTTTCTGCATGTCATCTCCCCTCTCTCTCTCCAACTTTCCTGTCTCTCTCTCTCACTGCAACTGTCGAATTAAAGGTAAAAATGTGCAAAACAAAAAGAAACTTGTTTGAGCCAAGCTAACTGATTTCCCCTTTTTCCAGTCTTTATCCCAGCTAAGTTAACCAGCTTCTGGCTCTTAGCTTCATGTTAAGCGTGCCAACATGAGAGTGGTATCAATTTTAACATCTACGTATCTCATATTGTTCCTTTGAGGGATGACAAGATTACTTATGTCTACTATGTCTTGACTTTGGTGTGGAGATGATTTGAAATTAACATTAAGTTTTTGCTGCGGGCATGACTACTGTATTTTCTAATGTTATGTAAGTAATAAAAACAATGTTAAAACTAGTTTCTGACTAAATCTAACCAGTTTCCTCTTGAATCATATTAAGCTCTAACATCAAATTTATTTTTTGTGTAGCTACAAAAAGTGAATTTGCTCACATGCTGGTTTCATTTCAGCTTTTTACCTCCTAGATCATAATCTTAACCTTTAGCTAGTTTGTTGTTTAGATTGATCATTAAGGGATATGAGATGGTTTGCATGGCAACACCAACTGCACTCATGGTTAAAAACAATTATGTCATTAAAACCTCTGCTACAACACCTTGCATTGTCATCCGTGAAACTTTTCATCCCTGAAATCAATTATAAATTAAATATATATATTTAATTTATAAATATACAGGAGGAGCGTGAATTACCTGGGTAAGAAGATATATAAGTTTAATATATATATATATATATATATATATTAAACTTATATATCTTCTTACCCAGGTAATTCACGCTCCTCCTGTGATGTTATTGAACGTGTCAATCATTTTAACTGTTCTTGACAACTTTATCGCTCACCAGTGACCCCTAATACACACACATGCACATAGGAACACACATGTACACACACTGAGTCAGTAACCATGAAATGGCATCAACTGCCAAGACAATCAGGGGTCAACTTGATGTTGAAAGGTTTCCATGGTTACTGAGACTGCTCTTGTGCACGTACTGACACACACTTGCAGTCTTACACGCACACAGATGTTTGGAAATACCTAAAATTTTACCTGAAAAGTGTAAAATTGGCCTCCTTAAATGTTCTATAATGGTGACTTGCAACATTAAAACTGTTGTTTTCAGATCACGTAGAAAGAAGCTACTCTCACTCAGATCAGTTTAAGTGTCCTTGTTTTACATCTACTAAATGTCACATGACCTGGATGGCAGAAAACCTAAATAGATCTGTCTTTCCATTTCATTTTTGATGAAATTCACCCAATTTTTTTAAGTGGGAGCACTCTATTTAGTCAATGGTATGCTGATTCTCAAATGCTTTTATTATTATACCTCAACAGAGCACTGCAAGGTTATCTTCAACATGAACATTAATCTACATCAATTGTTCCAGGACTGTATTTTGCAAGAGTAACTATCATTGTCTTGATGGCATCCTGATTTTACAAGGCCAGAAGCAGAGGGGATACTGTGAGTTTATAGCAGGGGACGGCTGCTTTCAGTCAATCTTCTGCCAGGCTAAAGGTCAACCAAACCATCCTTCCATCCCTCCATCCATCCCTCCCTCCATTTATCAATCCATTTATCTATTCATCACTTTCTGTCTTTTCCTGCCTCTCTCTCTCTCTCTCTTTCTCTCTCTCTCGTTCTTTGACCTCTCTGTAACCTCGCAGAGGATGAGAATGTCAGTGTTCAGTGGCTTTAACGGCCCATTCCCACTGCGCTCAGAGGGCCTTATTATACCTAGGTCAGGGGTCGGTTTGTGTGTTTATGTTTGTGCGTGCGTACGAGGGTGTGTTTGGTGGGGGATGGGCTACATACAGAACCACCCACACGCACACGCACACGCACACACACACACACACACACACACACACACACACACACACAGTGACCTCACCTGACTGTCATGCAACTGATCAATCGTCTGTAAAGGTAAAGCGGTTACTCTACAGAAGCAGATGAGGTCTATCCCATGTGGTTAATGCACTGTGACATATTTGAGGGTGCGTGCATGTGTGTGTGTTTGCTGGTAAGGTGGAAGCATTTCATAAATGTATTGATTAGATGAATGGCAAGTGTAAACACATTACTACTACTGCATTATGCATGGAGCGAGCGGCGTGTGCATTTCTTTTCGTGTGTGCGTGTAAATGTGTCAGTAAGCAAATACATGCATGCATGCGTCTCCAAGCTTATGTGTGTGCATCTGAATGTGTTTGTATTTACTGTTTAGACGCACACATACATATTTGTGTGTGTGTGTGTGTGGGTGTGCTTGTGCTTGTGCTAAGTAGCTTAGAAGTGGCAGCTGTAGCAGAGAGCACTGAATACAAAGACCCCCTCTAGACATCTATCCATCAATCAAACTCTCTCAGGGGTAGAATGTGTGTGTTGGTTTATTTGTGCTTCTGTCAATCAGCTGTATTGACGGCCCACCCATCTGTCCGCCCGTCCATACATCGGCCACGCATAAACATATGAATAGTTATGACACGTGCTGACAAAGTGAGTTAATGAAGCTCTCTGTATTCTATGGGAGGCAAACAGTATGTGACTTCCTTTCACACACAAAACCCATGACATTGCTTGATTTCAGTTGTCCTGGTAGGATAATGGTTGTCTAAATAATAGATGTTATAAGTTATTTAGCAGTTAAATGATTCGTTTCCTCTCAGCTGGATTTCTGACATGTTAACCATCACAGACATACATTTCAAAGCTGCTCTAATCAATATTTTTATATTAACAACAGATCAAATGCTTATGTCGACTGTGAATGGGGTCACCTGCAGTGATGAACCCGCGAAAAATTCTCACCCAACTCTGAATTTCTGCTTAACTCTATTGAGTGTTTTGGCGTCTTTCAGCTCATTGTTTTGGTGTCATGGCACGCAGCTTTAATGTTTTGGTTTACCATCACACCTCTCAATAGCAACTAGCTGGTAAACATGGCAGAGAGTCAGATATTTCACAACACAAATTCAAAATGAATGCTCATGTTTCTCTGTTTCTGCTGGATGCGTAAAGCGGCGACTGTTAGCTGACACCATAATCACCAACTTTATAAGGTGATAATATGTCAGTGTTGTGTTTACAACAGTTTCCACTGCCCATAAGTGGCCCACAAATCTGTTACTACAGGTTTTAGTCCAGATCTACACGAAAGTTTGGACAAAACAATAGAAAAAGAGAGATAACATGTTTCACAGATGTATCAGCAGAGAATAACATGAGGCCCAGTATGATGTCACAGACTGTTGTTTTACTCAGCAGGTATTATAAGATGGGGGCTAGTTTGTAATTCATTTCAGCCAACACAGGTAGATGTACTGAGTTCAGTCATGCACATATAGTTCGATTCGATCTTACATTATCCTCCATTTTCCCTGCATGCGTGACATAATTTCCCAGTGGTAAACACCTGCACTTTGAATATCAGAGGGCGCAAAGGAGGGTTTAGTGTAAATACCCAGGTCACAATAACAGTAAACAAGTGTGAAAGCTGACGGCAACGGTTTGAGGGGGATAGTCAAGTTTGGAATCAACAACCTGATGAAATTTCTACAGCATTTAGGTCAGGTTTAAAGGTTAAAACAAAATTCTTCAGTGACCTTCTGGAGTCTGCGCTGGTTGCCTTCAACATCACGCTAATGACAAGACTCCAGGAAATCACTGCTGCTGCTGGCCAGGAAATAGTCTGGCACATAACTACTCCATTGTCATTTTTACACTTCCTTTTTGTTTGTTTTTTTACGAAGTTAAGCTAACTGGATGCTCGCTTTAGCCTCAAATTAAGAGACAGACATGAAAGTTTTGTCAGTCTTCTTTAACTCTCAGCAAGACAGCAAATTTCCAAAAATGTAGCCTATTACTGCTCCCTCCCTCCCCTTTGAGATTTTAGTGTAAAGACCAAGCAGAGAGGAAAAAGTGGTTTAGCAGATTTTACTGATCTCAATTCAACTTTGTCTTCAGGCAGGTGGGATTTTCACAGGAAAATCTGCTACATAGCACTGAAAAAATGAGCTATTCTTTCAACACAAATGCAGTGAAAACTTAGGGAGTTTCTCTTACAGTGCCAGATTGTGGAAAGAGTGAAATCCAAGTGGAAAAATGGGAAACCCCAACCCTCCAACATGTGAAAGAGTTCTAAGAAGCACAACCACTGGTATGAGAGAGGAGCTATATCTCATGGTCTCTTCTTTTTTTTTTTTTTGTGATTATTCATAAGTGTCACGTGTCTTTTTAGTCTTGTCTGTTGTTCCACAGCTCTGATTGTCATATGCGCTTGTACGTGTCTGGTCTGTAATGGTCTTAAATAGGATTCCTTATATACAGTATCCTCCTTAGATGTGCTTTAATTGCTTCTGGTATGTTGTATTGTAAAAAGTTCGACCTGCCCAGATTTACACATTCACATCATATCAATGTTAATGCATGTATATTGTCCCTGATGTAGATAAATAAAGAAAAACAAAGTGATGCTTTGATATTTGAACACAGAACACAAATAGTACATGTAACATTGAGATGATGTCCATTTTGAACTGTTGAACATATTGGGAAGTATATTATTTTCTTTCCAAGAGTGAGATGAGAAGATTGATATCATTCTCACATAAATATGAAGGAAGTCAGCAGACAATTAGCTTAGATTGGAAACAGGGAAACAGCTGAGGTAACAAAATCCACCTTCTAGTACAGATTAGTAATTTAATTTTTGATTTGTTTCATTTCTGCAGAAACTGATGTGTAAAAACAAAAAGTTGTTTACAGGGGCTATACTATTTCTTGGCTGGGAGAATGAGCTTCCTGACTCCCTGGATATTGCTACCTGTTTCCACCTGTTTCCAGTCTTTAGTCTAAACTAAGATAACATTACTTGTATATATATTCATTCACTGCACAGACTCAAGAGTGGTTTCTGTCTTGTCTTCTAATTCTCTGCCAGAAAGCAAATAAGTGTATTTCCCAAAGTGATGATAAAAGTCAAAGTAAAACTGAGTTGTGAATGTTGGAACAACACAGGTGGTCCGAGCTGTACTGAATGTTATAAGTGTGACTTGTACAGCACAGAGAGAACAGAAGGAGAAAAGAAACAGGGAACACACACATGCAGGGTGTAAGTAACTATACACATGCGCTATTCGCTCAAATGTTATTTTCCACTTAGAAGTGAAAATATGCCGTGATGATCATGAAAGCTTCTGAGAATGTGTGTGCATGTGTGTGAGATGGCTCTCATCCTACTGTGTGGTAAATATTTCTTCAGGAGGATCATACCAGTCCAGTCTGTTCCCAGAACAACCACCCTGCCTTCAGCCCGAGCTATTTGTTATTAATTCCACTATTATGATCTTCTCATCTTCTACCCTTTGCCTCCCTGCTTACAGTCAGCAGGTGAAGCCCCAGGGTGTGTGTGTGTGTGTGTGTGTGTGTGTGAGAGAGAGAGAGAGAGAGAGAGGGAGGATAAGGTCAAGAGAGAGTGTGCATGAGGAGCAGCATGTGGCAGAAACTCCATGCATACACGAGAAGAATCAGGTGACGCCAAGGTCAGATCAAAACAATAACAGACATGAGTGCACGTGAGTGCGCTCGCCCGCACACAAACACACCAGCGTAGCGCTCTTTTCTCATAAACACACTCCTTCACATGCAGCTGTCAAAAGTCAGCCTCTGACAGGGATTGCTGCCTTTGTTTTCCCAGAGAACAACCTCTCTCACCCTGATCAGGTGCCAAAACAACTGAAAACCTCTTTCCAGAAATTATTCAGCAACATAAAATTTCCCCATATATCCACAATTATTGACAAGTTTGGAAAAGTTTTATTGGCTTTTATAGCGCATTATTTGTAATAAGAAGAAACTTTCTTTTATTTCATTATTTGCAGAAATATTAACAGCCACATCACTAAAGGCAAAAACCTTCAATTTATGAATGTTTGCGGAGAGAGATCCCGAATACAACTTGAGGGGAAGTTCAAAATGTGTTCAGGTAAGACAGAGTTCATTCATACAACATTTATACAGCATACAATCTGTATAATGCTGTATGACTACTTGTAAACAAATGTTATGAATGTTTTTTTGTTTTTTTTTGTGTTTTATCCAAGCTGTTTCACTGCTGCTGTTGTAAATAAGGTTGAGCAAAGTAAAACCAAAACAATGAGCTGGAAGACGCCAAAATGCTGTACAGACCTGAGGTCAGGTAGGGGAAATTCTCTGTGGTTTAACTGCCATAAAAACCTGTTTATGTTGTGATTTGATATGGTTTGTTTGCACAGTGTTAAAATTATTTATTTTCAAGAATTTTCTTCTGTTTGTATTGGCTTTATGCAGGACACAGGAATCGAGTTTGCGTCTGTGTTGCACGGCGACACTTTAGGTTGTAACAGCTGTGCTTCAGAGGAACACATGAAGTTGAAAGTTTTTTGTACTCCGTCAAAGTTTGACAGTGGCTTCGTCACTATGAGTGACCTTTTTCATGTTACACATGGTAATACGACACATTGTTAATGTAAAAATATTTATTAGTGCAGCTTTAAAAACAATAAATTACATTTTGTAAGTCTTCATAACCACCTCATCAGATTTTCACCAACACTGGATACCTCGTGGTAGAGTGAAACTCTCGTGCGGCTCTTTGTCCATACCCCTGGTTGGCTCTGAAGAACTCACCCACTCCTAATAGGATTATGAGGACGCCGGCCCAACCGCAGATCAGTCCTGAGAGAGCTGGATTGTCTTCGGCTTATCCCCAAACTAAGACAAAGGCTACAGATGGCTTCTTTTGTTGCATTAGAGAAAGGTAGAGAGACAAACACTGAGTGCAGATACACTCACACTGTGTTCATCTCCTTGTCCTCGAGAGCTGGTGTGGGTGGGTGGACTGACTTCATGAATCCAAACACAATGACAAGTTGTCTTTATCGCTGCATCTGATTTGCGGCAATTGTTTGTGAAACTATAGACAGTAAGTGTGTCTGGTTATTTGTGTTATATTACATGTTAAAATGTGATGATTGAGATGCTCATTTCTGATTGGCCAGTGAACTGTTTGAATATGTTATAATAGAAGAATTTAAAGAGGGAACATTCTTCCGTTCTTCGCATTAGTCTCAGCGGTTATTTGCATAGATAGGCTAGCTCGTTGTGTATCATCATTTACATACACAAATATGACGGCTGTTCTGAGGCTTTCGAACGCTGAGCGAACCTTGTGGTGAAGATTGCGTTGATGATCCCATGCAGCCGCCCCTGATCAAGGAACAATTATCACTGCAGGTAATTTGTTACAGGTAAATTAAGAGTGATTGGTGCAACAAATCAAATAGGGACTCTCAGAAAAATTAAGGGTGGGGGCATGGGTGTGAGTTGATGTACCTGTGCAGGTTTTGGTGGAGGCAAGGTGAGGGGCTTGAGCATTTTAGTGGTTCCTGTGAGAGTGTGTGTGTGAAGCAGATGTGCATGTGCCTGCTGACAAAACACTTCTACTACCACTGCTACACTACTTTATGTGAATTTTAAATATTGGGGAATAATGTTATTGTTCCTGGATTTCCAAGGTGTTGTTTGCCAGCCTGTAATCCACCATTTTCTCTATCAGCAAGACAGGAAGTTCCTCATAATTCCCACAATTGTTCGACGTCTTTGTCGATACTGATGCTGTCCGTTTTCTTTCTGTCTCCTTGGATCACCGGCTCCTCTGCTGCGGCTGTGAAGGACACAGCATTGTCTTTTATTGTCGCCTGCCATTGATTACTTGAATCAAACATTCCTCTGCTGTGGCTGCCTTTTTTTTGAGTCACAAAAGAGCATGCACGTCATCCGACAGCACAACCCTGACCTTGTTAAAAGCTAACTCGAGAAATTGCAAGAAATGAGACTTGTACTGTGACTGCTTCTTTTAATAACTTGAACATATACATAACTCTCATTTCAAATATTCACACATGCTGACCTCCCATCTGAGGACAGCTTCCCCCACAGCTGATTTCCATACAAATCCAGATTCCCTTTAGCCTCACGGGAGGGAGAGAAATGTTTAATTTCAACCTCCTTAGTAAAAATCACTGTACATATTCCTCTTATCTCACCCGCTGGGCACTGTGGAGAACAGGCACATGTACACACACACACACACCCTCTCAATCGAGTCGCCTCAATTCCATCTGACATGATGCAAGGTGAGCTGGAAAACACATGTAGACGGAGTGACCTACACAAGCCTTTTAATAGCTTTGCATTGCTTGACTTTCCCTTTTATCCATTTAAATCCACTTAGAACGGAACTCGGGGGCCGCTGTAAATGACCGGGTCTCTCGGCGTGAGCTGGACGAGAGCAGCTTTTGGAGACGGGGGAGTGTGATTGGGGTCGTCGAGGAGAATAGGAAGAAATCATACGCATTTCTCCTCGTGTGAACTCGGTGATTGCAAGGCGACTCGCAGAGCAAAAAAAGAGATGAAGCCTGAAGAAAGACGGGTTCATGTATTATAATAGCATTTTTGACAGATCAGGCCTCACGTATACGGTGCAATCTTCTAAAGGAAAATCAGCATTTGTGAGGAAAAACAGTGGAGAACAATCTGCTCTGCTCAGTTAAAAATAACTGATGGTTGTGCTTGGTCACTGCCAGATAACACTTTTATTTTCCTCTCTAAATCGCACATTACGTGAAGTGGGCTATTATACTCTTTCATTGAAGTTTCAATTTCACTTCCAGAAAAAAAAAGGGCCAATTTCAAATGTCATGGAATAGAAGCTTTTTTTTTTTTCTAATTGAATATCAATTTGGCTAATTTCATTTTCTTTTCGATGAGACACCCCTGCTACTCTACACTAACACATCCAGGCTCCGTTCCAATTATCTTCACTGTATTTATCTTACCTAGTGAGCGCTGACACTACAGTGCTCCTTCCACAACACCAACATCAGTAATGATGCTCACATTAAAACCTCAGGCTCTGCTGGAGGCGTCTGCAGTGTATTCTATGGAGGAAATGAATGGAGGTTCTCCGACAGTCTATGATCAAAATTTAATATAATTTAGTATTTGTATCTTTGTACTTGGATACAGCTGTATTATTAATGCTTTTCAAAGTATTAAGAAGCCTGTTAACTAACTGTAGTAGTGTTGTTTTCTCTATTTTTGCCACACAGCCCTACCATACATTAGTTTTTTTTAGGTCAAGTAAATTTTATCTATATAGTTCAATACCACAAATTACAAATTTGCCTCTGTACGGCACATAACACCGTTTTTCCTGAGGCTCCTGAATGAGTTAAGGAAAAACTCTTGAATGATGTCATGTGTATAAAATAGAGCAACAAAGTGGATTTACTTGCTACATGCTTCCCCACTAAATAAAGGGTGCATTGCTTTCTGCATTGGCACTGGACCTAAATCACGAGGTGCAGAACCGTCCAACATGGTGGTAATTCCTGGGGTTACTGGGCTGTGGCACAATAACAAACTATCTCTGATCATGGAGAAGGCACTCAGTGGGATGTGTTTTAACAATTCAAGTAACTCAAGCTATGGCAACACATACCCTCGAGCAGATGCCACCGTCCTGACTGCTGCTGCTGCTGCTGCCACTGGAGGTCGTAAAGCTGCCATATTGTGTCAAAGGAGCCAACAGCTGTCAACTGCCCATTGTCTGCAAGAGCTTTAGAGTATGGAGTGTGGGAGTATCAAAGGGCTTGTTAAAAGGTTTGTTAAAGCGCCCACAAAGAACAGCAGTTGTTGTTTTCTTTAAGTCATATTTGTTACTTGTCATACTGCAGCCTAAACTGATAATGGCATGAAATTTGGAGGGCTGATACAGACCCCTGCTCATACTTTGGACACCAAAAATGACATGTCCATCAATAGATGGTGGTGTAATGAAGGATGAAGCTTTTTGGCCTCTAACTCCCAGACCGTGTATCCCACATGCCATTTTTGCCTATACGTACATATTTTTTTCAGAAAATTGCGATAAGTGCAAAACTAGTTTTTCAAACTCCTCCTGGGCATTGAGTCCAGTCAGCACGAAACTTGAAATGACAGAAAACTATCAAAGGTTTTGCATTTCTCCAAAAAATGCAAAAGTAACAATGGAACAACTTCCTGTAGCTAGTGGTCTAAATGGGAAATGTTGCATATCTTTGACAAAATACTATCTATTGACATGAAACTTTAGTCCCTAGTTCGACATATCAGTCTAAGAATAGCTACCAAATTTGGTGCTAATCATCCCCTAGGGGGCGCCACAAACATGAAACGTTTATATCTCATAATTGGCTGTATGGATTCACACAAAACTTAACGTGTGTGTTTAAGATACATTCCTGAGTCCCTCAATAAAATGTTGTAATGATTAAAGAAAGTTGTAGTGGTAGAAAGTGTCAGTATAGTAGCTATAGATAAAGGCATTCAGATGGCTTTAATGAGATTACATAACTATGGACTTAACATTGACATGTTTGATTTTGACTTCTCATGTTTAACAGTCAATTTATGGTGGGTTGTGATCAATGGATGTATTGGAAAATACAGAATATATCTTTATATAAAATAAATCAAATGAGTCAACAGCAAAGAGAAAGTTCTAGAGTGTCATGATCTGGTTAAAAACACTGTTTTGGACCCCTGTGGAAATTCAGAAACAAAATCAACCAATAGTTTAGTAATAAAAGTTTCTTTAATGGTTCAAATAAGTGCTGGAGAGAGAGCTCTGGGGGAATGTTGGAGGACGAAGGATCCGTGTCGCTTACAGGAGGAGCGAGGAGGTGGATGGTTGGCGTGCAGCAGGTGGGTGACATGGCTGAGAATGGCAGCGGAGCAATCTTGCTCAGCTGGAGCAGGTAGCAGCACTGGATTGTGCATGAACTGGGGGTAGGAGGGAACACTGGTGGGTAATCAACCAAGATACAATGAAGCGATCAATCTGAAATGCACTGAGGGTTTTCAGTGGTTTGGTTTTACCACGAAGGCAGCGGAACAATCTGGCAACGCGCGAGTGGAGAGCCGGGGTCCTTATACTGAGCTTGATGAGTAATGATGAGCAGGTGAGCCAGGTAATCAGTGCTGCGCCACGCTCCCACTGAGAAGCACCATAGAAGAAACACACACAGACAAGGGGAAGGAGACACAGAGGAAGACAGACACAGGAATCTCCTGTAGTCACAGAGGGACTGTGACATAGACAGAAGTAAGGAAGGAAAGAGGGACAACGATGAAGGTGAAGACACAGGGAAAGGCAGGGAGTGAAGGGAAAAAACATAGTGAAAAAAACATGGACAGTCACCATGAGTTTCTTCTTCTTTGTGTCAGAAACTCATTTTAAATCCATTGCCTCTCTCCAAGATCCAGACCCAATTTCTTTTTTTTTTTCAAAGAAAAAACGTTTGAAACTGCCAAATAAAGGAGACTCTGTTTCTTTAAGATATTCACAGGTGATCACAGATGTATCCTTTAGGGTTATGTAATGTTTCCTGAGCCTCTGCCAAGTGTATACAGTAGTTTTCACAGCTCGAAGCCTGTTACACATGCAGCTCTGGGAATAACTATGAGCAAGTACATAAATGTTTACTAGCTAGGAAAAATCCATAATACATTTTAAGTCTCTGACCATGTATAGAATAGCATCTTGAGTTTGTACCTGTGCGAGTGTGTGCGTGTGTATGTGTGTGTGTCACTGAGTGCAGTATACCCCAAATAACTTGGCTGAGAATGTGGGGGCAGCGCCACTTGGATTTGTATGGTAATGCTTTTGGCTCCGAGCCACCGCGGACCCTGCAGTTGAGTTATTCCACAAGAACACACACACACACACACACACACACACACCCACACACACACACCACGCCTTCACACTGGGAAAATATGGATGCCCTTTACTCTTTTGGATGGAAAAAGAAATATGTTTCAATTAGCAGCTCAGTCCAAATACACCACTGTAAACAGTGTGTGTAAGTGTGTGTGTGTGTGTGTGTGTGTGTGTGTGTGTGTGTGTGTGTGTGTGTGTGCGTTTGTGTGGTGTCTGTGTGTGTGTAGAAGTAGGTGGGGGGGCTTGTGAATAGGCCCATAGAGTTGCTAACCACAGGCTGGCCATTACACCTAGTTACAGTCACCGCTGGATCGACAAGGAGACAGACAGTCTGCAACACTGACAGAACTCCACTGTGTGTGTGCGTGTGTGTGTGCGCGCGTCTTATATCAGGTAGGGGATCCCCTGAGTTGCCCCCGTCAGTACCACATGGCTAATAGAAAAGGTAAACGCTCCCGAACAGGGAACAAGGGGCAGAAAGAGGGAAGGGCGAGCTTTTCTCTTTCAGCAGAAAGAGTCCTCTGTAACCTGGACTTCAAGTCTGTCTCCCCGTCTGTCGCTCTCCGTCTGCATCGCTGTCAGCGCTGAAAGAAGCATTCACATGATTTATGGGAGAAAAAGAAGCCGTAAAAAAACAATGCCAAAGTACTCCAGTGCACGTGATGTATTTAAATGTTACTTATGTAGTGTTATCAACACGATACAACAGAATAAAAGTTCTTAATATGCAGGCAGAACGGTTGTCAAAATTGTATTATTTCATCTGATTGATTAGCATGTAAGCAAGTCTTAAGCTCTTGTTGTAGCTGGTGGGTGCAGAGCTATAGCAATGTCTCAGATGATCTCCTGATTTGTATGTAAAGACGTAGGTCCCAGTGGGTCATATACCGGCTTTTACCATGGCAAAGTTTCAGTCGTTGGATCACCGGAGTAAATCCACCGTGAACTTTGGCATGTATGTGCATGTCTAAGAGGAGAATGAGGCTAACGTCTTAACCTGGCTCGCAATATCTAATTTAATTCATCCCTCTGCTGGAGTCTAAACTGCTTCACAAAAGAGATGTGGAACAGTTTGCAGCCAGGAATGGATGGTATTGATACTGTATGTTACCTTGAATTGACTCTTATTATCTGACGGAGAGTTTGTAGATGCTGCGGTTTCACAAGGACATGAAAACAACCAGGTATAGGTTTAGTATGCTTCATGAACTATGAACTCGGTCATAAAACATGTCAACCAACCATATTTAAAGGTGCTGGCTGCAGCCTGCTGCCTGGTGTCTTTCATTTTCACGTTTGTTGTTGACACCACGCAATGAATTGTTCAAAATAGGGAAAACAACTTCTCTCCTTGAAGGCGTGCATGCGCTCAGCTGTACGCGCGAAAAAGTGACAGGGTTGTGTGTCTCAGAAAGTTTGAAACAATCGTCAAAGCCATTAAAAACTAACAGCAGAGAAGTGTAGACGGGGGTGGTTCCAGACGCTGCTTGACGATAAAATCAAGTGGAATATAAGTACCTCGACTTGTATGTGTGGACTACACAGTTCTTGTCCCTGTGTCTCTCTCTCTCTCTCTCTCTCTCTCTCTCTCTCTCACTTTGTATGACTCTGTCTCCGTCTCTGTGTTTATACACTGTGTTATTATTCTGTCTTAGCTTTCGGTCTGTCTCACTTTCTGTCTTCGTCTCTGTTGATACACAATATTACTATTCTCTCTCATGGCTTTTACTGCCTTCTCTCTCTCTCGCTCTCTCCCCCTCTCTCTCCCTATTTATACACAGTGTTACTGTTCCCTCTCTTGGCTCTTTTAAGAGTCTCTCACTCTTGGACGAAGCCTTAAATGGAAAGTCTATACATGCTGGCTGTTTGTGAAGGCCAAAGAACTCTGTTCAACAGCTGAGCATTTATAATGGTTTGTTTATGTTTAAAAGGGCTTTCCACAGTAACCCACTGTCATGTGTGGAGCCTGGTTTGAGCGGGAGACAACAGTAGCAGAGGAGTGGGGGGGCACACACACACACACACACACACACACACATATACACACGCATACTGCTGTGCTTGAGAGCCTCAGCGATATGGATTTAATTAGTCTTATTATTCTAATCATAGGCTGTACATGACAGGCCGTGCCACTGGAAGGGGAGGAGGCAGGAGAGGGGGGGAGGAGGGAATAGAAGCAAAGAGGGGAAGAAATGAAGAGGAAAAAAGGGAGGGAGGGGAGTAAGGTGGAAAAGACTGCTTTTGAAAGTGATTGCTAAGATAGTGGGGTTGTTATTGGTCGTTTTGAAGCCTGGAAATTCAACACTAGCATTATCCTTCCAGGGAAAAGGCTCAGATTTAATAAATTGATCGCTCCCTGGTTGAAGCTCGTCCTCTCTGCTTCTGTACAGACAGCTGTGACAGAGCTGTTGGTTCGGATGGTGCCAGACTGTGAGTGTTTCTGTCTGCGCACACGTGTGTTCACTGAGTGTGTATCAGTGTATGTTCTGGCCACACATGCATGCACAAAAAATCTGTGTGTGTGTGTGTGTGTGTGTATTTAAAAAAAAATGGGGATTTTTGATTGACAGGTGTGGATCCTCTTTGCACCTGTCCGTGGCATCACTAATGGAGCACTGAGCACAGGAGGTGCAGTAAGTGTGTGTGCGCACTTTAGCTCCCTAGGGGTGGGTGGGGGGGGTTGCAGCTTGATGGAGTGGTCCTCGGTGACACACACACACACACACTTGGGTGGAGATGGGTGGGTGCACGGGGGACCTCCTCCCTGCTCTGTCGTTAATTGCCCCTACTCCATAACCCGCTGAGCCGCCATTGGGGAGGAGCAGCGAGGGAGGGGGGCGGGTGAGGAGAGAAAGAGAGCGGGTAGGGGGTTTCGGTGCAGTCTGCCATCTGCTCTGACTCCTGACCCCACCCACCCTACCCCACCCCCAACCACGCGCACTGCTCCACCCTCCTCTCACCGCTGCACATCCACCTCTCCCGCCTTTTCCAGGGTCCTCGGGGGGATTGTTTCCTTTATTCCACTGTGAAAAGAAAAACCTTGTACATGTCTGTGCGTTTCTGTATATGTGTGTGTGCGTGTGTGTGCGCGCATGTACCACTACCACCTTCAGTGAACAGGAGACCCACCGCCTAATTACATTCACACACTTTGCAACCACAAATGATGCACACGTGCCTCTGTGTGGTTATTAGAAAAAACACACACAATGCACAATGTTCACAAAACAGACCATCAGTCACACAATACTTAAAACACTCACGTGTGTCTTACACGGCTCGTCTGTGAGTGTAAGGTGGGCGGGTGACTCATGTACAACGGGGCTCACTCACAAACACATGCTCATCGTTTGAATCAGGCCATTCAGTGACTTAAAGGATGGAAAAAATCACCACAGCCACAAAATACACAGCAAAGGGAGAAGGAAGAAGAGGAGGGGGGGGGCAGTGGAAAGACAGAGAAAAAAGTGAGGAAGAGAAAAGAAGGAGAAAGGATAGAGGGAGGGCGAGGCAGAGAGAGAGAGAGGATCCTCAGTGTGAGTGGTAACAAGTGTTTGGCTCTTTGTGTCTTGATGTATTGTTCCAGCAGCAGAAGGAGACAGCCTGGCTTGTGATTGACAACTACATGAATTGTAGATCAGACTTAAAATAGGCTGCCCAGCTGCGTGAGTGAGCGTACGTGTGTGTGTGTGTGTGTGTGTGTGTGTGTGTGTGTGTGTGTGTGAGAGTGGGTGTGTGTGTGTATCTGAGCGCACATGTATGTTTTATTACAGAGCAGCTATTCATCCTTCACTGACATGCAGCTGTTTCTGTGGCTTGGTTTGAAAATGCTGCATTTCATCCGTGTATAGAATAAAATAGAACAGATTTCATATGACTCGTGGTAGACCTTTAATATTGACTATGTCATAGGAAAATCCCAAAGGGACAACACTGTTTTTAAGAGGTACACAAGTAACATGTACTATTACAAAGTTTATGCTGACAATTAACCTAGACAAACATGATAAACCTGAATAATTCATTGTGTATTAATGCAAAATTTGTGTTGGTTGTTTTGCTCATTCATTCGGTATATAAAAGGTTTTACCTCTGTGTAGTTTGGAGCTAATCACTCAAGGTAGGGTTTTTTTTAATCACAGATGGAAGAAGAGACGAAACATTATCACTTCAACTTTTAATTGCTGCATAGTGAATCAGCGGAGTACTCTGTCCACCATTTGGATACCTGGACGCCTGATCTTTGTCATTTTGACTTCAGATTTGAGATTTGTGGTTCAGAGTCCATACACTCCATCCTTTAATGCTGTTTTCCAGTAGCCTTGCACCTATATGTGATATACGTTTAATCACATCCTTCTGCTCACCATTCATTTCTCTATAAAGGATGTAAATAACAGCAGATGGGCATCAACTTCCTCTGTGGTTCTATATGCACCCACTGTATGGGTGGGGGGGTGGGGGTGGGGGTCATGTATGATGTATGACACATTTAGCTCCACTGAAAATGCCGCCTCAGCATTTCCTAGCTGTGACCTCAGCTACCCCCCTCCAACAGTCCATCAGTGCTGTGGCATTAATGAGCCCCCCCCCCCCCCCCCCCCCGGGTATTGTAGTATAATTACAGGGCATTCACCCTCAGGGCCACTCTGATGTCCACGCCGAGAGCTTTCCCCAAGAGGGACATGACAAAATGCACTGAGAGGACTTCTGAAATCTGAAATCAGGTTTGGTTAAGCCACACATGGATGCCAGCTGACTCACACAATGCAGGTCAACAGTCTACACAGTCCCAGAACACGTTTAAAATGCATGTGGAAATATCACATACACACATACTGTACGTCACAGTGAATTGTTCGAGTTGTAGCTGTGTGATCCCGGGGGACGTACGCCTCAGAAAGGTCTGAGGGCCAAAGGGGCAAAATCTGGCCCCTAAGGTGACAATAATAAAATAAAATAGAAAAAGGCTTGGAGGGGGTTGTGCGGTATATGCGGTGGGGGGATCCAACCGTCATGATTACGGTGGAAATGAATTCCCACAGGGGTCTTAAATGTTAGAGGAAGCATGCTGGAATATAGGCCAACCATATGGATATGCTGCGATGATGAAAGACATTGCTGTGGAGGTGTACAATGTGCATCCCTCAAGCTAAATAATGCTATGCTTCTCCCCCGTTTTTACCTTCCCCCCCATTTACTACGTAAAGGGCAATGGGTTCATCAGCCACTACTGCAGTGTAACTGTAGCGCGTGGTGGCTGCCAGCTCGCTCTGCCAGCACAGGATTGTATATCCTCATATACTGTTCGGACAGGAATGTTGGACGCGGCCCAAACTGAGTCACAGGCTTGATTTTCAGACAAGTGTGAACGACAGACAATAGATTTTATAACAATACTCAAATGCAGATGTGTGTTATGGGTCACAGCAATTATGGTCCTATCAATAGTGAATGAAGTGATCTATTCATATAGACATCCCCTACTAAAAAAAAAAAAGACTGACTTTGGTGGATACCCACTTGATTTGTCCAATCCACACTGTTTTTTGACACAATTTGAACTTCAGTAAATCAGTTACAGGTAATGTAATGCATATAGGTAATGTTTTAAGATTTGAGAAATGTGAGTTTATCGTTTAAATGGAAAATGTGTTTTAACATATAGCTACAGTATTGTATATATAAATTGTCAATTTGAACATTGCCTATCAGCAAACATTATAAATATAATATAGACAAAGATTTTAAATAGGTTCTCTTAGATTAGGTTGTTAAAGGATTGTGCACTGAGCAGTTTAAAAATCAACTCGACAAACTATGTAAATGGAGGCCTGTGCATATTCTCATTCGTCCAGGTCATAGTATCCTAAAGGAGTTTTAAAAGGCTGGGACTGGTCCTGGACCAGTCCCAGCCTGGTCAGATGTGTACATGAACTGATGAAGCCTCTTGGATGAGAGGTGAAACGTCTTCCCAGACAAATAATCAAGTCCAGTTGTCTTTTGTTTTTTTTCGATTTAAAACTCCTTTAGGATATGTAAATGGCGATAGTAAAAGTGTCTTTGGCTTCTTCTTATTCTGATTTAGATGCAAATATTGAGCAATAGCATCCAACTGTACTGATGGGGGGTGGGATGGAGGGGTTAATTATAAAAACCTTTGAATGCCCATATTATGTGATACGCACATATTTAAAAGATATTTGAAAATATTCCATGTGGAGGTTTGGGTTCATGTTTGGCATTGCTGTGGATTTGAAGAGCAGCGGTACATCAGTGTGATGGTGAGGAGACAGACGGGCATATCCCGCCAGTATCTGAGCCATATGTGAATACCACCGCTGAATTCCTCCATGTGCTGTGATGTATAGTAGGTGGTCAGTGTGTGTGTGTGTGTGTGTGTGTGTGTGTGTGTGTGTGTGTGTGTAAGGCTCTTTTTTTCTACCACTTGGATTATGTTTCTCACCAGTCTTTTTTTTTCCCAGTATGATTTTTTTTTTCCCCCAGGTGTAACTTTTTTTATACTCACCCTGGTCTCTTTTTCTCCCCCTGTAATTAACAGGTCTCTAACTTTCCCATTCTTCTCACCCTTCTTTCTCAATTACTTATTAGCCACTGCCCCTCCCTCATGATCATCATCCAACACACACACAGACACACACACACACTCTCTCTCTCATCTTTCTTTTATTGGGATTCTGGTATCTTGCATAGAATATGACTGTGGTCTGGTGCAGGCCTGTACCAGCAAATACCATTGTGCACGGGGGGTTGGCAGATCCCTCTGATGCCATGCCAGTTCCTGTGCCAAACACACACACACACACACACACACACACTCACACATCAGTGATTATCAAGCAAAGCCCGACAAGTGGGGAGCTTATAGAACTGCAGGAAAGGCCTGGCACTCATCCACCCACAGGCCTCTTTTACCCCCACCCCCACCCTCCATGTTTAGCACACAGTGGGGGGTCAGTACACACATACACACATACACACTCCATCCACCCCCTGCAGAAAAAACAGCTTCTGTATTGTGTTTCCGTGTTATTTTTTTTTTTCAGCCAGTCCCAGCTCTCGCAGTGAAGACAGGGACGCTGTGATTCTGCTGAGCTTTCACTCTAACAAAGACATCTCGACAGGATCAGAGAGTTTGAGCGCACGTACACACACACACACGCCAAAACATGCAACATGCTCCAGTCATGCTGAATCACATACTTGTCTTCTTTGTTGAATTTCATAATCTACACACAATGGGATATCTGAATGTGAAGCTGCTAAAGATGATGATTAAACGGTCACTTCACCCAAATGACAAAAAAAAAAAAAAAACCTTAAGTTATATCACTTATCCTGGTTTTGAGAAATGTAACTCTAATCTAATATTCTGAAATGTTTGCTAACCGTCCCAACACACTGGAGGTGAATGATGGAATTTCATTTGTTGTGCTCTTGTCGTTAGAAAATCTGCATTCAATTGCTGCCATTCGCTCTCACAGGAACTGTTTCAATGGTTTCAATAAAAACCCTTGAAGCAGGATCATAAATGAATCATTTGACATTGCAAGAAATTATTCAAGCCTTTATTTGCTTTCTTGCCAAGATGAGGAGATTGATAGCGCTAAATATGTAGCAGGAGCCCACAGCCGATTAGCTTAGCTTAGCAAGAGATAGTGGAAGCAGCAAGCCTGACTCAAAAAACACCTCTATATCTTGTTTGTGTAATCCGTACAAAAACAGAAGAGTAAAAAAAGCAAGTTGTGGTTTTGTGCTGGAGTGTGACAGATATTTGTAAAGAGTGCTTAACAAGAAAAAGATGAAAACATTTTCTTGGCATTTCTTGCACCAGAGTAAAATCCTCAGTCCCTGGTCAGCCATACTGTGACCCTGCATGTTGCCCTCTCTCTTCCTGCAACAATGTTTGTGCTGAGTGAGTTTATTGTGTCCCACCACTGCCTTTACCATTGTTTGGTTGTCTTTATAGTACTGTACCGATACCCCTGCCCACCTGTCCATGTCTCTCTCTCTCACACACACACACACACACACACACACACACAGGAGCGTGGAACCTTCACAGCTGGCCGATCGACACGTGGCCTGACCTCAACTATTGAAATGTCAAGGGTCACAGGTTGCCTTCCAACAGATGGACTCTGGGGTGTGTGTTTTTGTGTGTGTGTGTATGTGTGTGTGTGTGTGTGTGTGTTGGTGTGTGTGTGAGATTGTTGGTGTCCACTCATATGGTTTTAACATGGCAACAAACACAATCGAGGAGGGGCGGGAGCCGGGAGCAGGCCTGGCGTGTGCCGGGGTCATGACAGCTCAGGGGTCAACGAAGCTGACAAAGGCCAGTGACTCTGCTGGGGTCACTAGCCCAGGGCTTCCTTTGACTCCTCACAGCCTTTTATTGGTGCGCTACCAGTGACCTGGCATTTATGGTGACGATCCCTGATGATTCGACCCGAGTGCTGTCGAAAGAGGAGCAAGATGGCTGCTAATTAAAAAGGCGAGAGGAACATCTAAAGGTTAGGTTTGATTATGTGTGTGGTATACGAGTGTGTCATGGGGAGAGATAGATATTCACTCGCTTTTAAATTGAGGCATTCACAGAGGGACGAGGGATGGAAAGAACCGCCGCCGCCGCCACCACAAAATATTTCCCTCCAGCATAAACACTGAGCACAGAAAGAGAGAGGGAGAGAGAGAGAGAGGGAGAGAGAGGATAAGAAGGAGTTACCAGTGTGTGAGAGAGAAAGGGAGGGATTTGGAGAGACAGCAGAGGGGTGACAGAGAGATAGGAGCGCATGGAAAAGGCCTTGTTTGCTGGGAGAGGCATGAGATCATTGCCCTGTGCTACTCTGCACCATTATCCCCCTAAACCCCTGCACTCCTCCTCTCTCTGCCTCCTATTATCCCCCCCTACACACACACACAGACACACACACACACACACACACACGCACACACACTCACACACTCATCTAACTCTTCTGTTTATTGATGACTCAAGCTTGCCGTTTCTTTCCGGATACACAGTCAACACTGGAGCTCCGGCACCTCAGGGCCTAATGGACTGATCTCGACTGTTTACAGCTGTGCCCTTTCTAGAATGACTCACAAAGGAACAAAGAGGCCTCTGTGTGTGAGAGAGCTTTTCCTTTTTCTCGTCAACAGGACCCACCGAAGCGCACTGTACTTTTTTTTTTTTTCTTGGAAAGCCCTCCCGTCTCCCTCTCCTCCCTCGATAAGCTCGTGGTCTTTTTCCTCCGGGTCTGCCTGCTCGTCCTCTCAGTCAAGACAATCCCCACCTCTTTCATCCTTCCATCTACAGGAGGGTCTTTACCTTGTCATCTGTCACCGCTTCGACCCTCAGCGCCTCTCACCCTCTTCCTCCACTGTTTATCTCTTTATCCGCTCATTTTTCACTCACACATTTTCCCATCCTGCTGTACTCTTCACCTCTTGGCCTATAAACACAGTAGCTCACATACTTGCAGCTGAGGGGCCCCTCAATGCAACAGCACATGGAAATGGAGTTCAAAACATCCCTATAACAAGCGGATGTTTATGAATGTACAGTATGAAGGCAGACTTCATGAATCTGACATGAATCTGAAGCCTCATGTCAAACCAGATTGAAAATGTCTCCTCTTCCTACCATTTTTCTTTCTTCCCCTTTCACCCTTGAACCTTTCACCTTTGTCCCACTCCCCCGGGGGGTGGGGGGGGGGGGGGGCTGTATGCATTTCCGGATATGTGTCTTTCCATACGTACCTGAGAGAGTGTGAGAGCCTCTATGTGTGTAAACTTGCCTGTTTGACATCAAATTTCCACTCCCCGCAGCTCTAAAAAGGCCCGTGTTTGTTTGTTTAGCGCAAAGCCCCGGCGCGAGCGCTGCGTCGGCGCTCACCGATTAGCCCGCCCGGGAACAACACCCCATCGGAATGTCTGGAATTCTACACAACAAGGATTAGCTCATCCCTGTCTGTTGTCTCTGGCCTCCGTGTTTGTCATTCTTTTACAGCGTGGGCTTAGAGAACAGAGATGGACAGACGAAGAGAGAAGCATGGCTGTGTTTTACCTGAGGGGCCGTAAGTATGACCCATGATGCCGTAGCTGGTCTGAACAAAAAAAAAAAAAAAATGCTTCAGTGCTTCTTTTTGTCTTTCCTTTGCTTTTAATTGTTTAGAAGGAAAATTTCACCAAAAACAGCTGCTGGCACTGTACCTGGCATTTTCATCCCTGTGGCTAACTGGCCAAGCTTAGACAGCATGACATCATGTTCAGATCATTCCAGCACAGCTACAACAGAGTTTGAGTTTAGGAAATGTTTCAACAGTCTGAAACATCAAAGACAAACACTCAATCGGACTGAAAGAGGTCTTCTTTGTTGTTCTGACTTTTACTGTGAGGCATTCAGATATAAAAAAAAATAAATAAATGCAATGCAGCTGTAGGATGTAATAGATTTGAATATGAGGGTGAATTTCTTACACTTCAAAAAAGGGAAATTCTCATTATTTCTGCATACTGTCGGAATCAGTGTTCCACATTTTTCTATCCATATAGATGTAAAGCCCACAGCTGAGTGTATTACATTTCACAGAGATTATCCAAGGGCATTCTGGGTAATGTATAAAACACTAATCGACATCCTGCTGGCACTGGACGTCAATGTAACGTCATAAAGACGTCGGACTTGTAGGACAGATGTTACAATTAAGTTGGAAATGAAAATCTGCGTTGGCTAACTGACTTTGTGTTGTGCGTTGATGTTTAGCAAACATTGGGTCTTGCTCATCACTAGAATGTTGGTACTTGTATATCAAGACAGTGTCGGCGTGAAGGATTTGGAAGACGGTGAATTTTGGTTACTTAACAACACAACTTAAAAACCAACAAACTATCATTGTCAGTTGTCTTCAGCATCATAATGGCACTGGCATTAGACATCCTGACATTGAATTTTGTTCACTTGACATCACAGCCTACATTCAGCCAAACATCAACATCTAACAGCGCTGGTGACCAGCTGCGTGCCTGCAGGGAAAGTAGAACCAGACCAGGAGTCTGTTGAAGAAAAATGGGTAAGTCAAAAAAAAAAAGGTAAACTACAAACTTCATTTAAAAAACAACAACAACAAAAAAAAAGTAAAGTATTAACACATAACAGCATTAAACATCACAGACTGATGATATATCACACATTTCATTGTACTTTCAACATCATTGTTTGGCTGCCTTTAAAACACAGACTTCTGTTACAAAGCCTTACGTGACTTCACTGTGATTGTGTCAGGATTTAATGCCTTGCTCAAGTGCGCTTCCAACATATTCAGTGCATCCAGTCACAACTCCACTTCAGTAAATCACAGATATTTGAAGCCATTCAGACACCTGTGAGACTCCTCTCATCCAACTGGTCTAATGTTCCTAATCACTTCTGTTATTAGCGTGACTGTAATATTTTCCACTGATTTGCACCATGAGCACAAACCCATCGATATCTAGTAAGTCAGTCTGGCTCAGTGAAGTGAAGCCTTGGTGAACGCTGCCATCTTGTGGCCACTGTTGCATAATACAACACATTGAGTGAAGGTCCTGAGGTTAGTGACAATGATGTGCTTCATTGTTGGTGATTCAATGAACATTGGGGCACTGTATAATTAGTCAATGAACTTAAATATAATTCAGATGTCCCAAATGACAATGACAGTGTATTATGTAATTCTGCCAATAGTTATAGTATAAAAAGTAACTGTACATTGGTTAACATGGCATGTCTTCTGAATTGTCAGGGCTGATGATCCGGTACATTGCAACCGCTCTTTTTTCCCCTCTCTCATTTTCTAATGATCAGATTTTGAGACACATCTTAAGTTTGGTTGGAAAAGTAAACAACAACTCATTGTTGGAGCTCAGTAGGTTCCCAGGGTTTTAAAGATTTGTGTGTGTTTGTGTGTGTGTGTGTGTGTGTGTGTGTGTATGGAGACGCTTAAGTTCAGCTGTGCGTTATTTTCTGAACCTTCGGCTAAAGCTAAACCTGATCTTACATTTCCATCTTTATAATAACGATTGATACAGCACAGGAATTGCCAGAAATTAATACGGAAAACATAACTTACAAAAGTAACACCAAAGGGAGAATCCAATAATGTGTTTCCACTGTTCTCTCTGCAGCTCGTGGCCTTTAGCCTCTCCATTAATCAAGTGGATAACATGTTGATGGGGAACAATATCAGGTATTAGCTGTAATAACAATTTCCTCTGAAAGAAATGGCCTGAAGATGGCACTGTCCGCCATTTATTTAACTGTGTACAATGAGCACTGCCTTTACTGTAAATGACCAGTTGTTATTGTAATGTTCTTACAGTTTTCTCATTTTGTCAAAAAAGGAATAATTTTCTCATAAATAACTATCAGCATTATCTTGATCACAAAGTATTACAGCGTGAAAATTGTATCTAATGTTATTTTTTTTCAGTCACCACTTACAGCAGCATGTACCAACACAGACCCTCCCTTTGACTGAGACAGATCAGTGTTGGAAATCAGCCCGGTGATGCAGTGTTTATGATATAATCAGATGAGGATAATGTTTTTGTCAGGTCTCCCTTGGAAAGTCGTAGAATTGCAAAGGAAACATACAAGAAACCCATATTGCTTTTTAGCGATACGTGATCCAGAAAGATGGTTGCTCTAGATGGAAATGGCCAAGGTTTCACATGACATCAGAAATCAAAAAAAAGGGACTACCTGCATGCCTTGAGGTTTAAACAGTTATACATGACTATTAAATTAGAATGCAAAGGTGCGTTTTCCAAGGAAAGTGTATTTGCTTTTTTTTTTTTTTTTTATCTGGAGGAGTGTATTTCCTGGTTATAGCAACCATAAGACTTACACATGGTGAATATTTTCTGAGCTGATTCTTTTTAGACTCAGTGTTAAAAAATGTGTCAACTTTCAGGCCAATAAACTGTTAATTCATGGCATTGTGGAGAGGAAACCATTTAAACCTTTATACAATAGAGAAATCTATACAGAATAATATAACAGTAAATTGAATAGTAAAATTTGACAAAAAAATCTGAGATCTTTGGACTCATGACCTCAGTATTTCAAATGGCGTTTCCAAACTGTTGTCGCTCCTATACTCACACACTCTGAATCTGAAATGAAAAACAATGACTGAGGTTACGTGACCATCCTTCACCTTTAAACACGTTCACATTTAAAAATCTGATTCCGTTTGGCAATCATCAAAACTTTATGTAATTTGCCCAATGCTTTGAGAATGTCAACATGCTCATGTAATTAGGTATAAATGTTTCTCACGCCCCTCTTAGGTTTGGCTAAGAGGGGCATCAGTTGAGGCTGATGGTGTCGACCACAATGCAACAATTTAAGACCCAAAAGTAGAACTAAGACTCAGAGGCATAGGTCGCTGAGTAAGGGCAGACAATGGCGTTAACCAGGCAGTCGTCTGACTGTTCAGCAGGCACACGAGACAAACAAGGAGCTGAGCTTGGCTGGCAAACCAGGAAGTCCCTGAAGCACAGTAACAAAAGAATTGGGCAGGATCGTACACAACACAAGGATTTTTTTTTAGAAGTGGGAGAGTCAGCTGTAGCATCGATATTGCGTTTTTACAAAGAGCAATTTGGCGGCGGGAAGGAGCGGGGTCTAAATACTGCAGGCTGGAGTTAATGAGGGAGGAAGCAGAGGAATATACCAGGCTGGACTGAAGCCACCCCCAGGTGACACTGGGCAAGAGGCAGGGTGCATTCTGGACAGGTCACCAGTCTATCACAGGGATGACACAGAGATACAATAATTCACACCCACCTTCTCTTTTGACTGTGAGAGGACGCTGGAGTACCGAGAGGAAACCCACTCACACACAGGGAGAACATGCAAGCTTGGCACAGAAAAGGTTTGAAGACGGAACCTTCTTGCTGTCTGGCGACAGAGCTAACCACTGCGCTAACCACAGGTGACACAAAAAACTGTAAGGAGGAACGGGAAAGTCCTGGCGGGAATGCACACAGAAGGGCAAAACATTGGACTGCCAAAACTAGCAATATATTTTTTTTTTCCCTTCAATAAATAAATTAAAAATATTGACTCTGGAAATATAAGACTATAAATAAACCATTGATGGGTCATGAAAACACAGTAGACCAATGTTTATTTCCTGTTAAACAACTACACATCATTGTTTCCTTTAACCACAATCGTTCCACAACTTTAACCGCGTGTTTATTATTGTAACCGTGACGATGAAGGTCGGGTGCACTATTTCAGTAGACATTCCATTCCATATCAGAGGGACAAAACAAACAAACAAACAAACAAACATTTATATGGTCGTTCAGGTTTGAGAACCTGTTGTGAAAGACATGTTCCTGTTGAGTAGATCAAATATCGAATATGTATTGGGCTTGTACAAAAAGAAAAAAAAAAATTGGCAGGTGTCCCAAATTGTGTTCAAATAAAAACTTACATGCAATTACATGCATGTAATGCAAGACATGGCAAGCGGGGAAACTGTGTGAACTTGGCCTTTAAGCAAGGGAGTAGGAGTTGTTGGGAACATTTGGCAACCTTTGTTTCAGTTCCAGGATTTTTTGCTTTGTCACCATGAAGTATAATGATGTGTACTGTAATGACAAGGCTGTTAAATTGAATTAGTTCCTCCATGTGACTAAATTAAATGATTAATAAAAACACACAGATGAAGGTCAGTGAAATTTTCCCTGAACACAGATGGAAATGTTTTATGATTTATGCCAGTAGATTCAGCCTCTTTATGAGGAAGCAATCCCTGTATATCCAGGCTTTGGGAAAAGAGATAGATGAACATAGATGACTTCCTGAGAGGTGTTTAGCTGTATCATCTCAAAGAGCGCATTATTTTACTCCCTTGTTTTATATTGAACTAACCAGGTGGTTTACATGCATTTTTTTCCCCCAATGTGCAGTCAAAACCAATCTAACAAGGAAATGTGTTTTTATCACACCCAGACTAAAAGACTGACCCATTTAGAATTTTACAGTAACAAGTTCCTCATGTGTGAAAGTCTGCTCATTGGTTGGATTTTATACATGTGCAAGCCTGCAGGCCGCCAGTATTTGCACAGAGATACCTCTGTTCTTTTTACTGGAAGCATCCTGTTTTGAACAACATCATTTGTCTATGTAAACGAAGCAGAAATCATTCCTGCAAAAGATGCAGGTATCATGGTTAAGAGCTAGAGGAAGAGACTATGACAGGAAGATGTAGGCGCCTTTTTCTCAGCACCGAAGCTTTCGATCATTCCAGGTAGCTATCCAGGATGTTTAAATGGTTTCCATCACACTTGCACCAAGGCCCTTCGAACTTCTAATATAGTTTGCTGCTGGGCCTGTAAGAGGTGATCACATTGGGCCAGACATTAGTAGCATATTTTAAGTGGACTATGAGTTTGGATGTGGTGAGAGTCAAAGAAAAACAATATATGAAATGATGACAGAGATACATGAAGATAACAGAGCTAAGACGCATAAAATGTACTTCCTGGGGTTGGCTCTAATTTAATTTCCCCACCTTGCTCAGTACCTATCTAATAAAGGTGATATGGAAGAATATGTATCATGGATATTTATTTTAGCTCTACAGTCCACCACCTTGGTCCTGAAATGTCTCCAAAATATTGTTCCGCCACCTGGTCCTGCCACCACCACACGACTGCTTAGGACTTTGGTTTATGACTTTGGTTTATGACCAAATGCTTACAAAACTATAAAAATCAGCCTCAGCTGTACTTTATATTTGATGCTAATTAGCACATTTTAGCATTTATAACAAGATAGTGAGCATGGTAAACATTACCGTTCAGTTCAAAGCACCGCTGTGCCTACAGCATAGACACTAGTATGACTAGACTTTTGTTATGTAGCTAATGGGAGTGGTTAAATATTTACTTTGAGTTCAAAGCCTGATAAATTGAGGTTGTTTTAGATTAATGATGAATGAAAAACAGAAATATCACAAAAAATGTGCAAATGGCCAGTTCTTCAATAAGACATAATCCACTTGCAGGTAAATGCTAATAATATACAAACAGAAAAATATGTTTCATAATTTTAAAATAGATCATGATATTATGGAAACACAGTTAGCTGCATTTCATCCTAAAACTGTGCATCTCTGTGAATATTTCTGACTGCTACTATCACCTTTCAGTTGATAGAGTGAACATGTTATTATGAACAGTTATTTACACATCCAGCAGATAGAGAGCAACATCTTGATGTCTCTGTCCACCTTGATGAATGTAAGTTATAAATATTCACTTTCTTTCCATCTAAGCTGGTGATAAGCCTCTGATCGTCACTATAAGTGACAGTTTTCACACTGTGTATGGTCATTTCAACCACTGTTAATATAAAAATATTGATTATAGCAGCTTTAATAATTAATTGTTACTTAACTTCCATTTACCTGTCCATATAATGTGTGTGTGTGTGTGTGTGTGTGTGGGGGGGGGCAGAAACTGGAGCTGACAGGTTAATAAAAAAAAACCCCAAAAAAACTGTTAGAAATCTTCCTGGTAAACCTGAAGGCTCCGGCTGAATGAGCCAGCACAGGAACATATAGATTACGCCCAAAGACTCAAAAGCAGTTCTCAAAGTCAGGGACAGAAGCCTGATTTGATTTCCAGGGTTCAGACAAAATAAATAAATAAATAAAGGCAAGTCAGGGCCAAACAGGTTCTTCAATAGGCAATCAGCCCGAGAAACAGACTGGAAGGCTGGGGTTTATATACTGGGTGAGTGTAATCAGGAGCAGCTGTGTGAGCAGGTGAATGGCGTTGGCTTGATAAAGTGTGGGTGTGTCTAATGCAGGAGAACAGGGTGAATGGAAAATGACTTCAAATAATTACATAGAATTGCTGTGTAAGATATTGTGAAACAGTATTATTGTGTATTGTATTACCATTCAAAAAAAGCAATAGTTTTGTTTTAATTTTTTTATTGAAAATAGAACTAGAAAAAATTTGCTGGAAGATGAATGAATATTTTAACTTAAAAAATGACAAATAAAATACACTGTAACAGGCAAATAAATGTAACAAGCATACTAACCAGCATATACATACATTTGAAATATCTCAATGTTAATATCCCAACATTGTACACCATTTTCAATAGAGAAATGGCATCTTTACGTTTGAACCTTGCATATATTCGTTTTTTGGTTACTGTGAGATTAAGTTGGCCTTCTCTGTGTTCCCACACTGCAGTGAATCAGGTATGAGGATCCCTCCGTGGGGGTGAGTTTTTAATGCAGTGGCCACAGAGTCAAAAGCATGATCTACAACAACAGGAATAATAGGGTCACGTTTGAGCTGTAAGTGAGCTATTTGAAAAAGTAGCAACAAAAGTAAAACTAATGAGGTGATTTTCTTACCTATTTGCTTTTGATTTCTATATCTTTTTTGGTTCCTCTGATGCACTGAAATAAAACATGGAGAATCAGATGAGGAAATATACCAATAGACAAATTCAGTGCCTGGTTTTCATTCAAGTCATTGTGCATTTTGCACTCCCTAACACAGTCAAAGTACTTGCCATTGCCTACTGTACGGCAATCATTCACAGAGGAGGTCATGCTTTAAGTTCATATCTAGTCCGTCTTATAATCAAACAACTAATGTTGTACACTATGCAAACACAAATCGTTTCCTCAGATGCAGCACAGGTTCAACGAAGGCCACAAGCTTGTGATCATGTTCTGGCACAGTGATAAATCAAACTGTAATCACCTGAGGCAAGTGTATAATTATTTCTGACACAGTGTGTTTTGTACCTGTAATAACCACCATTAAACATCATGCAGTTCAATCAGATATCAATGAGAGGGAAACAAAAATACAGTACATAATAACTGTTTTTAACATTAGAAAAAGAAACAACTGTAGTTAGTTCCTCCAGTGTCCAGCCCTCTTACTTATCAGGAGCGTGCAACAAAGTCTGAGGGTTGGAAAGGTGACTGCTGGAAGTGGGCCTAAATCAATTTTGCTTACATTACAGAATGTCAACAGAAGAAGAAAACTACTGCACACCTGAACTTGATAGTGTAATTTTCTACCTACCGGTTAACAGCACATGGAGCACCAGAGCGGTAATTATGATGCCAGAAAGGCAAACACCCGCTGGTACGACGACCCAGGTCAAGTCCAAAGAAGTTCGACTGCCAATGACATGTCTGTGAGGTGAGGACTGATCTGTGAAGAGAGGTTACAGTTGTTGGGATTCGCTACATTCAAGATGGTGGAGACAACATCTTCTTTCGTTTGACAGACAGAAGAAGGCTATTGGAACCCACTTCCCCCCAATACAGTGTATACACTGATGCACGCATGGCACTCACTCAATAGGATTTTATATGAAAGAAACGGGACCGCAAACGAACTCAGAACAGCACATCAGAGATTCACTTTCTTCAGACTCCTTATGTTTACACATGGTGTCATCCATTATTGCACTCCAAATTCAAGTGGAGTAAATGATGCTGGTGCAGAGAATCCTTTTATCTTTCCAAATGGTGCCAAGAAACCATTTACAGCAAACTTCAAAGGTACATGCATATGTGATTATCCCATTAGACGTTCCAAGACAGTAAACAAAAAAAAAAAAATGCACTTTGCATTTCACTTTGAATTTCAAACTGACCCAGAGTGCCCCAGGTTGTGATTACTTACAGAGAAAGGAAAGAAAATAAAGAGTTGCGACCAGCCAGATATAGGCCACACAGGATGAACCCAAGAGAAGAGAAAAGAATATAAGTGTTCATCTCCCAGTCTGTAAGGAGCAGTAGCCCAAAAACCATACTTACTGCATTGTTCAAGACAGTGCGTAACTGTGGCAGCATACTTCACGCCGAGTCTCTTCACCTGTCCAAACACAGCATTCAAAATCATTGTCAGTCTAAATGTCATGGAACACACAGTTCTGGCACAAAGGAGTTAATATCTAACTAGACAAACATACCTGGACACAAGAGTTGCATAGTTCCTCTGCCAGGTTTAAGACAACAGCTTTCTTTTTCTCCTGGGAAATAGACAAAAGAAACCAAAAACCCGTTAGATCTTAACTGTGCAGGTGTTATAGATATTGTCATGTCTGTTTTGCTTTTACTGTCTCTTTCATCATCAACCATGACCTACAAATGAGTTTCCTGCAACAATAGTACCGGAAAACATGTTGTTGAACAACTTATATGACTTGTATATGTGTTGCTAGATGAGATTATAAAATGCTATTTTTAAGGTTTGATTACCTCTAATTGCTTTGCTGATTACTGATTGTGGTTACGACAACTTCGAGAAAAGTTACTGCATCCCAGCAGCAGAAATAGAAATACAAACAACAGTAAGCAAATACACAAGAATATGATACGCTATCATTACAAGCATGCCGTGACAGCTCCTTCATGCATCCGTACAGGCCATAAGGGGTCATTGAAAGGTTTGATGAGTATCAAAATGATGTGAATCTGCTTATGGCAGATTTTGGCAGGTGGTGGAACATTTAGATCATTTGCTTTGGTAAATTTATCAATAAAGCAATGTCAAAATACATTACAAAAGTATTATAATGAAAGCACTGGGTGGGCCCCCTCTGACTGATTATTATTATTGCATATGACATCAGAAGATGATTAATACTGTGTAAGTGTAAGTGTCATTGTGTAAGCAGTATGTCACTGTTGTAGCTGGGAACGCCAGATAAATCTCTGGAGTCATGAGATGATTAATGGGAGAGGAAAGAAGAAAAAACAAAGTTGATTTTTGTTGATATATTGGATCATTTGAAATTGAAATTAAACCATGTGAGAAGATGAGAAGATGAATCTTTATTTATGTGTTGTATTTTAAAAGCTTCTTATATTATCCATTGTGTAAAATCTTCATCTTAAAAGTAACTAGGAACTAAAGCTGTCAAATAAATGTAGTGGACTAGGAAGTACAGTACATTACTTGCGGAATGGAAGTATAAAGTTGCATAAAATGGAAATACTCAAGTAAAACACGTACAAACGTGTAAGTTAGTACACGTAAGTACAAACTGTACTTAAGTACAGTACTTGAGTAAATGCACTTTACTTTCCACCACTAGGATTTTAGAATAAAAGGGCCCAGACGTCTCCACCACTATCATCAAACACCAAATTTCTTTTGAAATCTGCTATACATTCAGATGAGGTTTGTCTTGACAAGAGTGTGAAACATACCACATGTACAGGGTGTGTTTTGGTCAACTGGCACACACCAGGCCCTGGAGACTTCACACACAGCCCCACGGAAAATGTTGCAGTCATCTGTGACGTAATCTTGAGCTCTTTATGGCCCTGTTGTCCTGTCACAGCGACCTCCCATGCTGGAAATTATTTGCACATTCATCATTATAATGAGCAATTCTACAATGCTTTAAACTGCATTAACTTGACAATATAATCAGTTTTTAAAAAAAAAAGAAAAAGAAAAAAGGGCTACCTTGGAATCTCCTACCAGCAAAGGGGCACCTGGTCCAGGACTGAGAGCCTACAGTAAACTGAAGAGGATAAAAGATATAATTATAGCAGCAGTTGTAAAAAGCACATCACATAAAGTGTCCATTAGCACTGAGAAAGAGATTTAAGTGAGATTTTGCCTCCTACAGCCTATTTAACACGTCATAATATGCTCCCAGACAGAGTTCCAGTGAACAGCTTGAGGAGCAGATTACAAGTGAATTCTCACAGTTGAAATTAGCAGGAATGGATTAAGGTGTGGACACAACTTCCCCCTCATAACCACTCCTTCTTTAATCAAACTGTCTTTACAAATACTGTCAATATCACAAAGGATTAGCGGTAACACGGGCAGATATGACTGCTGCAATGATGTAATAACATGAAATGAACACAAATGAACTTCAGTGCACTGACTCAGTTTTGGGAAATACGATTAAGGTTATTTGCGAGCTCGGAGTTAGATAATACATTCATGGCGCCTTTATGTGTGTATGAAAATTTGACCCTACTGCTAGTGCTGTTTTGGTTATGTTTTACCTAATAGCAGATAGCCAGGAAACCTTTAGTTGGGCAAACATTTAGCCTGGCTCTGTCGTGGTTTGCCGTGATGGACTGTTTGCGTTTGGGTTTTTTGTATTGTGTTAATTGTGTTTTTGACTTTATTGGTTGGCCCAGCCAAGCTTTTTTTTTTACACTTTTCTACATTTTTTGTACATATTAAACAAATAGATATATCATTTGTTAATTAGCTAGCTTTAGAGGTGCTGGTGCGCGGCTTTCATTACGCATAGAGAGAGCAATGCTAGCGTTTTCCCCCAGTTTCCAGTATTTGCACTAATCATAGCAAATCTGTTGCTACCAGTCGTCTTGTATGTAGTGTACAGACTCAATCTTCTAATCTAAATCTATGTTGCACAGTTGCTTCAGGGGAAAGGGCATCTTACTGTAATCAGACACCAAAACAGAGGAAAAAAAAATCTTTTTGCTTTGTCCTTAAATTCTACCATGTAAGTGAGGAGCAATCTCTAGGTTACCACTAAAAATGTCAGCCGTATCGGTTTTCTACTGCGACACTCCTAAAGAGCCAAAGGGGGGAAAGTAATCATTACCTTCATGCACAGTTGAGGGTGTGGATCCACTTCAGTAAATGTTATCTGAAAAGCAAAGATTGACAAATTAGTTATAGATGAAATAACACTTTGATTAACATGAAGCAGTGTCACAGCTTCTCAAGTGAAAGCCTGCAGTTTTTAAGTTTAGATCAGACTAACTGAACGCTGCACTACTCATTTAGCTTGGGTTCAGGCTTGTTTTTGTCTTTTCAGGTCAGCTGGACTCAGATGGGAGACTCTCTGCGTCACTGGCTATTTTTATATCAACAGAGAATTCCCCTCTCAAGTGACATGGAAACAGCTGACGATCTCTGATGTAAGTTCAGTCTCAGATTTTCATCACAGGTGCGCAGGCTCTCGCTTCATTCATGCGAATGTACTGTTAGTTCAGCAGCTGTTTGCATAAGCTGCTTGTGGGTTTAACTTGACTTGTTGTAACTCCCGCAGACGTCACTCTCAGAATGTTAATGGCAACTTTAAAATTCAACCAAATAAATAATTAAAATAAAAAAACCCTTGCTGTCGTCATAACCTCTTTCCTCTGTGTAAAGTATAAACTTTGCTTAGTCATAGAGGAAGAAGAGGAGTCTAAACACCTGACATCACAAGCTATATTCTGATCAGTCATCAGCATTCAACAACACCACGACATGTCCAAATTCCTTATAATATATTATTCCTGGCAGCACCTTTATCTGCTGATAAAGTGCCACGATGAGTCAGTTTTCAGAGGTAGTTCCTTGTTTTACCATCACATGAGCTGGATCCTGTCTATTTTCTGTGTGGCATTCCTGGGATGCCTTGTATCAATTAATCTTGTGCGTTGTTGACTCATACGCACACAGCCTTTGGATTTCATGCTTAAGTGATCAGCAGCAATCACCGCAACCTTAACAACACTTTAAAGGCTCGTACCTTCCCTCTGCTAACATTCTGGGAGGCATGTGGCAGATCCTCACAGACGCCGCCTTCTCTTTCCTGGCACAAAGCAACCACAGCGGTAACCGGACAGAGTGACTCCCATGATAGCGTCTCCTCCAGTGGATCAAAGACGACTCCAAACCACAGTTCCTCAAGACCTGCAGGGAGAGGAAGTTGCAACCTTTCACAACATATATATATATAGGGACTGGGTTTGAAGTACTACAGCACACTACACTACAGCCCCATTTACTACTGAATTTTTTGGCGACTAAAAGCAATCAAGAGACTCACGGTCTTTGAATGGGCAGACCTGGACTCTGGGGGCATCCATCACAGCTGACCATCCCTGCGAGGCATAATGAGTATCAATAATGTTATGTTTCACCGAAATTATGAAACACTGAAACGGATCCTATGTGCTTGATGGAGTGTTGACAGAAACCTATGACCTACCTCGATGCAGAGGCACGGCAGAGGTCGGGAGTAAAGGAGGGTGGCAGCCTTTACAGGTTCCTCTTTCTTTATCTGAAAGATAAACAAAGTTTTGTAATATAAATTCATCTTTCTTTGGTATTTGTGTATGTGCTTGTATGTGCAAGTGGGCTGGTTCTTGGTGATTCTTGAGTCACACAATTAATCAGCCACATTTTCTTTTGGAGTCACACTTGGCAGAGAAGGATTTCAACAACTCTCACGCTCTGACATGAAATCATTAGTGAGTATAGCCACGCTGCTTTTGACTCTGTATTCCCTTAACCATGTGTTGTAACCTTCCTGAGTTCATATTCAATATCTTCAAAAACAAATTCTCTGATTCTCCTAGTTTCCAATGAATAGAGGGACTGACCAGTGTGCTCGCCCCTGTGCCAAAACAGATGAAACCCTTGTAGCACAGACGGAGGTGGTAGCTGTGATCTTCGAGCATGTCTGATACACTGACGCTCAGCTCCTTCCTCTCTGGGTTTACATCGTACGATAGCCTGCCAGCTGAGAGAGACGGAGGTGAGTGTTAGTGAAAAAAGATTTTCAACTCGTGTACATGTAAGAGGCATACATTACAACGCCTGTGTTGTGGTTCCTGAACACTGGGTACATTTAGCTCTTAAGGTCTCTAAAATGTATTAAGATTGATCCCCCTTGGATTAAATTGCACAGGGCTGACTGACATACAGTATACACGCTGTGGTTTGAAATCTTCTGTGCCACACCGATTTCTGAAGATGTCCGGTCCTACAGGGCACATATGTTCCTAGGAACAACACTCTTCCATACCCTACCTAAATAAGGCTTATCTATAGTCTAAATCTATATGTGTAAAGATTATTTGTTACTTAAGCCGGGTCACTGTCACATGTTCTTACCTTATTAGTATTATATGTTTCTTGCCCTTTGCCTATGTCACTCACCCTTGACTAGGATTGGATTTGGGCAGTTCTCACTAAGTTATGCTTTTCCCAGCGTCCTTATCTATAAAACCTTAGTTACCATAGCTACGGAGGATAGAAATTGCTCCATCGAGACATTAACAGTCATAATAGAAAATAAACAGTGAATGATTGTTAAAAATACGTGGTTGTCATGACATGAACTCTCGGGGTGTGAGTAAAGTCTACAATAATAAAACAACACTAAAAGGAAGAAGATTCCTCCATATATGCTGAAATGAGGAGTCATACCTAACCAAGGCTTTTTTCAAAAGAATCAAAAATACTGTATATTTCACATATCAATGCATTGCCTAGTTTGCTTAAGAAAAAAATGCACTTACTGATGCAGTCTGGGACATGTCTTCTCAAATCTTCCATCATGCATTCTGTGGAGAAAAGTATAAAAAATTGAGAAGACTAAAAGTGGCCATGGTGGAGAAATAACAGCAAGACAAATGTGACATAACTCCCACTACATTTTCTTAGTGTGACTCATTTACCTTCATCTTAGGATAACTGCAGGTCAAAGTGTTTGTAGTTGCCTGTATCATTTACGTGGAAACACTTTGGCGATTAAACATCACCATTTATGGACTTTTTACTATCTAATACATCTCAACTTCAGCTTCTGTACTTCCTGTTTTCGCACCATCAAGTGCCCGTCAGCGTGTGTTTGCATAGCCTATGCATTGTGCAAATATACATCACGTGTTCTTACCTGGAGTTTCGTAGGTGCCAAACCAGGATATGCCACAGTAGCTCGGCACAGTTTTGACTATTACTTGCACTTGTTGGCTCGGAGAAACCTCAGTGCAATCATTCTCAACTTCCACCTTTAAAATGGGCAAATACAAACACATAAACTCAAGTCACATGTGCAGCAATGTCATCATGGAAACTGTTGTACATGTTTGGATTACAACAGAAAAGACTCATCAGACTCTAGATTAAATGAACACAACAGGGCTGTTAACAGTACCTGCAGCCCAGACATTCTTCCACGTGACGATCTTGTGAAGCTGAAAATTTGGCAGTTCACTATCATCCCTGCAGTGACGGTGCAAACAGACAAACCATGGATGGACTCTGTGGGGAAAAAAGTAGAAGTCAAACGGTAACAGTAAGTTAACCATTTATAAACTATTAATGCTTTTCAGCATGAGTTAGCATTAGTGTCAGTGTCATGAAGGAAGAAACACTGACTATGTGTATATACATTTTATTGTCTGGGTGGACTGTTAGTCAGAGGGATTCCCCTACTCCACCCCGGAGAGGTAAAGAAATTTGTGGAGGTCGCTAAATTACAAGTGTTAGTGTTTTCGAGCACGTCTTGTCAGGTCGTGCAGTTGTGGGCAGAATCGGGAACAGAACATGTTGACTGTCACACAGTCACAAGGCAAAAGAAGAAGTTTGAACATGGAAAGTGGTTGGTTTTGTAAATCAGACTTCCTTCACTCTTAATCTGTAAATTCTAGTGAATGTGTCACCACTGATAACCATGTCTAATTCTAACAAGTTCCACTTTGGCTTGTCATCAAAGAGCTGCATTTAAAACTTCCTCAATAGGAAAAAGTTAAATAAGATGAATAACAACTTCTGTACGTGGGAAAGGTCAGTTATAGAGAATGTACAGTCATGCTACAAAATATTAATTTATAATTTGAGTTTTTTTTTGTTTTTTTTTTAAAGCACTGCATTTACTGAACCTGCTGCTAATGGCTAAAGCATTCACTTCATGAACTTTATGTACTTGAAATGTACGTAATAAATTCAGCATCTACATGACACAATCTGGCTTCAGTAACTGTTTGGTACTAGCAATATATCATTCCCGTTAGTTAAGAGAGTTAGCGGATGTGGGAGCAGCTCTCTCACCCTGGCCTGAGCTCAAAATGTTCTCTGTGGGAGGAAAGTCTCTTTTTTGAGCCAAGAATTTACGTACCAGTAAGTTGGAGAAGAGTTTTGATTCTGAGGCGGAGTGAGCACTTCTGCCTCCCCTCACACCTCATGACCGTGGAGAGACTGATGTCGTGGAACACAGAGGACATGTTGAGACCTTCGGTAATGTTCTGACACGGAGGGCGAAACACATCTACACAGAAAAACATCATAAATGTAAATCATTATTTTGTCTGCCTGTATTGACTCAGGAGCATGCAGTCATACAGAAAGCCTCTGAGTGTGCTTTTTCTGCGGAGTCCCAGTGTGGCTATCATCATCATGGGTGTGTGCTTTCCTTGGAAAAAAGTCTCCAGCCTCGGCAGCCAGGACAAAAGAAATAAATCATCTGGTTATAGGGAAGAATAAAACATGCAGATATTCCCTCTATCTTTGTCTGTCCTTCACAACATCTTAATTGCTCCTTCACTCAAACCTTTTGTTGATGTGTTCTGCTTAATGAATAGAGTTCAACGGTTTAATCTGACACCCATATACCTGTCAGTGACTCAGTTCTACGGCATGGTTTAAAAAAATATATCAGATATTTATCTTTCATTGCATGTCGAGTGGTTCTGCATTTTAAAGTTTCTCATACCTTGTGATAGATGGGGCATCCTGCTTTCACACCCTCAAAAACGTTTGATGTTGTTCAATAGAATTTTTCGGTATCTCACAATAGATGCAGTTCTGAGCACTGAACAATTTTGTTTTTTAGATAAAGACAATATTGACTCTTGGCAGCCACGCATAATCTTAGGTGAGTTATTGTGCAGAATGGTGCTGTGTGCACGCATGAGTGCAGGTGTGATACAGTAGCCGTGCATGTCTATACTCACAATCTGGCTTGGTCTTGCAGTGAAGGCCCTGCAGGGAGAGAAGATAAAGAGACAGACAAATGAAGCACCCTGTGATTCTCCTCTATGAACTGTTAAACAATAAATGAACTCTGAACAAAGAGAACAAAGGAGCATTCTACATCCTCATTGCTCCTTCGGGGGGGAAGCCCAACCTGTTTTTACCTTTGCTGCGGTCCTGTGAAAAAAATCTATTTCCCTGTGATAATGTATTTATACTACAGTGCAATTATGTGAATCATCAATCCATTCCTATTTGGCAGTCACAACAAGAGTATGTGCTAAGCTGAACCACTATAAGGTTTCACACAGGTGATGCAAGTCGTCCAACAACGTGTATCACCAGGATCATCGAGTGCTATTTGCCAAGGTTCACTTCTAGAGCTTTGTGAAAGACAGCCTTGTTTAATCATCTGCCAGGAAATGCGTGAACACCACCTGTACCAAGTGATGACTGAGTATGTTTTGACTTGTATGGCGTGGAGCAGGTGCTTCTCGGTTTTGCTGTGTATAAAAACATCTCAGTTGTTCCATGTTTATACTAGTGCTTTATTTAAAAGAAGCATTGTTTTAAATTATATCCTTCATTTTATTCAAAGACCAAGCGCTATTCAGCGTCCCACAAGGTATATGAAGTCATTCACATTACCTGGTAGGTAATGATGATGATGCTTTGAAAGTGAACGCAGCTTATGTTTGGGGGTTTTCTTATATTGATTAACGTTTTTGAGCAGATATACTGGCAGGAATTGTGTTATTTTGGTGCATTTGCATCACAGAGAGAAGGGTAGAGCTAAAATATTCACAGTTTCAGAGTCTGTTCAAGTCACGGAAGAGAAAAGTAAACATGGTTTGTTACCAATCCACATAGACCTGCAGCTGTTTCCTCCTTAGGTTCAAGTAAATGATTACGTAAGGAGCCTGTATGGGATTCTTCAAATGTCAAGTACCCTACAGGAACTAGACAACCGCCAAGTTCCCTTACGATGATCTCAGTTGCCCGTTGCTTGTAGTGTTGCATGCATGTTCATCTTTGCAAAGACGTGTCATTATACAAATGTTTAAGTGAGTCAAGAGGTGAGTCGTGTCTGTGTCAGGAATCGGCTTCACAGCTTGAGTGCTTGCATCCTGATTAAACTGGTTGACTCTTGGTGCCTGGAGAGCAACTGAGGAAATCCAAACTTAAGGTTTACCTGAAAAGGTCTGTCACTAGAAACTGTATAGGAAAAAAATACCGATGTTGAGATTGGTTTCTTTTTAAACAGTTTTTAAACAAGCTGGCAGCAGTGCTTATAGTGTATTTTAGTTGTTGTAGAAGTGTTATTGTAAGTGTGGGTGTTTTTCTTTTAACCACTGGAAACAGTATTTTCATTGCTATAGAAATAGAACAGTGTTATTCTAAGTGTGGGTGCATTTCTTTTAACTACTGGAAACAGTATAATAAGGAGGATAAGCAGTATTTTTCCCTGTAGTCGCAGTAGACTTATTCACAACTCTTGTGATGTAATATAAGAAAATAGGAGTCAAGTGACAACCTGAGTGCAAGTCATGTGATGTTAATGCTTCTAAGGATGCAGATTTACCTGAGAACAGCTGGTGCCACATGTGTCTATCCTCTCCAGTCCTGTGCTTTCTGCTACAGCTCCATTCGGACCCAAACAAAAGTGAGACAGCAAGGCAACCCACAGGATCATCTTCAGGGGGCTGCACTGGACTTCTTCCTCCCTTCTGCTTCTCTGGGTTTTGTAACGTGTTATTTTGTCCTCTTGCTCTTCAGATTCCTCTTCTCTTCCTCTCTGGCCGGGCTGAGTGGCGGGGTCAGATGAGGCTCGGCTGGGAGGCTGACAGGTGGTTGGACGGTGAGGAGGCTCTCTTGTATATTTTATCCTGAATGTGATGATATCCAGTGTGTAGTGCTCTGAGGAAGAGCCAGCACAGAGTGGATTTAAATATTCCCTAGTGGAGGCGGAGCTTTGTTGTGACTGGTTGAAGTCATAAAAATCATAGTACACATCCTCTTACCCTCTTCATTTATTTTTTGTAATTAGCAATTATTATATATCATAAACCATAAAAATATATTTGACTGTCATAGCAAAAAAACTGCTATTAAGTGGAAATACAAAATCCCTGTCAACAGTGCATCCCACCCACCCACACACAAAGCACAAGCAGTTAAGTCTCTATTAGGATTTACAGAAAAGAGCAAAATATTTACAACTTACTGCATGCTTTAAACAAAAAAAACTCTGTCTGTTTCCTGAAAGAAAAGCTTTTACTGTAATTTACTATAAATACATCTTTAAATTCCAATAAATCCAGTTTAATCAGTCAAGTCAAGAGGAGACAAGACTGGCTGAAAGATGATACAAACATGATGTTCAGTATTCATTTTCACCCAGTTCAGTCCTTTATTGAGGGTTGAACACTACAGGGCAAAGTAAAGGAGTGCTGAATGAAAGATAATTACTGGTTGAATTTTGAGATTCAGGAAAAAACAAAATAGGAAGGGGCTGTGGGTACGTGCGTGACGTTTCTTGACATTTGGTTGATATGTCAACAGGACAAATATTTTGTCCAAAGGCATTAGTTTGTTATGATCGTGACCTGTGACATTTAACTCCCCTTTCTGAATAAAGAAAGAACACTTCCTCTTCACTTCATGATTGTACAACATGCCCTTACATGGGCAACACACTGTAGTGTTGAACTTAGCTTGAAGGTTCACTATACCATAGAGTTATATATATATATATATATATATATATATATATATATATTGACTATAGCAGCTTTAAGTCAATTATTCAGTTTCTTTATCATATCTTTATCATATAATACTGAGCATGAACGTTGCTCAAACCAACCGTAACAACATAATAATTTTCTTCTTGATGAGAGCGTACATGACTTTTAGAGACAAAATGTACTTTTTCAGGGTTGCCACAAATCATCTACAGGAATGTCTTGAGGCAACATCTGAAATTCTTACCACTCTAATGCTGGGAATGAGACAGGGAAGAGGTTGTCCAAATTCAGCTTCCAAGCACTTCCAAGTTAATCACAGGTTATTTGAGGCACTCACTTACAGATCAGAAAAAGTCAGATCAGAGGCAAACTCACTTCACTTACAGTCAGGTACTGCATTTCTTTTAAATTCCCTGTTGTGCAATGATCAAATGGCAGAACCACAAAGGAGTGGAGACAAGTAAACTGATTATTGCAATAGTCAGTTACAATCATGACCCAAAAACTGATTTTATCTCGTTACCATGGAAAGGACAACTGTTTCATCTCAATGATACACCTTAAAAGAATTTTTTTAAATTAAAAAAATAAAACACACTGACAGTGTGTTTTATTTTCAATGTCAAAGTCAATGATATAGATGCACACACAAAGTATCAGGCATGTGAGTAAACAATAGGCCATTAACTACTTTGCAGATGGCACTTAGCCCAGCTTGTGATTCTTTTAAGCTTCCTCAATAAAAAACGTGAGGTGACAGAAAATTGTTTGATCCTGTATAAGATCAAAGACAGAGCTATTGACATAAGATGGACCGTTTTATTGTCTTAGTAACTGAAGATGAAAAGAACTGTTTCACAGAAGTGGGTTTGGAGTATCTTGTCTGCTCTGTTGGTTGTCTAACTAGCTTTGTGTAATGGCTCTACCTACTGGGACTGTGTGAGTACTACAATACTTGTAGTTTTTCTGTCTCCCTGTCATGACACCTCTCAGGTACATTGGCAGTAGGTTTTTGTGTGATAATAACTAACTTGTAAATATTAGTCCCAACCTTTAATAATTAGCCATGAGTTTAATAGAATAGTGAGCCCTAAAGTCTGCATTCATAACTGTTGCTAATTCATTCTCATGTTATAGCAGTAAGTGTGCAGTTTTTTATTGTAAGTCATTAATTAGGGATTCCTCCACTGGAATAATATACCATGTGAGTTATAAATGTCAATAAATAGATGGATGAATTAAATGAATTAAAAAGCTAGCTAACATCCGATGCTACATCTTGAATAAATAAATAAAAAAAACATCATATGGACATTTTAACAAGGTTAAAAACTTGATTGTCATCAGAGGGGGACTTTAAGAAATAATAAAGATGACAAGTTATAACCCCTCTTTAAAGTAAGTTAATATCTCATTATGTTTGTATGTGTCCAAGGCATTATTTTTGTCTTGGCAATCGACCATAATAATAATAACAACAACAACAATAATAATAATAATAATAATAATAATAATAATAATAAATAATAGGAAAAATAAAAAAAGTAGTTTTTAACTCAATCGCCAGTTAATTAATTATCTTTTGTCATAAATTGGAGGCATATGCTGCGCGTAATTACGCACGAGTCAAACAGCTTGTATCAAATAATTTGTTAAATCGACAACAAATCCTCGCGACAGCACAAGATAATTGGGACACTACACGATGGTGAGTGTCTGTACCCAGTAGAAGAGAATTATAACAACGGTTCCGATATGGGAATACAGAGTGAAATGATGTTTGGATTTGGAAACGCCCTCGGGCTAAGACACAAACTCCAAAATTCAGGGAATACGAACATTATAATCTGTTGAACACCTACTTTTCCAAAGGCAAGTACTTCTTCCATTGTGAGCTTCCTCTCAGATTTCCTCTATAGCCTGTATCACGGCCTGACTTACCTTTAACCTGCTGTCAGCTGCTGTAAGCTGCTCATCCTGCTCTGTAAGAATTATCAATCTTTGCTCATCCTGCACTGTAAGAAATGTCAGTCTCACTGAGTCATGTAGCCTTTCCATCCTTGAATTCCTTTTTGGTGATATAAATTTAAACCAGTTAAATTATACATCAATTTTACTTGTTTCCAGTGAAGTGGTTTACTGTTTCCAGAGAAAGAGCTGTTTTAAAGTAATAACCCATCGCTCCTCCTGTTGTAGTTGTTCCCTCAAAATTTCGCCAACAATTGCAATTGGCATATAGCAGAAAAAATTGGATTTATCTCATATCATGTTTTGTACCTTTTATGGTATTTTTATGCTTTTAAACTCGTTTTATAATTGCATCCATATGTCTGGAGACTGTCCATGGAAAATTTTGTTTTTTTGCAGTGTGCATCCGTGAATGCATCACATGACCCGTTAATCTTCAGTGTATTTCCGCGTTCACGACGGCCGAGCTGTTATCAATGACTCTCCATGGGGGTGTGCAGGGTTTTACTTAAAGCATCATTGCTGTTTTCATCGCCCTGGCCTCCGGTTGATGCTGAGGTCTCCGCTCTGAATGAATGAAACCGTGATCATCTGAGGGTTTCCTCCTCCTCCTCCTCCGCCTCTTATTCTCCATCGAGCCTGTCGTCAACCAGCGCGAGCGAGCTGGGGGGGAATTCGGGGAAAGGGAGCCGTGGCGCCACGCACCGGCCGACGGACACCCCGCCGCGACGCGCCAACAACATGCTCACCCGGGTCAAGTCCGCCGTGGCCGGATTCATGGGTGGAATAATGGCCGGGGGCAGCTCCAGCGGTGGGGGCAACCCTGGTTCCGAGTTGCCGCTGAAATTCCCATATATGAGACCTGAGTTCCTCGGCCTGTCCCCGGATGAGATCGAGTGCTCCGCGGACCACATAGCCCGGCCCATCCTCATCCTGAAGGAAACCAGGAGATTACCGTGGGCCACAGGATACGCTGAGTAAGTATCCCCGACGGCTGCTGCCCTCAAAGCGGCTCCTGTTTTCTTTCAAATGTCATCAAAAAAGGTATTTGATATAAAGCATCTTGACTGTCAGTCAGTCTGTGGAGGCCCAGGAGTTGTAGGTGTTCATCCCAGCACTTCACCTGAGAAATGTGCTCATCCTCAGGTTGAAATAAACAAAAGGTTAGAGCTGCTCACTCTCTGATAAATACAAAGCCCAGAGTTGGAGCCAAGCTGCACCTGTTGTGACCTGCATCCATCTCCTGCGTGGTTTTGAATCCACGGGGCAAGCCTTTTGCACGCATCCTCCAAGCGTTTAGTAGCCCACCACATTCAAATCGCGTGCAGTTTAAAGTGATGACGGCAGTCAAGCTGGTTTTCACGTGCAAGAAGGTACTACACACTCTCCCAGCAGCATCAGGGTATTAGTCTACAACTGTGCTCAGTTTATGGCAGGCTGTGTGTCAGTGTGTGATTGCATGTCACCAACCTCTAGATAAACTGTAGCAAACCGGTTCAGCAAGATGCAGCCTCCTGCTCGGGCTGTCCAAAGTCCAGACTGATGACTAGTCTGTAGATGCATCTAAGTGAGGAGGTTGTTTCTGTCATAGCTGCCTCCATCCGCATCTACATACAGAAGTATAACAGTGAAGCATTTGTGATTATGTAATCATGCCACATTTTGCACAGCAATCTCACCTTTGTAGTGACACTCCTCCACAATCTGATATAAAAACATAGAAAACCCTGTGATACTGATGGTATGCCCCAAAAATAATAACTCACTTTCAAGCGTAGGACAATTGTAAGTCTTGAAAAGCTGCACAAGAATAACTTTTAGCATCATGCTACAGTATGTGTCCTGAGATGTGTTGTTGAAAGCCTTGATGAGTGAGCTGAATATGACATATTGTTTTGTACATACATAGTACCCAAAGCTGTTATGTTTTTTTTTTTTTTTTTGGTGTATTAAAACATGAATGAAAAAAAATCATTTAGTTACTCATTTTGAAAGTGGCATGATGGAGCTCTTAGGAAACCCTGTCAGTGTGTGGTAGGTGTCTACCTGTGGCCGTAACTGGACATTCATTAACAACTGTAGTGTTTTGCAAGAGGTATCCTGGGGTGCCACAAACAGCAGGGAGCTCTTAACAGATTAAGTGATTCTCTGAAGTTATAATCACCCCGCAAATGTATAATAAATGTACAGGGAGTTGCCGTGTGATACTGATGGAAGGTCAGCAGAACGACCTCAGCTGCTATACGAGAAGGGCAGCGTGACTACGATGACTTTTACTTAAATGTCAGCAGTCAGTCTCTCCTGTTGGTATTTCACCACCATGGTATTTGATATATATACTGTAGCATCTCATTGTGGTTGTGTGTCTGCTGCAGTCGAACACGTCAGCTTAAATGATATGACAAACACATAGCAGCTTGCTGCCGCTGCATCCCTTCCCAACCTTGTTAATGTATCACAAAAGTGAATTCCTAGATACGAATCTCTCTCTCCACCCTGATAGCGTGAATGTGTGTCGCTGACATTTCACAATAAGGTACACAAAAGCTCGAGGAGTCAGCAAGGAACAAATCCGGAACTTTGCCAATTAATCAGTATCACATACAGTTATCACATAGTTCGTGAATTACTCTGTAGATAAAGATGAGCAAAGGATGCCACTGATAGTGTTAATGAACCACTGTCTGATAATTGTTCCTAGATATCTATGAATCTACCACCTTTACTTCCTTACTACTTAAATGTCAGTCGATATATTTGTGTCCTTAAGTAAAGCGGAGCATTATACTGAGTTTCTAGTAAAAACGCATCATAACATTACTTCATGACATTGCTAGTGCAGCATAGTTAATTGCACAAGGCAGAATAAAACACTATCAACATGTTCAGATTATTTAGCACTGAACTATGTTGCATCTTTCCACGCTTGATGCAATTCTGTTTAATTCAAGAACAGATTACATTTGAAAACATTTTAATTTTTGAATCTTGTTAGGTTGCTCTTTCAATGACATTTTTATACTATTAGAAATAAATGATTTCTTCCTCTCTTGTCAGGCACTGGATTATAATAGAATATTACAGCTAAAGCTTGAGGGATTTGGGGAATACTGAGAGATATTCCTCAATATGTGTCTAGCTCACTACTCTGTTACCCATTTACTGTGAATAACCAGAGTTCTCACTCACACTCAACTCGCACTGACACTCAGCGCTGGCATGAAGTGTCTCTTTGGGACCGGTGTGGTTAATGAGTTCAGCTCATATCAGCATTTATCTGTAATTAAAACCTCCTGTGTTGTCATTACAGCAGCCGTTTTGGCTTTCACCTCTCCTACCTCAAATGTAGTCTCTCAAACTCGCTATTCTTTACTTCCCACAACCACAGATACTCACAACAAACAGGGAATTGATTATCCTAAAACATTTTCTTTTTTTAATTAACAATTTGAAGACAAGTCAGTCATTTCATTAAATCTTTTGTTGAAGTCCCCCTAACCACGATTGTCCAATCATAGGACAAACTAGAATGGCTCTCTGCAGAGCGCAACCCAAACAAGGCCAAACAAACCTAAACATGTCTGTCAGGTCCAGATTATTGTCTGCATCTGCACCAAACTGTACAAAGTCATAGATCTCAAGACCATAAATATGTGTGACTTTTTTACATCAAGATCCATGCATTATTTATTGAGAAATTGAAGGAAGTGTTGAAAAATGCCCAATCTTGCAATGTTAAGGAAAGTGGTTAAAAAATACCTGCATCTGCCTTTTTAATTGGATCTGCACCAAAATTTTTATGGGTTCTTCCCTGATCCATGTCCCATCCCTCCACCAAGTTTGGTGTAAATTGGTTCAGTGCTTATAACAGGTGAAAACATAACCTTGTTGGTGGAGGTAATGACTATAGCCTGTCAACCTACAGTAGAAACCGACCATTACTTCCGAGTCCAAAGAGCATTAAAAAAGCCCTGTTGCATTAACACATCTACTGTGTAGTATTTATCCACTATGTGGAAGTTCCTGGATGCTATTATATCAGAGTGATGGGTAACGTTGGTGGCTCTGTCCTGTTTTTATTGGATTTGAGGACATTAGCGTAGCCTTATGTTAGCCAAACACAACAGGCTCCTGAACCTAAAGACATTTTCTCATGTAAGTGAAATAAGTTAAACATATGGTTAAAAATATAAACAGTAAACAGCTATCCCCTGCCTTGCTAATACATGTAGGCCTATAATCATATTTAGCCGCTGAATTCTTATCAAAAACTGGTGAGGATACTGACTTTTTGCCTACGACATGTAGCTTTATTCTGAGTTTTTAGTACAATATCATGAAGCTTCACTATCTTTGCTTTTGTTTACCCTTTTACAGGGTTTTTGTTTTTAAAGAGTTGAGAGGAAATATTAAAAAGTCAGAGACAACGCTTCAACCGACTGATGGAGCAAACGCTAGCATAGTTAGCTAGCTAGATGCTGATGTCTGCCAGCAACGGTTATTTCAGTGGGCAAAATCGATGGTCCACAGCCAGAACTGAGCAGGTGATTTGTCTAGCTATGTCTCAAAATCAAAGGACCATTGTTTCAAAAAAAGCAAACATTTTTTAGAGGTTAATCTTTCACCATTATCAATGTAAACTGCTTATGCGCCATTTTACTGATGTGTCTCACAGTCCCATTAGAACTACATAAGGAGATATCTAAACCCATCCATTCTGACATTGCATTTAAACTCATATTTTGTATTTTCTTATCTCATTCTTTCAGGTGGTAGTCTTCCAAAAAGTCCTAATCTAGTACTTTTTCTTCAGGATTCTGGTCATGATTGCACTGTTTCTGTATTTAACTTGTAGCCGTTTCGCTGTTATTGTTCCCTCCATGTTCCAAGTTAAACAGAGGCAAAGCTTTCAACCATTGTGCTTCACCAAATAATTATTACATCCTTGGGGCCAATGTCTGGCCCAGAATCTGTGGCTGAGGGTAGAGAAACAAAGATGGCATTAGATGTCTGACAATGGAGGAGAAATTAGGTTTTGTTCCTAATGGGAGGAAAGGTAATTGTTCCGAATGAAACAAAAATTTGATTGGCAGGGAAATAAAATGACTATCATCCCTCCTGCAAATGGTGAAATGAGGACAAATGAGTTGCAGGATTACTCCCAATCACAAGCGCACAATAGCACCAGCTGCACCTTTCATGAAACACAGAAGGATTATTAAATTAAATGCACTGTAGTTATGAAAGATGAGAATTGCTTTTGCTCATAGTTTTTACATTCAGGGTTCAAAAGTTCACATAAACATATTTTTATCACGGTCACTACAATCAGCAGCACATGTTTGTACTCATAGACACAGGTCATCTCATTACGGTGTTTGTTGACAATAGATTAGATGAAGCCGACAAAGGCTTCCTGGACTTGTGTGTATCAACAAGCTCAAAAGCGGTCCATGTGTCATAGCGTTTTATGGCCATAATGACTCAGAGGGCATTTTCCACTGTAATTATGGCTGCAGTGGTAACACATTAGGTTTGAAAGCAGAGTTGAGTAATCAGAGTGATATCCAGCCCCCTAGACATAATGGCTTTTATACTATGCATGCATGATGAACGACACATTATAACCAAAGTAGTGCCAGCTTTAGCTTAGGAGCTTCCTTAATAGCACAAGCCATGGCAAACAGTTTTTAAACACTTTCTTTTAATGCACATTGGTTGTTCTAAAGAAGGGGAAATATTGTTTGAAATGACTTACCATCAGTGTCCCTATTATTTTCTTGATTTGATGGTTTGGTCTGTTAAATCCAAAAGGTGCAGTCTTCTGATAGCTTGTTTTGTCTAATGTTGCAAAACCCAAAGGTCAACAGTTCTTTGTCATATAAGAATAAAAAATGCTGCACACAAGATGATTGGCATTTTTACTTGAATAATTACTTTGTTGATCAACTAATCATTTCAGTTGTATAGGTGGGGCACACATTCATGGTTTCAGAGGCTCTATGGACTTTAATAAGATTTCAAATAAAATGTAACTTTTTAACACCGATCAGACAAGAGTGTCATAAGAATACACACGCAAAAAAACTCAACTTGAAAGGGTTCTTCGCAGCTTTACACTGTCAGATACATGGGCCTTTATTAATGTGGTCTCCTCCCATTTAACCACTGCACATTGTGAAGATGACAAGGATATTCTTTCCAGCACTGTCCCTCCACTTCCATCATCTCTGTCTTGAAACCCAGATGGTGTCCAGTCAGGTGCAACGGACAGCAACACGAGACTTTCAAACACATTTTCTCTCTCTTCCTCCTCGTGCCTCTCTTATATTAATGTTTTTATTTTACACACAACATGAATATAAGAAATCAGAACAACAAACATTTGCTATGATGAATAAATAACAGCAGAAAGTCTAAAATATATTTCAAAACACATAAATGCATATATTCTTACATACATAGGAACTTAGACACACATGTACATGCATGCACTCTCACTCTGCTCTCTTCATTGTTCATTGTTTTTTCATGAAGCTCTTTCTGTCTAGGGTTAACAAGCATTTGAGGCTAAGAACCAGACAATGATGCTGCCTTGCAGAAAACATCCAACAGTCTGAGTCTATAAATAGACATGCCAATTTCTCAACTCACAAACACAGACATGTACAACAGCCTCTGGAGATGTCTGTCGGACTTGTCAGTCTCATTGGAGCTGTCGTCACAATCTCACCATCTTCGCCAAGTATTGGAAGCCCTATCACATCAGCTGTCATTAGCTATTGTTCTGCGGGTTTAGTGAACTTTGAGAAGGCCAGTAAAAGCTTTAGTGCTGCAAATTTGTTTAATTTAACACAGAAAAGCTATGTGTGTCATTTTTAATGCAGGAATGTTTACTCAGTTGAGTAAACAGGAGTCCTAAGTAAGCCATGCTAGCAGCTCTGTGAGGCTTATCTTAGGCTAAGTACCTTTGAACGAATTGCTAACATCAGCATGATAACATGGTCACAATGCTGACAATGCTAACATACTGATGTTTAGCAGTTATGATGTTCTCCATGTTTGTTATCTTAGTGCGTTTGTGCTAAACACAAAGTATAGCAGAATATCTAATGTTATTAGTTTTACAGGTTTTCGGTCATAAACCAGTCCAACATTGCCGTCCCAAGATAGATATTAAGGAGTCATTCCAGTGTTAAGACTCAGTGTTTATGATTTTGAAAAGTTTTAGCCAAGCTAAAAGATAAGCGTATATGCATCTAAATCAGTATTTCCTGGTAGTGTGTAAAAGTCTGGAGAATCATCATTTTGATCATGATCATTCTAAACCCTGGACTGTGTATGGGTGTGCACAGGTTCCCCTTCCAGACTGACCATGTGTTTTGTCCTTTCTTCATGCAGACACATGGGGGATGCGTTCATACATAAATGCTAATTCAACATGTCAAAATTAAATCCCCCTTTCAGTACCATGAATAGTGCCACCTGGCCAGGCCTGACTTAGATTTCAATATTTAATAAAAAATGAAATACCACATGCTGTTAACATAAAAATACATAGGCTATTGCAAATGGAAAAAGTCCATGTTGGCCGTCCGACCAATGGTGTAACGTCATCACTCACTCACGAAGGAGTTCCCAAATGTAGAGCTGGCCTGTGGCCTATCAGCCCATAAATTATAAAAAATTAAATTAAACTGTCAACTAAATAGATAAAACTCGACAAATCCAAAGTATTAGAACATTTCTGTGACTTTATTTTTTGTGGTCAAAACATTCTGGGAGCTACACATATGTCTTTGACTCATTACCTGAGTGTACTGGCCATAGCCATGTTAACAGTGTGCAGTCACAGCACAGTTAAAAAAAAACTAAGATAATTGTTGGGCATTTTCTTCATATATCACAAAGATTCTGGGCAGTGGATAACAGGTAGCTTCCTGTTCCACAGGAAGACAAAAGTGGCAGAGCAGGAAATAAAGACATCGTATTATGTTTATGAAAACCACATAGTTACTGTGTGGTTGGCCTTAACTGTTACTGGGTCATCGCATCATCTCTCTTTGTGGTCTGTCGTCTGCCTCCTTAGATGAGGGACAAATAAAGCTGAACATAACCCCACACACAAACACACACCTGTGGGCGTGTATGTCCAGTCTCACACACAAACAAAGACACACTAATTCACCCAGAAGCGACTGTCCCGAGGCATCAGGACACTCCCAGCAGAGCAGCACCACAAACAAGCGCTTACCCTTTGATCTTCATCGGGAACATGAAACATATGAAGCCAGCTGCTTCACTAGGTGAAAAGAGAGAAACCTCAGGCTGTGGCTCTGACTAATTGTTGTGATCCTGCAGTGAGCCATAATAACCATGAAAGACTGCAGCACCGTTTCATCCGATAAAAAGCATCTGAGGTCGGCTTTCATTCAAACGCTTGTTCCGGACCACAGCACACTGACTAATCACAGCCATTGGTGCATCTGTTGCTTGTAGCAGAATTTTAACTGGAGAAATAAATGCCAAAAGTATATTGGCAAATATATTTTTATGTAAGAGGACGCCTGAATGGCTGTAGCCTAAAATATGACTCAGACTATATATATACCATGCTCACTCCTTTCCCTCCTCCCACAGGGTGATTAACGCTGGTAAGAGTGCGTTGAATGAGGACCAGGCATGCTGCGAGGTGGTAGTGGCCAGAAGAAGGCCGATGAGCTACTGCCCTCCCTCCACGCCCAGCAAGACCCCCACCGCCAAGAGACGCAACTCCCTGCCCAACGGAGAGGGACTCGGGCTCCGCGTGGAGCAAAGCAAGCCGGGAGAGGTGGGTGTACACATAAACACAAACAAACACTTGTTACGCCCCACCTTTGTGCGGCCCTATGGGGTGAACAACACACCTACCAGTGACCCAAATAAGACTCACAAGACACCTCTAAAATAATGAGGGTTGTATTTCTGAAGGTTTTTCCTTACTTATAGTGTGTTATATAGGTTTGCGTGCATGTAAATGGTCTCCAGAGTCACAAGGATCGACGTTTACATCAAAGAGAGTAACTCTGTCAGGGTAAAAACACAATTTTCCTCTTTGTATGAAACGCCTCGTTGGGGGTCCAGACATCACTGGTCCTATTGAAGTCAATACTTCTCTTGGTGCTGCCCACCTGCAAGCTTGGCTCACCCCCCACACAAGGCACAGCACATAACTACTTATGGTGAAGAGTTTTCATTAGTTTTGTAGCCATGCTGAAAAGACTTAATTTCTTGTAGAAACCTACTTAATTTTTCCAATGTTCTCCACTGCTCCAAACATTATAGTGTGAGCCTGCATTTCAAGGAGGACTGCTTCAGAAACCGCGCACAGTTAGAAGCTTCATTTTCACAACGGTTATTTCTGTATTTCACACTTGATGTGGCCGAACAGGGGAATCAGCCTCACAGCCTGTCGCTCTGCATTGTTATGATCATGTTAGTAAGAAGCAGCATATAAAAGATATTAAAACGTTTGTCAGTGTTGACATGCTGTACCTCGTTAGCGCAGATAAGTTATCCACAGTTTAACCGCTGAGTTCATTTTTCAGTAAGTATGCCCACTACGTTAAATTCATTCAGATTTATGGCATTGTAAACCAGTAGGAGGTGAAGCGGTGGAGGCTCCCTACCTGACGACTGAATATTATTTATATTCCTTTAGTCCGGAAGTGTCCATACATAAAAAAAATCTAAAGGGGTTCTTATAGAAATATTCCAATTTATGTAATTTATGTAATATTGTCATCCGAAGTTTGTTCACACAAGACGTGGTCCTCTTTAACATAAATATGCAAAAACACCAGAGCCTTTAACCCTTCATTCCCAGGCCAGGTGCATCTCATGGAGTAATCAGGAACAGCCTGGGCGGAGCTACAGGGGAGACAGTACCACCAACACATGCTGCCATAACACACACAATTGAATGTATAATTATATGTACACAGGCTATATGCAGGGTGCACATATATTGCAGTTTTGTACACAGGCATACACAGGAAGCAGTTACCTAACAGTTGGAGTTCATGTTCACATTAAAGCCCCTAAAAAATGTGGTTAAATCTCTTTAACATGAAATATTCCCTTCTAAATGCACAATTTAAAGAAGAGGAATAGTTTGACATTGTGAAAAATATGCTTACTAGCTTACGTGCCCAGAGTTAGACGAGAAGCTCGATGCCACTCTCACATCTTTCTGTTAAATAGGAAGCTATAGCTAGGAGACAGTTAGCTTAGCTTAGTATAAAGACATGGAAACATACATAAGCGAGTAACAAGAAGAGCTCGTGGTTTTACACTGGGATGTGTATTCGAATTTGTACAGATTAAACACGTGAGATATAATTTGTAGATTATTGAGCTCACGGGTGCTTGGAGGCACAGTTTCCAAACTTGGCTAAGCTAACGAGTCTGCTAGCTGTAACTTCATATTTAGGTGTCTACATGAAAGCGATCTTTTTCATGTGACTCTCTGTCGGTTCATAGCAAGCATCAGCTGAAAACAGGACTTTATTTGATAAAGAATGTGTATTGAAGGTCAGGTAATACCAAGCAGACAAAGGCCTGAGAGAGAGCCTTGTGCTGTTCCTCCCTACAGACAGACATGAAGAAATGAGATGGACAGAATGAGTCATGATGTCTTCTCCTGGGTCTCGCCTCTCAATAATGACTCACGCGTACCACAAGTTCAACCAGCAGCATTAGTTCACCTTTATCTAATCAAACTATTAGAATAATAAAATAAAAAAAGACGTTATCTTAGCTGTGTATGGTGTGATGAGCTGGAGGATGGTTTCTGTATTTGTGATGCTTTACACATAACACAAAAATGAAACTTAAAACACTGTCTCATTACTTGACTATGTGTTTAGTCACTTATTTGACCAAGGGAGAGACCTCAGCTAAGTTTCCATCCACGCCCTATTTCCACTGTATTAAAGTACATTCATTGTTTTATATTATCTGGGTGTGGTGTAAGTTTAGAGCCAAATTTCTGGAAAGGCATGGAAATGCTCTTTCTGTATGTGTGTGTCGGTAGATATTAGTCTGAGATGTTTTCCAGTGACACTCTTCTGTTAAACTGGAACAGCACTGGTGAATTTGGCTCTGGTTGCTGATCTTCCTGTAGATCCTCTGCATGAAAATTGCAATTTTTTCCCTGAAGAGCTTAAAAAATTATAAACCCATAATTTTGCTGCTAATTTCCCGTGTTTCTATGCACTGATCATTCTATATAAAATAAATAAATATTTTGTATATTGTGTCTACAGGACAGTGAAGGACTGGTATTCCACTACTGGGCCTTGTTTGATGGTCACGCTGGTTCAGGTGCGGCGGTTGTCGCCTCCCGCCTGCTGCAGCACCACATTGCCTGCCAGCTCCAGGCCGTGATTGAGATCTTGCGCAACCTGGCCTACCCACCTCCCACTGTGCTGGGGGAAGAGCCTGACAACAACCCCTACCTCCAGGGAAGCATCCCAGGCCCTCACCGCGCCCTGACCCGGGCTGCTTCGCTGCGCGGGGCCGCAGGCGCTCCTGGTTCCCCATGCAGCACGCCGCCGCCGCCGCCTCGCTTCTTCACAGAGAAGAAGATCCAGCACGAGAGCCTCGTGATAGGAGCCATAGAGAACGCCTTCAAAGAGATGGTGAGAGACAGCTGCAAAGTCACGATGTGCAGTATCTGAATCCGCTCATCCTGATCGGTCCTGAAAGCTTTCACACTCACTGGGCGTCACTCTGTCATGGATCATTACTTAACATTTGGATTTTGGCTGATGCTTTTATGTAGAGAAATGTCCTGTGAAGGTTGCAGAAAAGTTTTCATTATCTTCTTGCAGGGATCAGTTGTCTGACCTCACAGTTACAGACGAGCCTATCATCAGCATTTTTACCACCTGTGTTTTTACGGCCTTTATTCTAAGTTCCGCTCTAAAAATATGCACATTATGTTTTTTAGGTCGTGTGATAGGTGTGATTGATAACACTAATGGCGGCTGTATTCCTATTACAGGAACAAGTCGAAATATCTGGCATGAAAAAAAGTCTGTCTGTCTTACTCACTTTCATGGGTCTGGTGACATTTTTCCCACGGCCTTGATCAGTTTCATTCACTCAAAATGCAGTGATATAATTAGTCAATTAACTGATTATGACAGCAAATTAATCTGCGACAATTTTGATGATCAATTAATGTTCTAAGTAATTTTTTATGCAAAAAAAAAAAAAAATCAGTGGTTCCAGCTTCTCAAATGTGAATATTTGTGAGCTTCTTTAGCCTTTCTCGACAGTCTGTTGAATATCATTGGGTTTGATGAGATAAAACAAAACATTTCAATATGTAAGCAGCTTTCTGACATTTTCTTTACAGCTAATTAATCGCCTTAAGAAACAATGATGATAAAAGCGGCTCTACACAATTTGCTCTCTGTAGTCTGTACTGACTTTCACCAGCTTTGCTTTGAAGATGAGGCACATAAAAACATGGCAGAGGTCAGGATTAAGCAATAAAATGGGGTCAAAAAAGATGAGTCGCACTTGAGATGTTCTTTGTAGTTGACTTGGCTTTAATCTGCTGAGATGCATCTTCAGTCCTTGAGTAATTATCCTTTTTAAATGCCGTATAATTAAATAAAGCGGACCTCTCCACGAGCGTTATACTGTCAGTTGGATAAAAATCCTCACAACAGCTCAATTGAAAGACATGGAGTCATCTCACTTGTCAATCAACACTTAAACGCATCACATGTAAATTAAATGTTTCTGCAGCACCCACATACAGCACACCACCATTGTGTATGCAATAAATATTTACATGGATACCGAGCAGATATGGAAATTTAGATAGAAGATGGAGCCAACATATGCATGTAAGTACAGAAGCTCCACCAACACACACACACTTTGCAGAGATGCACACGGACCACAACCTTAAGCATCTCTGTTCACAGTTTATTTAGACAAACTGGCATCTGGCGTCGAGAGAGCTGGCTTATGAAAAGATGGCTCCTGGCTAAATACCACTCAACCGTACACATTAGACCGTGGATTTCTGTCGCAGCAGCATCTCGCTCAATATGTCTCAAATCATTTGCTTTTGAATCAAAGGCGTTTAAGGAGAAATAGTCACAGGAAATCGACTCTTGTGTCTTCCCAAATGAATCCAAAAAGAATGAATTAACGCTCCGAAACGGAACGGATTCTTTTATACCGTTCAGTTGCGTGTGTTTTCTTGACATTTTCCGTCTCTTCTTTGTATTGTATGCTTCTTTGAAAGTGCTTTGAGAGGAGATGTCTTTATAAGCCAGTGTATGCAGCATTACCACTAGATGGCAATGGAAAGCAGCACACATTGTTCGAGCTGTACCCTGTGGAACCCAGACAAAAAAAAAAAATCACTACGAAAGCTCTTTTAAGATCAACCCCCCGTCACCTTTTCCATTTTGTGAAAAGAAACAGTCTTGCACTTGATTTGACATCCTTTGTTGAAGACGATCGCTGCGTCAGTTAAAGCTGTGGCCTCTGCAGAAAGAAATCCACCTGCGGGAAAAAAGCTGCTCAGCAGAGAGCTCTGTCTGCAGGGTTTCTGCACAGACCTGGAAATCTGGGAGAAATTCATGTGATTATGTCCCGGTCGTATTAAAATAGGGACAGAAATAGCATATAAGGAGGAGTTTAAGTATAAAAACTATAAATATTTATTACAAAACGAGCAGAAAAAGAACTGCACTCTTGACTGTGTGCACTTGTACAGCCAGCACAAGGCTCCTTAAACCCGGAGTCAAGATAGAAACCTTCTCACATATCACTGTCTGCATTATTCATGCACGACGGGCACTTGTTTGCCGACACACGGTCAACAAGAGGTTCAGGTTAAACCGATCGATAGTTACAACCATGCCCACGCATCATCTGCCTTTCTGAAAAGTTGATCAAATTTTATCAGCCTTGCCTCTCGCTCACTGTCTTGTGTCGGAGTTACTGAACAGAAAAAGACACAGACCGTGGATTTAAACTCTCCTTCTGCCTGCGTGGGCGGCTGACAGTGCGGGTTTTGTTTTTAATGACCTTTTTGTTTTTGTGTCGTCGTCTTAACTGATGCTTCATTAAAGAAACCGTCTCTCTCTCTCTTCCCCCCCCCAGGACGCCCAGATCGAGAGGGAGAAGCAAGTGTATAACATCACAGGAGGATGCACGGCTCTCACCGTGGTTTACCTGCTAGGAAAACTATACGTTGGGAATGCAGGTGACAGTAGGTGTGTGTGCTCATCCCTTCTAAATGAAATGGTTTGTGAAGGACGCAGGGTTAATTACACTGCAGTGCACCCGGGGGCTCCCAAAGACATAAAATGGAAGTGCACCTACATGCTGGGGCAGAGATAGGAGGTGCAACTAATACAGCTGCTTGTTCTTTTTGATTGCACGGTTGCGTGTGCAAAAGGTTACGTTACTTTTCCGACTTTTTCTGCAGGGCTATCATTATCAGAAACAATGAGATCGTTCCCATGTCAACAGAGTTCACGCCAGAATCAGAGCGACAGCGACTCCAGTTCCTGGTAAGAAAAACATACCTCTACGTCTTTATGCGTCTTCTGTTGAAAGTGTTATAATATAAGTCTTGACAGATATGCTATGAGGTTAGTCACACAGTGTTGTTGTTGGCCGTGGTTTCTCACTGTGTTCGCACGACAAGCAACACACTCAGCGTGGCATTTGAAGTCCGTCAGTTTCCTGTAGAGCTGTGCAACAGGGGAAATGCAGCCAATGTGAGGATGCGCAACAAGCTCATCAGCTGAGAATAGATGGCTGTGACTGACCTTTTTATAGACAGTGACTCAGACCTCTGCAACTCCATGTTTTTCATTGAATTAATGAATAAACATGTCAAAAGTGATGTTCAGACAAATGCTCAGAACTTCATCAATGTACGTTTATTCGATTACTGTACTTTGGTACAAATTTGAAGTACTTTTACGATACGTTTCATCTCTGTTCTGCCACAATTTAGAAGGAAATATTGTGCTATCCAGCGATTTGATGATTGATCAGGTCATGTAGAAATTCCAAGCATTTCCTGGTTCCAGTTTCTGAAACGTTTGCTCCTAATGATTTTAATCGGTTTTGGAGTAAAGGTTGAACAAAGCCAATAAAATAGTTAAAAATGGAAACAATTAACCAACTACAACATCAAATAGCTGCTTACACATTAATATATAACAGTATAAGAGTCACAGGAGACATTTTACTTTGAATACGTTTTCCTGATTATACTTACAAACTTTTACTCAAGTAACATTCAGGACTTTTACTTGAGTGTTTTTACAGTGTGGTGCTTTTACTTCAGTAAAAGTTCTGATTTTCTTCCACCACAGAGTTAGAGTGAAGTAGAGCCTGACAAATACTTTGACACAGCCACTTATGCATAAAACCTTGAAAAAAAACCTTTTGTTTATGTTGTGTCTAGGTTTAAAAAGAAAAAGAAAAGTGACCAATCTATTGTCAGCAGAATTTTAATTCTGCGATATCATATCTCCAGACTGAGTGAAGTGACAAAGGGCAAAAAACCAAAGTGACGGAAAATGATTTTCATTTTATCTGCAAATCTGCCACACATTTAGCCGCTTGATTGACTCGAGGACCATCACTGTCTGTCCTCCAGGGTTTCATGCAGCCTCACCTGTTAGGAAATGAGTTCACGCACCTGGAATTTCCCCGGAGAGTTCAGAGGAAGGAGGTGGGCAAGAGGATGCTCTACCGAGACTTCACCATGAACGGGTGGTAAGTCCCTTCAGTCTCCCTCGGTCTCTTTAATTTTCTCTCTTTTACACACTATTTTCACTGAGCAGACGAAACACTTGAAGATGGCAGACTCCATATCCACAAGAAAAAAGCCTGCCTTACTATGAATCATACCTGTCAAGTTAAGATGTGAAATGAAACCTGCTAATTTTCTGGGATTGCAAACCCCACAACCCCCCACTCCAGCTGCCTCCACTTTAAATTAAACAATAATCTGAAAACTATTTCATTAGTGGTGTGAATCCCTGCTTCTCTCTCTCTCGTTTTCCCTCCTTTACTGCTGCTTAAACTCTTCTACACAGTGAGAGCTGAAGAGACCGGCTGAGAGCTAATGAGGGAGCAGCCTAACCTGATATGATATGATGATACAGCAGAGATGGTTCTGTATGTGCAGTGTTATGTGGGTTAGCCAGGCACCATGCTGTTTAACTGTGGCTGCAGTGGAAGCTAGTAATGAGATGTGCTTTTACTGACACACTCACTCTCGCTCACCGACACACAGAGGCGCACACACACTGTACTGTGTGTATTGTGGTGTGTGATATATATTTCACGATAATGCCGCTCCCTCTGGAGCCAGCCAGGATGTGCCACTGCTCTTATATCTCTCCGCATCGATGCAAGGAAGTAGTTTGGAGTAATTTTATATGTTGTAACAACAGGACATGGTATTGTGTGAACATTTTTATTGCCTGTGTAGATACCATATTCAGCTTTTGCTACGTATACTAAAATTATATTTGTTTGGCTATTTGGATGCAGCGGAAAGGAGCAGTAAACAACACTGTCATCAACTGTTAAGCTAGCAAACTTGTTAGCAAACATCTGCTTATTTATACAGACGAAGCAATATTAGCATTTATTTTGAGCTGTATTTCTGTCCATGTGATACATTTAAGTTAATTATTCACACTCCTTTTAGCTTGGTTTTCACTTTGAACTAACTCCTGAGAGAAATATGTGGTTCTTCAGTAGCTAAATGCAACAGCTAGCCGTTAACTCTTTCTCCTGTGCTGTTTGGTGCTGGGCAGGTGTACAGTGGGTTTATCAGAGCTAAACTGCTGTTTTGGCTGCAAACAGATGCCTGCTACATCTAGAAACAAGGCTGGTGAGGTTGAGAGTGAGAGTAAATCAAAACAGTAAAGTTGTGGGACATAAAATCAAAACAGTTAGCCTAAAGATGCTAAAATGGGCCACAGAGCTGAGGGAAACTGCAGAGTTGGGTAATAGTTTTCTGTGAGTTTACCACTATTACAGACCATTGTTGATATAGAAATATGATTATGATAATTTTTTTTATTAACAAGCCAGACCTCTCAAATGTTAGGTATTGTCCAGCTGCCGAACAAGATATATGCATAAATAAACACTAGGACATTTTGTTTTGAAATTCAGAAATAATATAATAAAATCATAAGTAAACAAGATTCTTAACAGGCATTCAATTGCAGCCCTCTGGACTTGACATTATTCAATAAATTAGTGAGGCTAGACATAGCCTTATAACTCGGCTATATTATTCTCTAATCTCCTCATCTTGAAATTTAGCCTGGGCCCAAACTGAGGCAGCGGGAGAATCATTTTGAGAGATTTGAGAAAGCCAAGAGACTAATGACTCTGCTTTTGGCTACTGTGGCTTGTTTATTAGAAGCAGCTCCTGCCGAGGTGCCCTTGAGCAAGGCAGTATTCGTAAGGAGCTCCTTAAGGGGCCTGACTGCTCATCAGAATTTCTCAGAGCTGAAGGCGATATTTGCAAATTGCCTGTTTTGTCCAGCCAACAGTTGAAAAGATATTCAAACATAAACCAGAGAAAATCAATAAAGCTTCAAACAGTGAACGTTTGGCATTTATGAGAGTTTTTTTTTTTTTTTTTGGAAGATCAACTCTGTTGATTTTTTAACTTTTTTAACTCTGAAATGCAGAGTAGGTGATACTGAAAATGAGCGTTCTCATTCAGCGGCGTAAACACATAAATCTCTCTGAGAGATATAAAGTTTGATGAGCAGAGATGGAAGGGTGGCTGATAGATGGAGAAACTGTGTTTCCACCTCACCAGCAAAAAGGCACAAAGCCAAAAAAGCCAGACGGAAAGAGTGACGTTGTGTTTGGGTTGCGAAGAGTACACATCTCAGTTTGAGGCAGGTAAATGGGCAGCGAGACGCAGACTGACAGACGGGGCAAACCCCAGTCAGATACGAAGCTGTTTGAAGTAGTTGATGTTCTTCACTGACTGGTGACGCCAAGTCTAATCTAGCTAGTTTAAGTACATCAGCGTCAGCCATGGAGTCTTATAGTCTGACATCAAAGCTCCATTTCTAAGTGTGTTTTCAAATCTTCTGCTTCCACTTGTGCACTTCTGAACTTATTTTTTGTTGTTGGCTTGTGAATTGGAAGATCCCCCCCCCTTGCTTTCTCTCACTAAATTTTTCAGCAGCAAAGCACTTGTTATTGCACTCCAGAGAAACACTCTTGCATTGAGACGCAGGCTAAATCAAAGTGTTGGTAACCTTCAGGAAGAACGTTGGTCGCTTTGTTTTCTACTTTTACGTATTTGAGTAAACATCCTCCATTATTTTTTATTCAAGTGGAAGTGCTGTGGAGTTTGAAATGATGTTGGCTTTTTATCGCACAGGGAGGGTCCTAACGAAGAGATGCCATCAAGTTGCATCTTGGGAAGTGTATTTTTTAAGCCTCGTCCCATACTAGGGAGTAAAATACTAAATGTGACGGTATATCCGCTCCTGCTGCACCAATTCCTTTTAAAATGTACTCTGGGAAGCCCCCTAGTTTTTATGAATGTTCAATACTAAGTTGAATTTCAAAAATGGAAGACAGCACAAGGAAATTGATGCATTTATACATGGACATGATTTTAAAAGCAGCATAGTTGATTATTTTGGGTTCTTTGGTGCAGCAGAGCAAGCTGTAATCACAACACTGACACATTGTCACCTTATAAAGTTGTTGTGGCTAACAAGTTAGCTAATATTACAAATTTTGACCTCCAGCACACATGATGCAACATTTGCATTCATGTGGTCGAATTTCTGGCCACCCAACAAATGATAGTAGAATAGTCTCTTTTCTTGTAGTTCTATTTTTGCTCCCCACCAACTCCATATAGAGAAATATTTGCTGAGTCTGTTCCACTATGTTCCCCAGCTGGATGCTAACTTTGTCTCTCTGTCCCGGTGCGGGTAAGGCTGGACCCAAATGCAGCCAACACACAGGAATGAGGTGCAAAAAGTTTATTAACTGAAGAACTTACAAAATGGGTGAACCGACAGAACAGGAAACCGAAGCACGAGGGCACACAAGGAACAACAACCGGAGACACAGGGGATACCACAGCCGACATGAACAGGCAACATGAACAGGCCGAGGACAAACCAGACATGAACAGACAAAGCGGAGCATAGAGACTATATAGAGACAAGGGAGGCCAGGGTGATTGAACACAGGTGAAACACATCAGGGTGGGGCAGACAATCACCACACAGAGAAACAGGACCAAGACAGGAAGTAAAAACATTAAGACACACAAAGAAACCAACTACAAAATAAAACATGAAGTGACAAAATCCAAACAAACTAACAAAAAGTGTCTGCCGTTTGCCATGGCAAACACTTTTTGTTAGTTTGTTGACACTGTCTGCAGTTCAGTGCAGGGCATGTGGTGTACAGAAAAGTTTATCAGAGCATTTGTGCTGAAAACAGCTGCCAGGTGCAGCTGGTGATGGGGTGTAAGAGTGAACCAAAAAAAAAAGGAAAACTGCGATCCCTGAAACCAAAATAAGGAACTTAAAGAAGTTAAAACACTGCAAACTGTAAAGTTAGACAATTGATAGTTATGTTAGTTTGTTACTACAAGCGACCCCCTTTCACATTACACATAGTCATTTGATTTATGGTTAATATTCAATATTCATATTTCTCATCAATGAAAAGAATGATCATGATATGTGTGTCTACATTAGCAAACGCGGTTCCCTATGACCTAATGAGAGGGGGAAGTAAGACAAAAAAGGCCCGGGTGGCAGTTGCCTTTGTTTGTGTTACATCTGGATGAGCAAATGTCTCCCAGAGCCGACGTGACAGAGAAAAGAGGGTATAATTAAAGAGACCTCCGAAGTTTACATATGCTCTTCTCACTCCACTGTGCACCTCTTTTTCAAAGTGTCTGTGTGTGTGACTGTCTTGATCTTCTTTTCTGTTCTCAAACACAAGGGCGTACAAGACCATTGAAGATGAAGATCTCAAGTTCCCACTAATATACGGTGAAGGGAAAAAGGTAAGTGTGTGTGTGTGTGTGTGTGCCTGCATGCGTGCGTGCGTGCGTGCGTGCGTGCGTGCGTGTCCACTCCAACCCCTGAACATGTATCTGGAATTCAAAAGTGCAGAGAGAAAAGTAAATCACTCAGTCTGTCTTTGTCAGTCTGATATTCAAACACACACACACACACACACACACACACACACACACACACACTCCATGCCTGCTAGCTACCCAGAGAGTGGGCAAACACTTGGTCTCTGATGTGCAAGTAACACGCTGTGATTGTGTGTGTGTCAATGTACACCCTCAATAGAAGACAGAGGAGACGGTCCATCCGTTTCACTCCAGTAGCCACTTCTAATACCCACACACACACACACACACACACACACCACACATGCGTTCGGATGGACACACACCACTCGGGAGATGACAGTCGTCTCTCTGAGCAGTGAAGTTAATCCCCACTCGGACAGCAGGGGAGAGATGAGGTGAAGAAGAAGAAGAAGAAGAAGAAGAGGAAGAGACCGAAACTGAAAACACGCCACAAAATAAATTGCACAAAACGCTGCAAGTTATGTCAGTTTGTTTCATATTTTCAATCAGTTTGGTTTGAAGCAAAGAGAGACGTAACAAGTCCTCATCAGAGAGGGAAAAAGCTTCTGTCGACCACATAGCGCCAGGTTTTGATAATTAAAGGAATACAAAAATAACACTGCAGAGTTTCAGTGCCCTTAGGACACTTCACAACACTTTTAACTGCCTCACATACAGTGATATTTGTTGTGCAGATCCTTTGTGTACTGTTGCTTAGCAAACCACCTCCTTTAGTGTAAAGTGTAGTGAACAAATCTGTGTATTCGAAGGAGGAATAGAAACATGCACTGTTATGAGAGATCAGCCTGTTTGAGATGCTGCTGGTAAATACAGCAGGTATGATGAACTGTAGTTTTACATGGAAACTCTCAGTCACTCTTATTCTAATGGACTGATACCAAAAACCTGACGTTTACTCCTGATGTTTTCAACAGATGTGAGATTTTCCCCTCCGTCAAACTGCACCATAAATATCCCAGTTTCACATATAGGCATCTGTGTTTACCCATGTATCCATTGAATTAATAAACTAGTACACCAGCTGTATGTTTTACCCCCCCCCCCCTTAAAATGCAAATCTATATTGGCACACGCTGTACAGTGAGCAGTTGTCACTAGCTCCTACGCATGTTGTACACGGTGACAGAGACCATGTTTACATCCATATGTTCAAAGACGGGCTGTGAGTAAACCAGTCTCTCTTTCACAGGCTCGGGTGTTGGCCACCATCGGTGTGACGCGCGGCCTCGGTGACCATGATCTCAAAGTTCACGACTCCAACATCTACATCAAGCCGTTCCTTTCCTGTTGCCCTGAGGTAAGAGCCACAGTGCTGCTGCAAACAGCTCGCTGTCTCACATTCAGTCACTGAAGAGATGAAGAAAATAGTTTGAAAGTTTAAAGTCTTGACTGTCTAGTTTACGTAACATTTATACACATTTTAATTTGAGCTGTATCTGTTTTAGTAAGTCCCAGTGTAAGAAATAATTCTACCATTTGGAAAATGTATATTTGCTGTGGAAGGGACAGCTTTATTTCTTTTGTAAAATTTGCCTTCCTTTGTTTGCATGAGGGTCACATAGCTGAGTCCAGCCCCTGTAACTTGTGAACCTAATGATCCTGTCCTGTCTCTGGTGCTCGGACCAGTCAAGAACACATGTAGATATCAGGTTACGCCTGCGGTCAGCCTGTGCTTCATTTTGTCATGCTAGGTTTTCCAAACACATGGGATTGTGGGCTAACATGTCAGCATCTATCTCCTTGAACCCACTGACCCTCGGACTCAAGTTGTTTCCCGTAGCTGGTACAATTCTTACAAAATCCCATGTTGCAGATGTTTCCTTTCTTCTTTCCTCCGTCTCATTTAGTTTTTTCTTGCCAGCCTCAACTCCTTACCTTGTTATGTGTCATGACTTCAGTCACATGACTCAGCCCCGCTTTTACCCCTGTCGTATTTGCACCGCAGTCACTAGAAGTGGCATTTTGCTGCCTCTCTGTCTGAACCAGGTCCTCTGCAGAGGAAGAATTTGAGCTCACCTGTCTGACTGTCTGGCACTGGTTTCAAAGCGCTTTCATCTCCTGACGTAGTTCATCTTACAGAGTTTTGCATTTTTTCCTCCCAGAGCTCTCTGCTTGATCTTTAATTCATTAATACCCGGGTTCATGCCAGGTTCACATGGAAGACTTAACTCCTCTCAGCTCTTTGTGTCTCCGTCTGTGTGCCTCTCTTTCTCCTGCAAACACAACTCTCACCAAAGTCTGTCAGTGAATGAAAATTGCATTGAGCTCATTAAGTTGTGAAAATGATAGATCAGTGTAGATTTCAGTGTGGATGAGAAACTTGAGCTGCTGTAGCTGAGAAATCTTTAAGAAGTCTTTCACTTTGGGATAACTTTATAATTTGGTGTCATTCTTCCGGTTTCTGAGCTGACAATCACCAATATCTGGTACAACCAGTCCAGCTGTTGGCGTTTATTATAATGGTGCATTTATCCACATTAGCGTATGTCCACTTGAAGTGCTTTCTTTTGCAACTGACAGGTTCAGGTTGTGATTGTAAGTGTCTGACAACATTATGAATAGGATTTCTAGAGAGAGATTTGTTAAAGAGTAAGATCCTTGTTTAACCCGAAACGCTTATCATATCGCTCTGTTCAAAGGCACCAGACTCCATCGTAAATGATACAAATGTACCAAATTGATTCTGTTGCTACCTTATGTGACTTGATGTTTTAGAATGGAAGCCTTAATGCTTTTTGGTTTGGCATGCAGGTGAAGGTGTATAACCTGACGCAGTACGATCACGGCGCTGATGATGTTCTGGTGATGGGAACGGACGGACTCTGGGACGTCCTCTCCAACCAAGAAGTGGCTGAGGTAGTCACTACTTTTCTAGCCAACTGCGACCCTGATGACCTGCACAGGTGGGATACTTACTTTCTTTTTCTTTCTTCTCTCTTTTTTTTCTTCAATTACAGATTTGTTACTTAGATTCTGTCTGTGTCATGTGTCTGTTTTTGCTGCATTATTATGCCAAATGTGAATGCTGCAACCGTGCCACTGTGTTGCATATTTTATTCAACAGGCACAGTTCCTGTTCCAAGGATAAATTGCAACCTTGGCCACATGCCACTTGCTCTTAGCGTAATGGCACTTTTTGGCAGAAATTTTGGCACATCAGTGAGGGTCAAGTATACTCTCATAATTTAAAGTCTACAGACATGAACTGTATCAACAAAATATTAAAATCACATCACAGGCGGCCATCAACTTCTACATTCAAGGAGGGTGTAATTACATTTTCGAGTGGCATCATGTTTCAGACAGCATAAAATGATATAATATATAATACTATCAAATTAACTAAAAAATTGCAGTGTAAAGGACCCTACATGCTGTGAATTGAAAGCTTCATTATTATTTCCTCTGTTGTCCAGGTACACTATGGCAGCACAGGACCTGGTCATGCGAGCCCGTGGCGTGCTGAGGGACCGAGGCTGGAGGATCACCAACGAGCGCCTGGGCTCTGGAGACGACATCTCAGTCTTCATCATACCGCTGATGTACGGCAACCGTCAGCCTTGAAGAGCCTGACAGAGATGCTGCCGTTCAAGGACCCTGAAGGGCCTGAAGGTCTCAAACCAACAGGACTGGTTAGTCCTGAACTCAGAATCCCTTTTCGGTTTCCACATTGCCGTTTGCACTTTTATTTTCTTCTTTAGACCAAGGTCAAGTGGAACATATAAATTTGTTGATGGTTCTTTTCTCTATAGGAGTTCAGGATTGGTCAGCCACCAGTTTGGCTGGACAGGGGAACTACAGGACAGTAATTTGCGTCTTAAATCAAAATAAATGATTTGGCCTGTTAAATCAAGGAAAATAAGTATTGAACGCGTCAACATTTTTCTCAGTAAATACATTTCTAATGGGGCTATTGACATGAAATTGACACCAGATGTTGGTAACAACCCAAGTAATCCACACATACAAAGAAATCAAAACATACATGTATATATCCATAAATTAAGTTATGTGTAATAAAGTGGAATGACAGGGAAAGGTATTGAACACGCTTACTGAAATTTATTTAATACTTAGTAGAAAAGCCTTTGTTGGTAATGACAGCTTCAAGACGCCTCCTGTATGGAGAAACTAGTCGCATACATTGCTCAGGTGTGATTTTGGCCCATTCTTCCACACAAACTGTCTTCAAATCTTCTGGGGGCCTCTTCTATGAACTTTGATATTCAGTTCTTTCCATAGATTTTCAATTGGATTCAAGTCGGGTGATTCTAGAAGCTTTATTTTCTTTCTCTGAAACCAATTGAGAGTTTCCTTGGCTGTGTGTTTGGGATCATTGTCTTGCTGAAATGTCCACCCTCGTTTCATCTTTAGCATCCTGGTAGATGGCAGCAGATTCTTATCAAGAATGTCTCGGTACGTTTCTCCATTCATTCTTCCTTCAATTATATGAAGTCTGATTATTCTTTTGACTCGTCAGTCGGAAATCTTGCGAGGAGCAACTGGTCGTGGCCGGTTTATGGTGAAATTATGTTCTTTCCACTTCTGGATAATGGCCCAACGGTGCTCACTGGAACATTCAGAAGTTTAGAAAAATATGTCTGTAACCAATGCCATCAGTATGTTTTGCAACAATAAGGTTGCAAAGGTCTTGCGCGAGCTCTTTGCTTTTACCCATCATGAGATGCCCGTTGTGTGACACCTTGGTAATGAGAAACCCTTATTATAGGCCATCAATTAGGACTAAATCAGCTGATATTAATTTGCACTGATAGGGGGCAGGATTGCTTTCTAAATACTGAGAGATTTCAGCTGGTTTCTTGGCTTTCCATGCCTTTTTGCACCCATTTTTCTTCATGTGTTCAATACTTTTTCCCTGTGTCATTTCACTTTATTACACATAACTGAATTTATGGATATGCTGTATATGTTTTTTTATTTCTTTGTATGTGTGGATTACTTGGGTTGTTACCGACATCTGGTGACAATTTCATGTCAATAGCCCCATCAGAAATATATTTACAGAGAAAAATGTTGACGCGTTCAATACTTATTTTCCCCGCTGTATGAGTGACATCAGCTCCATAGGATGGGTGAAGTGACTGTTCCTGAACTTCTGAAGAGATGTGAAAGTTAAATTAGAGGAATGCTCTTCCAAAGTGAAAAATAGACCTCTTTCTTTCTTTCTTTCTTTCCTTTCTTCTCCTTACCTCTCTTGTATTGCTGTACAATACCTGGCTCCTCCTTTTTCTATCCTCTCTTTTAGTCCCCTCTTCTTCCCTCGTATTGTACAGTCAAACTTGTTTATTAAAAAAGATACCTCCTTCATTTCCTGACCATTGACGGAGCTGACAGGTCAGCTACGTTTTCCGTTTCGCCACAGTGTGGCTTTGAAGGATTATTTTGCTGAAAATCTGCTTCCAGTTTGCTGGACAGATTACAGATGCACAAGGAAAAAGATGAAGACTTGAAGTTATTCACCTCATAGTAGCAAGACTGATAAGGAATCTGTTTTACTGTTAGGATAGAACACCTCATAAGGGGATCTGAGCCTGTATGGATCAGCAGAAGGGGCAGAGTTTGATATGGTTTATGAACAAAGTTTCATATGAAAATTGCTTAGTCATTTAACATGTGCACAAAAAGAAAATGTTCACTGTTACAAGTCATCTAATCTGATATTGAGTCCAAAAATGTGGAAAAGTTTTCTCAAGGTCTCCCGAGCTCACTTGAGTTATTAGAAGATTTTTGGGAAAAGCACTTATTCACTTTTTCTTTGTCAAGAGTTAGATGAGAAGATTGATGCCACTCTCGTATCTGTTGGTTATAGGAGCCTAGAGGCTAGCCAACTGTTAGCTAACTGTAGCTTAGCAGACTGAAAATGCAGACTGGCGGGAAATGGTTAGCTGTATAAAGCATTGAAAAAAGGCTCTTTAAAACCTCTAAATTAACACAATGTATCTGCACTTGAGTTTCTCCAGATTTATTATAGTTAGTTAGATTTAGAGCTGTTGGTACTAAGCATACTTCCTACCTTTTAACAGAGCTAGGTTAGCTACTTCCCCTGCTTCCAGTCTTTATGCTAACCTAAGCTAACTGTCTGTGTGCTTTAGCTCCGTATTTAGTGCAAAGATAGGAGAGTATTATCAAGCTGTGCATCTAACTCTAAATTGAACAGTGGGAAACTTGAAATTTGTGGAATTTCATTGTCAAATTATAGAAGGATGAAAATCAAAAGCTACCCAAAATGCTTAGATGCCATATTGAGTGGTATTCCAAATTAATCAAGGAAAGATAACTATAGAAATAACAAAAAAATAGCTCAGTACAATTAAAAACCCAGGAGCTACAGGCTGTCGCTCTCATGGCGCCATCTTTTAATATTAGATGCAACATTATCACGAATAACTTTTCAAACTTAGCGAGATTCTCTAAAAATGTGAAGAATAATTTCTTATGACTAAACATTAGATTCAATGACTTGTGCATCAGTGTAGTCGCACTTTAGGTTGACCCACATTACTCACCAAGGGGCCATGATACATGTAATGATGAAGAGGCTAATATTCCCTGCAGCAGGGAGGATTGAATAAAATTAATAAAAAATCATGAAATACAATCAAAGTGAATCAGAAAAAAGTTCCACAGACAAAAAAACTGAAAGCTTCCTTTTGCTTTGACATGTTTTGCATGTTTCGTAAGCTTTAGATGCTTGATGCAGATCACGTTTGTCTTGAGAGGGACAGGTTTGCGTGCAATGATATGTACTGTGTTTGGATGTAGTGATTTACTGTGTGTCAGTGCATGCAGTGACATATTGTAGGCCTGGGAATATGAGCGATGGTGCAATGGTTTACACTGCTGTTTGTTTTATATGGAGTGACTTTACTTTACTGTAATGTATCAAAGAGATAGTGATGATGTTATTGTTTGTAAATGTGCAGTAACTATGCATATTTATTTATTAGGTTGTGTTTCCTTTCCAATTGTTAGCATCCCAGATATTTAGCATAAGAGCTAAAAGATTGGGTTCATTGTAAAGGAAGGGAATGAAATGAAACAAAAATCCTAAAGGCCAGACACAAAACCAATCATTTTTTCTTTTGCACTTTTTTCATCTTGACTGGACTTAAGAAAGAAAATGGACCGTCAAGAGTTCAGTTTGTCTCGTGTTGTGGCCTCAGAAACTAATGTGCTATGTAAGTGTTCACCCCTTTCTTCCATTATTATTCTGTATTCATACAGGCTGCACTGCTCAGCCAGCCACAGTGGGTTAAGATGCAGGAGATGAGAAGAAGTCTGGGGGAAGGAGAAACTTACACTTCAGACGATCAATAAGACATTTTTGAGAAGTTTGATTCCAAGCTGAGAAAAAAGAAAAAAGATTGATAGCATAAAATTAAAACAATCTGCATGCTTTAAATTAATGATTTAATCCCTTATTTGCTTAGGTTTTATGATTTTTTTTCCCCCTGTATAATGGATATATAGAGTTTTGGAGTAGCACTGCTTTGCTTTAGGCTTGAGTGTAAGGTGGGAATATGTGTCCTTGTTTTATAAAACAGGGTGTTCATGTGATTGACTGAATCCAAAGAAGTTCATTTGGAAATTGTGCAGTGCCAGGATGAGGAAGCCATTGTTAAAGGAGTAGTTTGACATTTTGGGAAATACTCTCACTTATGATAAGACTAATACCACTCAAGTTTGTACAGTATATGAAGCTATAGCTAGCAGCTATTAATTAGCTTAGCCTAGCTTAGTACTGGAGATGGGAATACGGCTAGCATGGCTCTGACCAAAGTTAGCAAAATCCTACCAGCACCTCTACAGCTCACCCAATTAACATATTACATTTCGTTTGTTTAATCTGTACAAAAACGTGTAAAAATGACAATTTTACAAATTACTTTTAGGTGGGTTTTGTTACTTTTGGACAGAGGCAGACTAGCTTTCCCCCGTTTCCTTCGTAATGCTAAGCTAAGCTAGCCACATGCTGGGGTTATCTTAATATTAAGAATGCAGACACAAGAGTGGTACTGGTCTTCTCATCTAAATCTCAGCCACAAAGTGGATAAGTGTTTTTCCTAAAATGTCGAACTATTCTTTGAAGTCTCTTGATATGTGCCATTGTGCTGCCTGGGGCTATTTATCATCTTAGCGTGGACTTTTTTGCAGTTGACAATTATTATCTACATTCCTCTCACAAGCAGCAGTAATTTACATTTACCTGAAGTTCATATGGTGCATTTTTCCTCCTGTACATTCCATGAAAGAAATAATTTAATTTGAAAATGATGTATCGTGATACATGTCATTGTTATGGTCTGTTGTAGCCACCGAGTTGCATCTGTTCTTCCATCGTATAAGCTATTTTACAGTTGGCAGTTTTTTTTTTTACTTGTTCTCTATTTAATTATTTATTGTTTTTTTTAGTTTTTTTATTATTATTATTTATTTACTTTTTGAAAACTGTCCTGTCGCCACCTAAACTTTGTCTTAACACTCGACCCAGTTCAACACAGAAAATTCAAATGACCAGACTTCCTCTACCATCGCCTGGATGTGTTGAACTGTGAACACGTCAAGGCAAAGTATGAACGGGGCACCAGAATATATGTTGAATGTTCATCCTGCTACCTGTCATTAAGCCTTTTCTATTAGATGAATGTCAAATAATGAATATATAATTTATTTTGTTCATCCTTCTGTGCCACCCAACTGCTGCACATCAACTCAGGTTCAACTGTCGTGTAGTTAAACTGGACACGCTGTTAAAGAGTGGTTGTCTAAGGACGGGGGGTCCTTCATGATGGTTTATTAGCTCCACTACATTTGTAAATAAATGGGAGTGGATTGCTGTGTACGAGAGGCGCTTAGACTTGAAAGATTGCTTTGTCCCTTCAGTCCGACTGTAGGTTTCCTGTTTTGAAGTTGCTATAATGTTAAAGTAGTCACTGCTGTTGTGTTTTTCTACCTTAGACTATTCATTATGGGAGAAATAGAAGAACTTGAAGGTTTTTTCTGTAGCAAAGAGGACGTTCGAGTCCAGTGGGGAACCGTTTTTAAGTGACCATTGTGCTATCCTCAACCTCTCTGTTTGTGAATGTGAAATGTACATTTTGTATAACAAAAAAATAACTTATGAAGTCAAAAAGAAATATTTTTAATGTTTCTTTGTGTAACTTTGACCTTGAGGGGGGGAAAAAAGCAATGTTTACCTTTAGTGTTTCTTTTCAAGAAATGAAAAAAAGAAAATTAAATGTTAAAGATCAATGTAAAAAATGTAGTTTGTGTGATTAAATAACAAAGAAATGAACTTAAGCTCAATATGAAAGCTCCCAAAATCAATATATCCCCAAAATCTTTCCTCTCGCAGTCCAAGTGAGTTACCGGACCAAATCAATGTGAAGGAACAAGAAACAAAAAGGAGAAGTACAGGGGAGCTAATCAATATTGTTGCTGTTTGTGATCCCTCTGGTCTCCTTGCGGGAGAGTACAAAAACTAACCAACAGGGTCAACTGGCCTCCAAAAGACTAGTTAGACTTTAGACTGAGAGGAGAGCAGAGGGATTCATTAGTGGTGCTACAGAGTGCTCACTGAATCTCAAACATTTCACAGGGAGCGCTGACAGAACAGGGTCGATTCATATTCTGTGGACGCACTCAATGTGCACAATAATAGAGACAATTCTTAATGATGATGAGGTTAACCCGGGTAAAAACCATTATCCCAAACTGATTTCCTGTATTACAGCTACATTAATCACAGAGGAAATGCAGAGAGAAACAGACAAATGTCCCGATTACTTTGAATAGTACTAATACTAACCGGTACAAATGATTAGGTTTGTTTATTTCTAAGTCCAGTTTATAACATTAGATAGTGTCCTTATCCAAAACCATGAGCTGTGTAAGGGACTTTGTGAAAATTATTGCTCTGGAGAGAAGGGGTTTACTTTTTGGAGTGGAATCAAATAATCATTTTCTTGTAGTCACCAAACCACACAATAGAAATGGAATGATCAATTTCCCAAATAATGAAAAACATAACAAAAATAATGCATCCCAAATTTGACAGGTCTTTGAACTGCAGTTCTGCTTTCTGTTATGATGCTGAATATCTGTTGCAGAGACTCGTCCACGCCTTTATTACATCCTGACTTGATTACTGTAATGCCCTTCTCCTTGGTTTACCCACTTGGGGGTTAAACAGAATACAGCACATCCAGAATTCAGCTGCAAACAGTCCTGGGAGCACATCACCCCGACCATTCACCGATTGCACTGGCTCCCAGTTAAACACCACTTTCATTTTAAAGTACTTCTCCTTGTTTACAAAACTCTCTATAAACACCTACTCGATCTCTATGTTCCTCTGACGCCCATCTACTCTTCACTCCCATCTCCAGGCTCTGCACCTTGGGTGCGAGGGGCTTCAGTGCAGCTGGCCCTAACCTCTGCAAAGCTCCCTCTCATGGTCTGCACCAGTGAAACATCTGTTGCTTCTTTTAAGTCAACTGAAAAGTCACCTGTTTGGATCGGCCCTTCCTGGTGCTACACTATGAATTTATTGCTGCTGGTTTTTTTTGGTTTTTTTTATATCCCATTTTATTTGTAGAATATCTTAGTTTAAAAGTGTCATTGGGTGTCTTGAAAAGCACTTATAAATAAATGTTAATATTATTATATTATTAATTATCAAAAATCATGCTCCCAAAAGATAAAAAATCGACCACCTTCTCTTCAGCCAACAGAAAAAAATATAAAATAATTTTTGTACAGTCCCTAAATCCATCAAAAGTTCCACTAATTATTCTGCACGGGTCCAAGGTGAATTCAAGTGTTCTGTTCAGATTTTTACTTTTAAGGTTAGTTGAGCTTAATTTTGACCATGCTACTTATTGTTGTGTTAGTATTACTAATCTGAAAATATAGTATATAATAACATGAGACTCACAGGGGACATTTTTCTCTTTAGATACTTTAATCATAATACTTTACTCAAGTAGGATTTTGTATGCAGAGGCTACTTGTAACTGAAAGAAGAAACGTAAATCCACGTGATACCATTATAAATCAGCTTTATTTAAATAAATGGAGATTAAAAAAAGCAAATATATTTCAGCTTCGCATTGTTTCAGTTGATCAAATCTGTCCCAGCTCTCACATTCTCTTCATTTACACTCACGTTTTAATGCATACTTGATCGTTGCGAAGGCATGCGCGTCCCCATTCAGTTTCTTCTGCTCCGGTTTGATTCCTCTGTCGCAAGTCACCAGCGCCGGCAAGGCAGTAGATTGCGCAGTCATCTCCACAAGGGGTAATATGACAACCCGACCAACAGCACAAACTACTACCTCAACCAGCGCTTGGCCCGCGGTGCCCGCATCCCTTCTTTTGTCCTCTTTAGGATCTCCTCGCTCCAGTTTCGGTCTGAATCTCCATTCAGTCAGTGTCGCTGTGCGTAAAAGCGCACGAAAAAAATGGCGTGCGCGCAAAACGTGGCCGCAATAAAGCGAGACAAAAACCCCACCCAAAGCATCGAATGGAAAAAAGACACCTCCTGTACCTTTGCTCGTATTTCCTGCACCCGCTGTTCTCCTCAGATGACCTCAGTGAAAATGACATATGGCAGGTGAGAACAGCGGAGCCCTCCGTGGATTTTTTTTTTTTTTTTTTTTTCCTTTTTTCTTTTGGAGGAGCATCGGCGACATGAATCGCTTTGTGAGACCACAGAAAGTGAATTGTGGTGTTCGTGATCTAAACAAAACTGAGATTAACACTGAATCTGAATAATATGAATGATAATGATTCAAAAGAGGAAAACAATTGATCATCTATGGGTGCAGGGCTGAGAGAAATCCTCTAGCCGACTATTCACTTCAAAACATTCAATTACGCGTGTAAAATATCACCAAAAACACAGCACATGATCTACCATTTCAACTCATACATGATCAAATGTACATTTAAAAAATATCTTTAGAAAAACTGATTATTTAAGCATTTTTGTTTGTCATTAGAATCACAATGAGAGATTAAAAATAAGACTACCAAAAAGTCAGAGTAACACACAGCTCTATTTCTACATTACCGCAGTTTTGTTGGGAATGAGAAAACGCGAAAAATCCCTCATCGACTCCTCACAGTCCTTCACCTTGCAGCTGAACTGCAGCAGTCTGTTTTATAATCTATTGTTGTCTGTTTCTCTCTGCGTCGGGGGTGGGGGGGTAAAGTTGCCCCGGTATCAAATCCACTCGGTTTCAAACATAGAAACGTGAAACAAATCCACAACGATGCGAGAAGCGATTTTCTTCATCCCCCGTTCGCCCTGCAAATGCCGCATGTCAGGTAGGTGTGGAAAATGAGTGGATCTGGCGGAGCGGCGTGGATAAAATTCGCGGGGAACGTCAGGACGGGTGTAGGCACGAGCAGAGATCAGAGAAAACACAGAGGTCCCACTCCGACGGGTTTTCCAAGCGCCAGCAGAGCGGAGAAACTGTCGGAGAGCACCATCATCTGGCTGCAGTCAGGATGTGAGGAGGAAAGTCGAATTCCTGCTATTAGAGAAAAAAAAAGCAAAAATGATGAATGCAAGTGGCACAAAAGCTCATCAATTTAAAGCAAACTGCATGTTTTAAAGGAATGATTTAATTCTTTTTATATCTGTGATCCCATTGATAATAATCATGTCAAAAGTTATTTTACCTGTTACTAAAGCAACACAATGGCACTGCGGTTTCACATTTTTATGGGAAAATAATTACAACTGGTAATTACAATAGAGACAAAAATAAATTAAAAAAATTAACAAATTAAAACTAGAAGTTTTAACCCAGTTTTAATCTTTACATTTCACTAAAACAGAAGTCTATTTTCTATTTGTCTTTTCACATGTTACTCATTGGAAACGTGTCTGTGGAATGAAATAATATTATAACAAGTATATGTTAACTGGTGAGCATATAACATGTGATTTGTCTTTTAACTTTATCATTTACATATATTTGATCTAATTCTGACAAAGCCACAAATGAATCCTTAAAACTTTCCCTTGTCAGGCTGCAACTAACCATCATTTTCATTATTGGTTAATCTATCAGTTGTATTTTCCAATTAATCCAATATTAATATGAATAATAATAATAATACATTTTATTATTTCGGAGCTTTAAATATTTATTAATGACTATTTTTTTCAGCTGTAAATCACAAAGATAATTAGACTCAATGATGCAATGACGTCAATTATCTGGATTTATGTTCATGTATTATGTCTTCTTCCATTTCTGCGTGTGAGGGAAGTTTTATGTCTTGGTTAACGATCATTCTCACTGACTGGCAGTGAAAGCTGGCCTGTTTTCTCTATGGAGTGATCCACTGTTCTGCACACGGCCCGTCCTCCTGCTCCTGCTTCCTATTGGTCAGAAGGATGAGCCGCTGCACGGGGGGAACCTCCCAGCTGTGAGCGGGCAGAGAACCCGTCAGAACCCGAAGAGAACACCGTGTTCCTCCTCTCAGATCAGCTGCAGCTGCTTACACCGGGACAGTGGGAGAGAAAATGGAGGGCAAACTGTGAACCTCATTTAAATTCTTAACTTATGCATAGTTCAGAGGGCTGAGAGCTGCTTAAATGTATTCTTTATAGAGCTACTAGTGAAATGTGGGACCGCTGTGACTCTCAAGCTCTGTTCATGCTTTTCATCATGATGATGATGCAAACAGAAACACAACTGGACATCACATTTATCTTTTACAGCTTCGCTTTCATACTAACATACTGATCACGCAGCCGAACCGAATTCAAATTGTCAATTATTTGGGATTTCCCTTTAACTTTGGTACTGATTAGAAGCTGCTTTAATTCTTTCTATGAGCTCAGGAGAGAACTAACAAGTGTATCTTCCATTATTCATGTAGACAGTGGTGGGAGTCCAGCAAGAACATAGCACATGCTCACACACCAGAGACAGAAGGAAAGAAAACCAGAGCAGAACCCACAAGAAGCTTTACACAACTTTATTGAAGATTGTGTATAAATACACATGCACATTTCAAATGTAAACCCAAGTGAACTCAAGTGCAGCCAAACCTGGAAACCCCCATCATCTCATCATGCAAGGATGTCTGGATTATTTTTACAAAAAAAGTCCCAAAACAACAGAAGCATCCTTTTTTTCTTTAAAAATATTCCCTCCCTGACAAGAGCGCAGGCAAGACTTTGCAAACTGGTGTGTATGTGTGGACTGGAGCCACCCCCCCTCCCCACCCCCCCAGCACATCAGGTCTGCCAAGGTTTTAAATATATTGTCTGTTTATTATTAAATGCTTACATATAAATAAATAAACTTTATCAAATGTGCACTCACAGAGTGAACTCTTATGTACAGTATTGTATAAGCCTATAGTAGCAATCACATCTCACTCAGTCGGGGTGGGGTGAGTCGCCCAAAAAGCAAGGCAGCGCCGTGGCGATGAAGCCCACTGAAGTCGAAGCACAGATGCTCATAAAGGCATGGTACACATGTAATATTCTGAGGCAACAACAGGTACGCTAATGCTGTTTACAATGGAAAGAACAGGTAGAAAAAGAAAACATAACACTCCACCATGGAGAATAGAGTTTTATCATGAGTTACACCGATGGAGGAATATCCTGCAACAATCTGCCACAAAATATTTTCACTGTATCATGATCCCAGAAGCTGAAAGGCCTTTTAGGCAGACTCACCCCACAGTTTTCACTTTGTCTCCCCTTCCCTGCTCCCTTCCCTTCCCTACCCATCCTCAAAGCTCATGACCACAAAGAAGCACCCCCCCCCCCCTCCCCTCTGGAAAGGGACGCATCCAGCAATACCCATGAATTCATACAGCTAGTATCAAAGGTGAGGAAATCCATTGCCATCACATTCAACCAAACCAAGAAAGGGAGCCAAGAAAAAAAAAAAGAAAAGAAAAGAAAAAAAAAAAATCAGGCCCTACAAAGAATCAAAAGGCATCAACCACATACATCTGGTCAGTGTTCATTCTATTCAGCATACATTCTGGCCCTCTTGTGGGTTAAAAAAGAATGTTTGTAGATGACGTGGCCGTGATATAACAAGTAAATATGGACATTCGTACTAGAGTGTTAGTGTATATGGAAGGGGACATGCAAGAGAGACGGCGTGATAGTGATGTGCAAAGAAAAGGCGACTGGTCTGAGATTAAGAGTTAAGGCCCAGGTGATCCAAACAAGAGACGATGCATCCGATGTCAGCGAAATCACCGATGTTCCTAATCTCACCGCGCCTCCGATATGAAGAGAACGACTGCAGAGCCGTGGTAAAGCTTTAAACACCACCTACCGAGCAGAACTTAAGAGGGAGAGCTGAAGGGAAGATCTGTGTCTGCGAGCTAACTTTCAAACGGATACTTGAGTTTATTAAAACAGGAATTTTAACAGTAGGAGCTTCACCTGAAACGTCATCTCCTGATTCATTTTTGCAGCTAAAATATTGCCAAATAGAATCTGTTTGGTTATTCTGCAAAGTTTGCTGGGTAATATCGCAATCCTGCTTTCTGTTTGGTTGCAAGAAATACAAATGATCAAGACCAGAGAGAGACAGCAAAAGCAGGACCTTAACTCACCAAGGTTCATGCCAGTTTACTAATAATCTGTCTAAAAATGCAAGATCACAGCAGTAGCAGCAGTAGCAGCAGTACAAAGCTAGGACAGTTTGGCTGTTTGACACTGTATAAAACCACACAGCTATGGGCATGACTTCGCTACGTTAAGTCTAGACTGTAGACGTGTGTCACCATTGGCTTACTGAAGGCAGCTTCCTAAGCTTTTTTTTATGTGAGGAAGCCCTCTGAGAGACAACGTCATTGTGAAACACCTGCAGTATGTCTGGCAATAATACATAAAAAAAAAAGAAAAGAAAAGAAAAAAAAGGTGGATGGTTGGTGATTGTGCAAGTTCAAAATGTTTCAGCGCATCATGAAAACCCAATGATTCAGTGTTTAAAATATTTACAAAATATCTAAATGGTACTAAAATGATATGCCGACAATGCATTTCTCTCAAAAATATATAAAAATAAAACAAAGGAAAACAGAAAGCATAGAGAGATTCAAAGCGCTACACTAACGTACTGTGAAGCCTCAAGAATTAATACCCGGTGTCGTTCAGTGAGAAAATCCTAAACGAATGAACGTGGCGACACTCACACGCTTTGCACACACACACACACACACACACACACACACACACACACACACACACACGCAGTGATCCAACCACAGAGGAGGGCTCTGATTTCTTAGAGTTGCGTACCGCGGCAGCACCCTGACCTAAAAGCCGTCGTCATCCCTACAGTGGCTCCGCCTGTTGAGCGAGGAGTCCGAGCCGCTGGGTGGGACTGGTGGCGCCCGCTGCCATGCTGTGTGTCCATATGGCTTTGGATGGAAAGATCTCAGTCTCTCTCTCCATTTATCCGTGTCCTCCGAGTCAGCTTCAGTTGGTTTTCATGGTGACATCTCGATTGCGCGCCTGTTCCTCCTCCTCCTCTTCCTCCTCCTCTTCCTCCTCTTCCTCTTCCTGCTCATTGTCGTTCTTCCTGCGCCGGTTCTCGTTTAGGTCCTCCTCGTCGTTCTGAGCAGCAGTGGCGGCGGCGGCAGCGGCGGATGAGGCAGCCTGAGTGGAGGAGGCAGCCTTTCTCTCCTGTCTCTCCTCGTCCTCGTTCTCCTCCTCCTCCTCCTCGTCCTCTCCCTCCTCTTCCTCTTCTTCCTCCTCCTCTTCCTCACGGTCAAGAGCGAAGTAGCCGGTACCTTTCACCGTGTCCTGGCGCTGGTAGAACAGCACGTAGCCTGCTTTGGACTACAGACAGACACAGACACAGACACAGACACACACACACACACACGAAATACGTTATTCAGCTACACTGACTTAGATAATTGACAATACACAAAGCTGAAACATTACTGTGGCTCAGTTTCCGTGTTGACATCTCTTTTTTTAACTTGGGTCAATGACCTTGCATGTTTTGTAATCCTTTCATAATGAGTTATACAACAACAGGAAGCTGATTAATGCAGTAATTACAACATTATTAGACATTCTTCCCCAGGCAAACCTACTGGGGGAACACCTCCTACATTCTAATTGGTTAAATAAACAATAACTAATCTGTCTGTACAGGAAAAGTTCAAAGATAAGTTTGAAGATGTTATGTATTTTTTGTATTGTATAACAATTCCCATTAAAAAGGACAAAATCGGTAATAAATTGATCCAAGTAACAAGTATTTTCTGTGTAGCTTAAGCCTGATATACAATAGTTTAATCCGAAAACACACATCAGTGAGCCACACGGTTACACTGGGCCACACACACACACAGTTTATTTTTAGTCAGTCACACATGTACCGTCCTGCAGCCAGAAAGAGACAAACCTATCAGAGGGCCAAATGTGCATTAATCTGCAACTAAAAACAGTCCCACTGAAATGCAGTTTACTTCTGTTCAAGTAACGTTCATGAAAAACAACAGTGCCCACCTGTTTTAGCAAATTATGAACTGTTCTTAAAGATTTAGAACTTTGTTAGGATTAAATGGGCTTGTGTCTGAAAGAGCCACACAGGCAGAGGAAGCAGTCAGATACTGAGAGACGGACGAACGTTGTTAGTTTCACTGGGTTTGTTAACAACAACAAAAATACAGAGCATCTCCAACCTTATTTAAATTCTGCTGCACGGACTACTTTGCATCATCAGTCATGTCAGAAAATCAGATACCTCTAAATGCTAATTAAATGAATATTAAACACAAGGATAAGCACATTTTATGCCAAAATCATTATGGTTATCATCAGATATTTTTCTAAGAGTCAAAGCCAAATAGTGCACCAAAGAACCAAATATCACGGCCTGGATTTCTGAGGCTGATACTGAACCAGACAAATGAATTTACTAAAGAGCTGTATCTGTAGTGATCACTCCTGAATTAAAAGTAATATTAGTCAAACAGGAGTGAGATATCTGAACGGGAATATTCTGTGAATTGCTTCATTCATGGAAATGAGGAAATGGTTTGCAGTTATCTACAATACACATTAATGTAAAGAACTTCCACTCTTTTTAAACATAACCATATGCAAGAAATGTATGACATGTGGCGAAGATGAAGGTCACTTCTTGGTTTTATTGCTGCCAACACTCCTTGAAAACACGGAAAGTTTCTTCTGGGCTCTGAGGCGTAAAAGCCTTTACAAACTTTCTCAGTTACCCCCCGCTGTCCACATGTCTTAATGAGACTTCACATGGTGTGAGTCTGGGTTTACTGCCTTGAATCACTGAGTTCTTTATATGTGCCAATTACTGTAAATTTAAACTGTCCAAAAATCAGTAATGGCAGCAAAATACCCGTAACCCCTGAAAAGGTGTGCTCAGTAGCTTATGAAAGCCTTTTGGGAGTATGAGCGCAGTCGAATGTCTTTGTTCCTTAAAGTCATAATTAAATCATAATTAAAAGTACATTACTTTGATGAAATTAACCGTTCCAGTTTGTGTACAGCGAATCCGCCTTTGTTGAATGTACAGTAGGTGTGCTGCCTGGCTTCTGCAAACAAGGAAACTCACCACTATTTGATCTTCATTAGCAGGTGACACGCTGCTGTCATCAAAGTTGTACCACTTTCCATCGTCTTTGTTCTTAGCGTAAGCAGTGTCTACAAGAAGTACAAAGTTATACAAAGATTGTATTAATCAGGCTTTCCTCTTTACAGGCTCACTTCATACACTCACACAGGTTTTTATGTTATAAAGTGGTTAGTAACTTTGTCTGAAAAAGTTATTTCAGGGGAGAATATATTTCTTAAAAAAATTTAAAATCTGTTCGTATAAATGTAACTAGATTAAAGATGTGTATAGAGAGCCAGGGACAGTTCTACATACCACATACCCAACATCCTGCACTGAAAAATGTATTCATAGCACTGTTCTATATTACAAGGACAGGGTTGCCTACAGAATGACAATGCAAACTCAACTCAAGTCCTTAAAAGAAACAGATTTATATTAAATATGTAGAGAACCCCTGCTGTAAAGTCTGTGCTGAGTCAAAAAAAGCTGTGTTTGATGTGTTTGAAGAAGTTACAAACACTGTTAGTCACGATTGATGTTAACATCAAGCTTGTTAGCCTGCTGCAATCACTGCTTTTCAGACGTGTGGTAAATACTACATTTCTCTTGATAAAGAAAAGAGAACATGAGAGAATATAAGACAGATATTTGCTGTTTGCTAGTCTTAGTGGTACCTGGCAATGAGACACAGAAAATCTGCGAAAAAGTTTATATGCGAGTCTTACAGTGGCCTCCTCCCATTCCTCCGTAGTGGTTGGACACAGCGATGAGGTCGTAGCGACACGGCCCAGCGTTGGGGTTGATCAGGAACTCAGACATGTCCAGATCTCTAAAAGGAAAAACACAAATAACAGCATGTAACAACATAGCATGACAACAAAAAAGAAAGTCAGTTCTGTGGTTATGTTTTGGTATGTGTGCAATTTAAAAAGGTAATGGTGTCAAACTGTATTGAAAACCTTTAGAATTTCTATTAAACAAAATTGAACTTTGCTACCATCTTAAGGGCATTTTTAAGAATTAATATCACAAGGCTGGTTTCAGTTGACAAATGCTAATGTTTAACTTCTCATGTAATTTTAGAAATAATGAATAAAAAAAAGTCAATTCTGTAACAGGATTTTGACAATAAGTGCCAGTGGTATTAAATCACTGGTGTCTGCATCACAATTAACATATTTAAGTCATTTCATACAGAAGAAAAACGACAATACATTATAGACTGTCAAATTACTACTCCAAACTACTGTGTGTCAAGTGCAAAACACTGAATGTCCAGCAATCCCCAACACTTAGAAATCATCACACATAAAAACCAACAAACCAAGGTTATTTTACTGAAACCTTATCGTGTGAAAAGAGTTTTTGTGTGTATGTACAGAATAGCACAGTAGTGTCAGACTTTTGGACCCCACTGTGTGTACTGTGAATATACTGAGCTGCATGTGGATGATACATTGCAGGTATGGGAAAATATGGGATACTCTCCTGAAAACATAGTGTTCTGCTCCAGTGACAAATTGCTTTTCCTCTGTGAGGGTGTGTGTGTGTGTGTGTGTGTGTGTGTGTGTGTGTGTGTGTGTGTGTGTGTGTGAGAGTGTGTGTGTGTGTTTGTGTGTACCTGAGCGGGAAGTCAACAAGGGAGTCCAGTTTATCTCTCATGTAGCGGCTGTAAGAGAAACGCTTCAGATGGACCACCAGCACCGGTGGCAGAGACCACAGGTCCAGCTTCTTAGTGGCCTGTTGGTGCTGCTTACAGTTCGGACAGTACCTGCGAGATCGGACACAGGGTAAGAAATGCATCATGATGCAGCATTTTGGCTGAGAGCTGGTGCAGCCAATTGCTTGTGACTTGTTTGTTTTGACTGTGCAGCGAGTGTCTCTCACCATGGGTCCTCTGCTCCCAGTTTTTCCTTTGTGGTGAACAGCTCGATGCAGTCCTTCAGCTTGAAGAAAGCCTTCTTCTGAGGCTTGTACTCCATGCTCTCGTGCTTGTCAAAGTCCTGCTCTCAGTCACACACACACACACACACACACACACACACACACACACACACACACACACACACACACACACACACACACACACACACAGAACTGTTGGAAAACATTTCTTGTAGCACTGCTGTATCTCATTGGACACAGCTTACCTCCCTGTCCAAAAATAGAACAGAAAGTGATAACACTTTACTTTGAAGAGGCCTTAAATGACACCATAATTAAAACCATTTTGCAGCCAAGGTTTTGTGCATAAATGGAGACCAAACCTGCGTAAATTCCATGTGTAGGAGGAGAAGGAAAGCGCACATTTACTGCTCACTAACACGCCTTTAATTTGAATCCAACCCTGGTATTAACATCTCATAAAATTATATATACACTGATTATTTAAATCTATTAAAATTATTTTATTAAAATCTATGAGGCGGGCCCATTTATATTCTAGTTGTCAAATGGATGTGCTAATTTATTGCATCCTGTAATGAGCTGGGTGGCTGTTTAATGCCGTTCTGAATGGTGCAGTGGCTGCTGCAGACATCAAACCTCTGACCTTTTGATTACAGCTCGTCACCAGGACTACCTGTTGCTCTCGTCTGGGTCACACTGCCATATTTTGTAACCTGATGGCAGACTGTTGTTGTTATACACTAAGGGTGTGCGTGCTAAAACAGTGATGCAGCTCCTCTGCTACACTGACGCTGTAAAAGTAGATATATGTATCCAAAGTTTCTGATATTGACTTTACCTCAACAACAGTCTCATCAAAGTACTTCTTCTTGATCTCTGGTTCCCAGTCCAAGGAGAGATAAGAGCGGTCTGTGAAAATGTGGACAGAATGTAGATACACAAATCAGATGAGTCATCTTTAATTTTACTCTACACTCTTATCACCATCGTTTAGTTTCTCATTTCATGCATCGACAGGATCATTTATTCTGAGGCTTATAAAATGATTCCTTTACTTTTCTATGCTGTGATTAAATTGTAAATGTGGGAAAAGTCCTTGGATACTAAGTAATGAACCTGATTATACTTTGCTTGAATTTTCATTTGAGGATATTATGGGAAGATTTATTTTCCTTCTAAAATGGGTTCTGTACATCCTCATTTCTCCCCCACTTCCTACCACTGAGTCGGAGGTGTCCCTCATCAAAGCGGATCTGCCTGGTGTCCTCCTTGATGAGCGAGAAGTCTGTTTTGCCCATGTTATTGAACTGGAATGTAAAAAGTCTCTTTCTGTTGTGCTCGGCCGTCTGCTGGCCTTTGGTGGTGTTCTGTGGACCGACTACGCCGTTCTCCAGTTCGTTGTCCCCGCCCACAGAGTCCTCTGATTGGCTGTTGTCATTCTCGGAGGGCAGCTCCTGATCCTGGCTCGACTCATCGTCCTGCTCGTCGGTCTCCATCTCACCTGAAGGACAACAGAGCAGATTTTATATCACTCCTGCTGCTAAAGAAGAAATTTAAGTAACAAAACATGAAAACTTTACAGGAAGAGTATTTAACTTTAGTGTGTGTGTGTGTGTGTGTGTGTGTGGGGGGGGGGGGGGATTTTGTGCACTCACTCGGTGACCCCTCCTCCAGCAGACCATTAGTGGCGTTACCGTTGACAGTGTGTTGTTTGGGTGGCTGTGTCTCTTCACAATCCTCCTCATCCTCCTCTACTGAGGATCGCACAAACCGGCTGCAAACAGGAAGACATTTTTATTTGCAGCGACTGCACACGGAATCTTTAAAAATTAAGGTTAAGTGAACATATGATCAGACAGTGTGAAACACGTGCACCTACCAGAGGCGCAGGAGCAGCATGTTGTAGAGTTTGTCCTCACTGAGGGTTCTGGGTACAGCGATGAGGAAGGGCTGTCCGAACAGCGGTGTGCTGGTGTGGTTGTAGCCTGATTGTTTGTACTTCTCCCTCAGGTGCACTGGGATCACTACGTGGTCTGTGTCCTCCACCCTGTTCACTGCCACCTCAAATCTGCAACAGAGTAGTGGGGTCAGTTTTGAAGATGCACGGGACAAGCTACAAGTCAGCTGCAGGCATGAAAGTGAAATCTACTTCTACCAAATTAAGCAATTTAAATTGTTGCACTGCCAACTATTCTATGCTTTATATCTCTGGTGTCATTAATGTTGTCCATAGTGAAGTCAAAACACAAACATTTGTCAAGCAAGACTTCAAACCAGTCATAATTGAAGGTGATTAATAAGCCAGACTTAATGTTTCATTTTTCACATTAAAAGTTAATTAAAAGTTCTTTATAGGGTGAACAAGGGCCAAGTCTGATTCTAATCAGAACTTAGATAATGCTGTTGTGATCAAACTTTGATATCAGAGTATGCTTGTCAGCAAAGCTTTACACTCACACATAGATATCATCTCTCTCCATGATGCTGCTGAGGTTCTCGTTGGTGGCGAAGATTCGGTGGAAACGGTGGTTGTAGATGTCAGTTACAATCATCTGGAGGATAAGAGATGGAGAGAAACAGGTCTTGAAAATGGAGGCTGATTGAACTGATTGGTGGACCTGAAACTAGCGCTATTTAGTAACTTGTTAGGAGACTTAAAAGACTTAATATTTAGACATTATGATCCAATATAAAGGAGAAAGCGTTTTCTGAACTTAATAAAATAGTATGAGATCAAGATCATTTTTGTGCTCAGGATGCACTGATACAATGTTTATCCAGCTCCATATCCTTCCCTTCATCTATAGGAAACAGATACAACATTTTTTCCACTGGCTGCTGAAGTGGGTGGCAGGGACAGTTTAAAAGGGAACAGACTATTTTGGTTCTGTCTGAGGAGATGTCAACATTATAGTGTGATGGCTTATAAGAGAGCAGGGTTACTGCCCAGAGCGGAGCTAAATGTGATGTTTATACCTTCTCAGCAGGAACCCCAGAAAGGCTGGAGAGGGAGGTACACAGGTCAGAGATGTAGCCCACCTTTGGCACGGTCAGCTTGTACTGAAACAGAAACACCTGGCTGTTACCTACTGTCTTCACTGGATATCATAATGTTATGATACTACACCTAGCACGTTTGCATGTTACCTGAGTGGGTTTGGCCAGAGGGTCCAGTCTGACTAGATAGACCTCCAGCGTGCGTTCCTTCTTCATGGGAAGTGGCAGCGTCAGGTAGCAGAAAGGATCAAAGGTCACAGACACCTTGGAGCACACAGGACACACCAGGGTGGACTTGAAAAGGCCGTGGAAGATGTCCACGATTATGGAGTCGTTTCTCTTGATGTGGTTCTCCCAGGCTTCCTCCGCCACCACCTGGAATACACAGCAAAGCAGAAACCAGCCATTACAAGAGACCAACAAATTAGAAAAATATAAAAAAAATAAAAATAAAAAAAATAGAAATATACATGCATGAAATCGAACATTTGGAAAGGGGACAGTTCTTATTGAGAAGGGCAATTTATAGCACAGAATAACTGAATGTTTGAACTACTGCTCATTAGTTGACGATCAATCTCGAGGATAATTATTAATATGTTTGGCCAACTACACGACACTGTCAGATCAGATTCAGTATTTCCCAAAGCTTGTATTAAAACCCTGATTATTATAATATAAGCTGAACCTTGTCAGGCCTGCCGTTAGCGTCCTTTAGCTGGATGTAGGGCTTCTTCCTGATGCGGTTCAAGTCCTCGTGAAGGCCATCCAGGAGAAAGGCCAACAGCTCATGAGAGTCCTGCTGCTGGTAGCCCGAGAACTGGGGGGCGAAGCGGCCCACCTGGGTCTGGAGGATGAAAACACATGCACACATAGGGGGGGGGGGAAATGACGCATGAGGAGGAGTAAAGAGACAAGGAAAAAGAAAAGCTCTGAGGCTCTTTTCTATCTTTCAGATTGGAAGTGATGGTATGCTTTACATTCTCTGCTGCACCTACCTGTACAAACAAATGAAAGATAATGGCTACTGTGTGTGACACTTTTACAGACTCTCTTTTCTTTTTCTGTATAATCAATATAGTGTTCTGTTTTTAAACTTAACATAAAAAATGCTCAAAGAATTTTGCCGTTTTCCCGCTTAATGTTTTTACAGGTATTCACCTTGAAAGGCCTCGGGGTGACGTAGCTGTATTTGCCCGACCACAGCTGCTTGATAAGCTCGGCGTAGGCTCGGGCAATCTCCCCTTTCATGCCCAACGGGTTGTCCTCATTCAGTTCGTCTGTGTACTTGTCTTTGAGGAAGTACTCCGTCAGTGGAGGGATATTGCTTAAACACTGAGGGGGCACAAAAGCAGGAGAGGACAATAATCAGCAGAGGATGGATCACGGCACTTCACGAGATCTGCATTTCAACTTTCCGTACCGTCACTGTCTTTTTTTTGTTAAATACCTTTTATAATATGTACATATTCAGGTTTGTGACCAAAAAAAACTACATAAATTTTCTTATCACCACAAGCCTTCAGAACAGTTTCGACACTCATTCAACATTTCTTTTTTCTTGTATAGCACCTTGATCTTGGGAGATTTGTCTCTCCAGGCACAAACCATGGAGCATGGGCACATCTACATTTGGGTCGATGAGTCCAAAGTGCAGTCAAACACAGTTCTGCAGCACCTTTCCAATTTCTTCCAGACTTTGAACTTGGAAAGAATTAGAATAACTTTCCACACTTTCCTGTATCTGTGTAGAGCTCCCTGAAGGTGTGCTTGTTACCTGCACAGCAGAGTTCATGAAGCAGGTGTTGCCCAGGTTGGAGAGTCCACAGAGGCCTGAGCGCTCACTCTGCCTGCTCTGGTCTGAGTAGTCATAGCTGTTGCTGTAGGGGTGGTAGGACGGCAGACTATAGCTTGAATTCTTCACACTGTGCAAGAAACATACAAACGAACAAACAGGCAGGTTATACAGGGTTGGGTAGTTGTTGCTCAAATTGCTACAAGCAAAGAAAAGTTTACGGACATGTCATATTTCTACATCTATGTTAAGGTAACAAGTTATATTTTATCAAGATAAAGTTGTTAATACATTAAAAAAACACACACACAAGGCAAACACACAGCTTGAGTTTCCACTATTTCCTTTTAGACTGCAGACCAAACTACGATCCAAACCTATGACCCCCCCCACAAAGGCCCTTCTCAGGCTTCATAGACAATTAGATCCTCCCCAGCTGCAGCAATCAGCAGACCTCTGGGGTGGCTGCAAGCCAGTGCTGGTCGTCTCTGCCTCCCACTGGTCAAGGGAAACAGCTGTGATGGCGGTGGAAGCAGTGGCCTCGCAGTTCAACACACGGTGGTCCACCCTTCTGCTGTCCAGCTCCACCGCCTCAGGCCTCAGGCACCACCAGCAACACAGGAGCATGACATCTCAGCCCCGCCCCGGCCCATGCCGGCCCACATGTCCGCAGGAAACTACACGGCCAGCAGCCTGATTGAGGTTCTGTTCGGGTCCAGTGCATGCAAATCCTGGTTTTTAGGGGTCAGGAAGGAAAGTCCAGCTCCAGTATTCCACCGTTGAGTCCTAATGATAACTGAGCTCAACCTAGTGCAGCTCCAGCAGCAGCTTCAATATAGTGCAGACCAAGTTTAGGTCTATGTTTGACTTCCAAGTCCAGCACACGCCAACAACCAGACCACAAAGTGCATCAACACACAAAAACACACTCTTCTTCTTTCTTAGAGCTAACTAAGCAGCTCCCCTCTTCTCTTCTCCCCCCTTCTCCTTTTTCGAGCTCGACCGCCTGTCATCTTGTTATCCTCTCAGCCTCAGATGTCCTGTACTGTCCTGTACTGTCCTCTGGTCTCCTGCTCCTCCCTCTGGCCTGCCTGCTGCTCTCTGCCGCTCTACGGCTACCAGCAGATATTTATAGCAGCATCAGCAGCAGCAAGGATGCTCAAGACTACTGCTACCGAAGCTAGAGGTGCACAGAAAGAGAGAGAGAGAGAGAGAGAGGGAGGGAGAGGCAGAGAGAATGGAGGGGGAGGGGCGGACAGTACAAGGGGGGGAGGCTGACAGAAGAGAAATGAGATGGGGATGGAGGGAGCAGCTGATCCACTGCATCCAGCTGAGGCTGCAGTATTCACAGGCCTAACTCTCTGAGTATCTCTCTACCACTCTCTCTCTAACATACATATACACACATACGTTAACATATGCACTCATGCCAACAAAACAATTATCCCCTTTTCTTCAGACTTTCTTTCTTCACACTCAGCCACATTTTAGACTGTGTTCTCCCTCATCTCATCTCAACACACTAACACAAATTCTCCCTCTCATTTTCCCCCTCTTGCTGTTAAAATGCACCCTATGACACTGTTAGCACCGCTCCTCAGTGAAACACACACACACACAAACTTTGACACTCCCTCTTTCATCCTCGTTAATATGCCATGGGTGTCTGTATGGGAGCTTTTAAAGGGGAGAGTCTAAATAAATAAAATAAACCCAGAGAAAAGGGTGGTTTCATCACAGGGTGTGGAGGCAAGCGATGAGGGGAGCAGGAGCAGATGAAATGTATTCTGAAGGTCACTTAGACTGCAGAATGTGTGCATCGCAATGAGCTCAGGGGAGAGGAGAGGTAAGGAGACCAAGAGACACAGAGAGGGGAGAGAGAGGGGAGAGAGAGAGAGAGGGAGGGAGAGAGAGAGAGAGCGAGAGAGAGAGAGAAAGAGAGAGCGAAAGAGAGAGAGGGAGAGAGAGAGAGCGAGCCTGCCAGAATCAGGGGACACCGCCTTGTATGACACTGACACTTACTGCTGTTACAGAGCATCGCTACTGAGGCTAAACTGACCGGACCAAAACCACAAAATCAAAAAGACAAGTGTTATGTAATGCGAGAGCACTTAAAATGAAAAAGAAAAAAAAAAAAAAACAGGCCCCATGCATAATTCAGCCGAAACGACTGGCACTACAGTGAATCAGGGACAGGAGAGCTGCTGGGACTGAAGATCCAATTTCCCCAAGTCACCCACACTATGCATTCCACAAACACTGTGCGGAAAAAGATGCCACTGGTATCAAATTATATAATGTAGAGAAATGACAATGTGAAACCATGATCCCAACTACAAGCCAGTAGTATAATGCACTGAGATATAATGGGTGAGATTATCTTTTACTGTAAAGCCAGTAAGTGTAGGAAGGACGGGCTCAGTTCACTTCACTCCCGTCCACCTTCCTTCTTTATCAATATTGATTTTTCGGGTGGCCGAGCTTGTGGCTGTTATATCTGCATTCCAACAGTATTAAGAAATGCAATGCAACGTGACAACATCCGAGATGCACACACACACACACGGATACACTCCAGCATGCAGTAAATCACAGACATTAGGTGGAAGAAGGGGACAGTAAAAGTCTAGCGGACAGCAGAGGCAGAAAGCTCCACCCACAGACGAGCAGTGCTCTCTAACAGAGGGCCGACACATCCTCTGGGTCCCATTGCTTTAGAGGAAAGCCTTAATCAGGTTACAGTAACGTTTCCACAAAACAGAAACTGAAAGCTGAAAAGAAACTGAGCTGTATTCCATTCATTCACTGGCATAGGAAGAAATCCAGACTGAATGATATTTGTTTTCTGTGATTTGACCTCATGCAACGCAACACTTACATCACCTCTCTCTTGAGTAAGGGTGATAAAGAACACTTAAGCATTTGATGTATGGGCTAGCATTAGGGCTGCATGTTTAAGCATATAGTGATTTTTAAATGAGTAACAATAATGTACATTATTTGTGTGTTAAATCATTGATATGTATATAACCTCTGATATAAGCTGTCAGATACCAGAATGAGTCACACACGGCTGGAGCAACAACACTCAACAACCAAAACTAGTAAAGATGGAGGTTTGGGTCAAATCTTACAGTGCTCATCTTTGGAAATGAGCAAAGTAGACATGAAAGGATCTGAGTATCTGAACATGAAAACATTGTTGTTAATCAATGTAGAAGACTTTCTTTTATTCAGTGGAATGCTGTCAAGCTTGTAACTTAGCCTCAAGTACAGTTTTAATATTTGAAAGTTGTAATTATGTGCACATTAAGATACAACAGCACTGCCTTAAAACAACATAAGGACTGTGTTGGTGTGGGAGCACAAAGCCGCTTAAGTCTGGAAAGTTATCATGGCAACGATTATTTTATGTTTTGTAGCAATAGTAGAAATACACCATGAAAGTGGGTTCAGCTTTTTTGCTAGAGAATCCTGCGTTTCTTTTCCTGCTGCGTTTCTAAACTGGCCTCATTCAACTTAAAAAGGAGATGCAGGCAAAGAAATCTCACATAGGCCATCTTTGAAAAATATAACCGAGGCAATGTAGTAAAACTGATCAGCCTGCAGAAAAGCCTTCTTAATTTGAAAACAATTTAGTTCATTTAAGTAGATCATGTTATTTGGATATTCCTAGGTGTTAAATCAGAAGTTCCGTCTGTCTCAGGCTTGTAGTTGTACCCAAAATACATTGCTGATATGTCATTATTTGAGTGTTGTGATTGACTGTTGGATAAGGCAGTAATTGTGGAATCAAGGCCCTGTGGCACCGACTAATGTGAGAAATAATTAACACATTAACCATAATCATGCAGCCCTAGCCAAAGCTATCAATCAGTCAGGTAGAAAATCAGATGCAAACTATTAACTAACATAATTAACTGCTGACTAAGGCACCCAGGGGCACCAGTGGGCCATTTACAGAGAGCACTGCTGTCGCTGAAGAAAATACCAAAGAGATCAATCCCTCAAAAGCCCCTTCCCCCTCCCTGCTATCAGCTCGTACAGCTGAAACTGCAGCATCAGGAGACAGCTTTAAGCCCCAAACGACAGCCAGAGATAGACCTGTAGAAAACAAACTTTGACACACACACTTGATGCTCAGGTACTGTAAACTGCTTCAATAATTATGACTGAATTGCGGAATGAGTGTAAAAACAGACTTTAGAACCACTTCATAAGTCAATTCGATCTGAAATTCCAGCCAAGTTAACGTCAAGGTCTGCGCTGAGCTATGCTTCCAGGCTCCATCTCTGGCTGTCAACATCCAAACCCACCCCTCAGCTGTTCAACCCACTACTAAGCCTTACTTCCTGCTGTTGAAGCTGCTGTTATGATTGTTTGTGAGAGATGAAGGCGAGATCTTTGGCAAAGCAGAGAGATTGGAAGCACCAGATGACCTTCAAAAGATAAAGAATAGATCATGAGTTAGAGTAGAGAAAATAAGGAGCCATTCAAGAAAGGTGTGTGAAGTGTCCATTAAATAAAACTGAGATGAAATAAAATAAAGGGAGGGATATGTCAGCAACAAAACGTCAAGCAAAAGAGGTAGGCAAAGTCGTAGAGAGGAGGAATATTTTGAAGATGATGAGGTGCTGTCGTGACATAGCAGGGAAACTTTTAAAAAGAGTTTAAATTTGGCAATTTCCAAAGAGAAGGCATTGAAAAGTTTTTCAGGAAACTTCCCAGACAAGGAATTCTGGTGCTGTGTCACATCATTTAACTTTTTTTCCCCTTCAAACTGAGCAAATTATGAAAAAAATAAATTCAATAATACACTGCCTACTGTATGTGTTATCACCAGCAGTGTTTGAATAGAGCATGGAGATTGCCTTCCATTTCTGTGGTAACATCTTCCTTCTGTCAACAAAGAAATATAAGCCATGTGATGTGCCGTTCACTCACTTGGGTGCCGTGGAGCCTCGGGGCCATGAGCCATCCTCATTCTTCTGCTCTATTACAAGAACCTGTGGGAGACGACAGAAAGAAAAGAGGGCTCCATCTGCTTTCACTAGTTTAAAGATGCCAACTCACTTAAGTATCTGCTCATCTGCACCCCGAGCAAATAAGCTGCATTTCTCTTAACTTTTTAATAACGCAGAGCCGGATGAAAGTTGAGACATATTTTGAGAAATGCAATCAATGGTTAACAACCCTGTTTCATTTTTTGTTTCCTTTACACACAGTGGCCTTTTCGAATGGGGAAAGACAGGAAGCCGGACGGATCTTATCTTCTGTTTCACTCGGTAGAGGATTTGTCTGAGGCTTAGCAATCCTCTAGAGCAGCTGCTGGTGAAAAGGACAGCCCTCTGATCAGAGGCTTCCTGGCTCACTATGGCCAGGTGTCTACATGAATCGGTTTTAGAGTCAACTGCCAGGTGGATGCCAGGACATACGTGTTTAAGCAGCTTACACAGAGAGGTAGAGTGCCTCATGGCAGCTGACAAACAGATGTTGTGGGTTTCGACACTGAAACCATCTCATTACAAGATGATCTTAGCATATTATCTTAGCACAACTCCAGCTTCACTGTCGAGGGTAATTTAAATAATCGGATTTTCTTATTAATAAGTTTATATTTTGCTACTTCCCATTGCCGGATGTTTTACTTTTATTGCGTTTCTTGCTCTAACAACCCCACGTCAAGGTTTTTCTGCAGTGATGTTAAATGTTTACCTAGGAAAGAACCAGGAGAGAACCCTGGTAGCTAGTAGGAGCAGTGATGAAAAGAAAGAGCAGCATCTACAGCGACTTAAACTACAACAGACACTGTGTTTAAATGGTACATTATAAAGAATTGAACGCAAAAAAGTAGGTAATTCACTTGATTTTCAAATCAGTTTTTGTCTGAATGTGGTAGTGTGATTAGTTATTGTGCCCTCTGCTGGCCGTGATAACTCATTGGATACAGAGTCAAACAAAGCAGGAAAAGAGGAGTTTTTAAAGCTCCAATCCAAATTGTTCTCACATTGTAACCATTGCAGATGGAAGTTCCTACCTGTCCTTGGTAGAGGCCTGCATCCTGGATGGTGCTGTCAGGTTTGTTGAGAGGCTCAAACGTGTTGCTCATGTACCTGTTCCACAGCCTGGTCTCCTTCTCATCGGGGATGCTAAACAGCTTCCTCATCTCCTTCTCTATCATATCTGCAGCAACGTGTGAATATTATCAACAAAAAAAAAAAAAAAGGATTTGGTTTCAAACAGCACTTACTGGCAGGATGGAAAATGAAAAGACTCCATAAAAACTCTTCAACCACAAAAGAGGAACTAATTGGTGAATTCATCTATTATCACATTTGCTTTTTTGGGGCATGAATGGACAAGACAGAAATTGGGTTTTGTAACTAGACAAAAGCCTTGATTATAGAAGCAATCTTGTGTTTGATTCTTTACTAGTGAAGTGTTATTATTAGTGTGCATTACTAGAGTGAAGGTTATTTGCGGTGAAGACTAAGACATAACAAGTTACAGCAAGTAAGATCTTTCATCGTCAACAGACTAGTGAGCATGTTTGTTCAGACATTACATGATTACTCAAGAATAACATGACCACTGTGTATAATTATTGCCTTTTGTGAATGTGTACGGAATGTGTCTGAGTGTGTTTGGGTCTACAAATCTTCTGCACTTCATAAACAAAATCATTACAATTGCTGTTACTTAATGTTTAAAGTAAAGTTTTAAAAAGGAAGACATTTACAGTGACGATTTTGGTGAAGACCCACGTCATTTAAGGAGCTCAGGTCAACTTGGAACTGCTTGGCTGTCACTTTAGTAACACCAGCAGTGTTTATAGACAGTTACTCCAGGGTGACTCAGGCCTACCTATTGTGTCAGCTTTACTGAAGCGTCTGGTGATCACATTGTCCATGTTGCTGTCTTCACAGAGCTTCAGCTCCGTCAGGTACACCTCTACCTTGCAGTGCTTCACAAACATACCCTGTTCCACCACCTGGAGAGACCAAACACAGGGGTATTATTAACTATTCATGTCTTTCAATGTTGAATCCATGATTAATTATATGCCAATGCAGTATATTGGAGATATGCAGCCTCCTGCTTGACAGCTAGCAACATTCGTCAACCAAACAGAGATCTGACCTGGAGCAAGTAAGCTTACAATTGTACCAGCTTGTAATCTGCAATTGTAATATAAAAGCTGCATATAAGATGCAGCTCTTATAATATGTAATTCTAATTATCTACTTGCTGTCTTAAACAATGACATTAAACAGGTAAATTGTGGGTTGTACTAGCCACTGTTTCTAGTGGATAACAAAGCAGGGTTTGCTGGCCCGGTTGCCACTCATCTGGTGTCCCGATAGGAGCAGAGTCAGACTGAAGTGCCTAAATTAGCAGCACCTCGTAGAAACAGCTGAGGGGTCCCGGCCTATTTATTTCACCGCTGAGCCCCTCCAACACACACTCATATATACACACAGTACCAACTTCAGAAATGTCCATGAGAACTGCAATAGTCATGCACACACACTCACGGCTCAGATTCTGCCCCCAGCCCCTCCCCTACCCAAGCCTCGATTCCCCCAGTGGGCTCATCCTACCCCTCAGCACAACACCCATGTGTTTGTAAGCTCGGAGCAAAAAGCCCAACTCATGGCCAAACTGTGACAGAATTTTTCAAATCAGAGCCGGGCCAAAACCATTTACCCCACCAACCCGCACTCCTCCTATACTGGTTATGCCTCTTGCACTCCTCTCAAAAGCTTTCACGCTGTTTCTCTCAGTGTGACCTCAGCCGGCATTCCTCCACTTCAAAAAACAAGGACACGCAGGAACACTCCGCTGCTGTTGGCAATCAGACCAGAAGAGGACAGCGGAAGGAAACATAGCACCAAACCTGTAACTAAAATCCTCCTAAATCCTTTTTTAACACTTGTGTTCCCCTCGCACCTCAGGATGACACCCCAACAAAAGAAACAAAGAGTTAAAAAAAAAAAGGAAAACTAATAATGAACCTCCTGCATGTTGTGTCTCGCAGATCGCTCCATGTAGCTTTTCAGTCATCCAGAACGTTGCCTGAAAATAGAAACCCGGTGGCCACCCGATACATCCCACGACATACATGGCAAAAGGGGAGGGTCAATGGAAGGGGGTGGGTGGGGGCGAGAGAGAAAATTATAGAGATGGAGGGGGAAGAGGACCCTCTTCTAGCAGCCATGATGCCATGACTAGCGAGATTTGAGGCAGGGATTTGATACTGTGGGTCCAGTTAAGCTGTAGCCGCCATCATGAAGTATTCTACTAACTTATCAACTGTAACCACACATACAGCCAAATTTGCACCAAAGAACTCATTAACCCAACAATAGATAATTACAGTTCGTGACAGTTTCGTGAATGAAAAGCTGAAGGGAATGAATGAAAAGCACCATCATTGTTGCTTTCTATTAATGTTTCTGGCTCCTGTGCAGGGTATCTTTGTACATAACTGACTAACTGACAAATCAAGCCAACTAGTCAGAACATACTACAGCATTTCTTATGGTTAAACATAAGTAAACAGTATTCCAATCTGTACTAAATGCAGTGCTTTACTGTCCGTCAAGTTTTACAATCATACATATTTTTAATTTCACAATTGTGCTGCATGTCTGACACCCTGATCTCAAATGGCCTTATTAGCAATCTCCCTTTAAACTCATCACAAGCCACACTAAGCACCATACCTGCTAACCACAACCATTACATTGCATCAGAGAAAACCACCTTTACTGGTGTTCTATTGCCCCATCAGTTCTATTACCAATGCAGTGATGAGTGCAGGCTCCGTCCCTCTAATCCATACATAGTCTTATGCTAATTACTGGATCCTTACCTTGCGTGCAATTGGCTCCTGACCCTCTGTCAGTCCGTACCAACTGACAAGCTTATTCCAGCCCTCTGTGGGGACCAGGATGTAGTCCAGCTCATCAATGAGGTGCTCCTTGATGGCCAGCACATCCCCATCTAGAGGGTGGTAGGGAGGAAGACAGAAGCATATTTAGTGAGTAACAATAACAGGTCACTTACATTACTGACCCTGACCCTCTCATGTAATACAAAACACACAAAGAAAAAGGTATGCTGGAGAGCTTTCTATGAACCCCCCAAAAAGCCTGCTCTATGGAGTTTGTCAACAATGTTGTTTTCATTCCCTTTTCCTCTGAACTCTTTGTTATTACTTCCAGAATGACTAAGCTATACTTCCCTGGGGTTCCAGCCAGAGTGATGTAAAGGCCGCACAGTATTTACAATATATTCATAAAGATGATTTGGGATCTAAAAAGATAAAGCATCATCTGTCTTACCTCTGAGAAGACCAGAGTTATCAACGGGTCCTGGGTAGACATTCTGGTCACCCATCTGGTACTTGTCCCAACTGTCAAATCCGACATATTTCTTCCACTGTTTAAACCAGTGACTGTCCACAAGGTACCTGCAGAGAAGGTAGGCAGTAATACATCAGCTCTCATAAAGCAAGGTGGGGTATTGTTAATCAGTGTAGATTGTTCAAGGGTCATGCAACAAACTTGAAGGTGTTAACGGAAACTTTTGTATTTCTTTGAACACGTTAAATGGTGATATTAGCAATACTTCGGCAGGTAAAGGCTACCTTTCCGCCAGTGACCTAAACAAACCTGCCTTTGAGAGGCAAACATTATACAGATTGATAGTTGTAACAGTAGCTCTGTTGACGCCGAGTTGAGTTCAGGTTGCTGCATGCCTGGCCAGCTGGCTCTGTGATTTTGACAGGTGCTTTTTTTTTCCGACTCCGCCCTTCCGAAGTCGACAGATGAACCCACTGACTGGCGAACTACTTAGAGCTTCGGTGGTCTAGCCAAGTAGCTAGATATTAGCCTGCTAACTAGGTCCGACAAAACGATATGTAGCCTCGCAGATCATGTCATGAGATAAAAAGCGAGGCGGTAGTTTGTAAGTAGTGAAAACAACCACCAGAATACAACACTTAAAAGATATGTGGGGTCAGTCGTTCTTCACTGACAGTCTAATAGCTAGCGTTAGCTCGAGCAGCGCTAGCCTGCCGAGCTGACACACATGAAGCTGACAGGAATCCGTTAGCTAGCTCGAAGCTAACTGTCAACACGGCCCGTCACCTCGGCTTTCTTATCCCTCATGGCCTTGACAGCCTCGGTGGAGCAAGCCTACGGCCACGCAGCATCTCTGAAAAGGTTTCAGCTCAAGTCTTACCAAGTGTCTCCTTTTCTTAGCTGTGTTTTCAACAGTGCCGCGACCTCTCCTCTCTGGGTATCCAGATCAGCCGCTCCTCCTTCCGCCATCTTTCCTCAGACATCACCCGCTGCATGGTGGGAAAGCGTGGGGCGTCACCGAGGCACGTAGAAGTGACGCCGCTGTTCCAGCCAATCAGCAGCTCACTGACAGCTAAGGCGTAGCATGACACCTAGTGGTAAACTTATTCTAGAAAAATGCTCCAAAACTGCCCCATCATTGTGGCTGCACAGCATTTTTGATGTCTGAGAAACTGTCTTCACCAACTTCTTTATCCAGGAGCATTTGATATTTTTTTTTTATCATGAGCTCAATATGTAATAGCCATATCTAGTACAGAATTAGTTAATGGACCTTGTCAGATTTTTAATTTCATAACTGTCCATTTTTTAACCTGATCATAAATGAGACATTCTTTCCTACTGTGCAACAGTAAAATGCTTAATCCTGAAAGTCTTTTATTAGAGTGCCAGGTCCTTAGTATGGGAAGTACAGCACTGATATCATGCAGACACATTATGCAAACTCAATTTTTGCATTGCATATCAATAATGAATTCATAAAGTAAGAACAATTATGAATAAATAATGATAAAAGATGATATTATATGTATAATGTTACATAATAATTCAAAGGGGTATTCTAGAAACAAAAGTGATAGTGATATACAGGCTCTAAGTCTAATGTTGTCCTACACTTCCTATCTTTTCATTAGAGCCTCCCTGATTGCCCAAATGCTCATGCCTTTCAGACTCCATGTCTCCAGTTCACAATGAAAGATTTCCTTTAAAATTTTGAACAATAACTTCAGCAGTGTTTTTTTCTCACTCCCACCAGAGAAAAGAAATGACAGTAACATCGTGGTAAAATGGTTCAAGACAACTTTAAAATTAGCATGTTTATTTAAAAACGTACTTACAAGATTCACATTTATTTGTACAGTCATATTATGTTACAGTACAAAATATGAAACTACATTGTTTGTACTATGTTAGTCCTAAAACTACTGCACTGCTACAGTGCTATAATTATAATTCTCACTAGCATTCTATATTTTCACAGTCTATTCGGTAAAATATAACATTTTATTTCAATTCCCGTAAATACAAAAAGGAAAATTCCCCCAATCAGTTATGATAATACAATATATGATACAAGTATGACTAAGAAGCCATGAAGTGATGTCAGATACACAAGGAGACTTGTAGCCCACTTTTTAGTGGTAACAAATGGTTATCCTGTACTCTCACTGATTTTGCCATCATATACATTTACACAAAACTCATCCTTACATGCAGACTTAAACATTTATTTTGAAACTTTTGGAGGAACCTGTGTGTCTGTCTCTACCGTTACCATATTTAAATGAAATGAAAATGCCATTAACTTCTATTATGAACTTGTGACATTTTTTCTGAACGATGCTGACTGAACAACTGCTGATACATTTCAGCCAACTACTGTATTTACATTGTCTATGAAATGCAGAGCTGAACAATATATGCCAACATATTAATGGATTTCAGTTTGAATAGAGCAAATTACTTTTGTCCCTGAAAAAATGCCCTTGTCCCCTCTAAAACGTCTAAGTAATCCAATAAATGCCAAACTACTTTTTAATTTAATTTTCTTTATCTTTCTTTCCTGAAATGTACAGGTGCTGCCAAACCCAACTCCTGAGTCCTCCATAAATGTTATGTATTAAAGTAGATGATGTGATGTTTGTTGTATCTTTCCCTGTAGTGATCTCTGGGATGGAGGAAGGGTTGCAGCAAGTCAATAATGGAACCAAAACCCACATGTCTCTCCGATACACTTCACCGCTGGGGCCTCATACGTTGGAGTCTCTCTCTAAAACAGGAAAGTAGCCGTTTTTAGTCATGGTGGCATCTCCCTCAGGGGCAAAGATGGCCAGTAACCTCTCCTGCTCCCTCTTGGTTTTGGGTAAATCATCAGATGGTGTGATGAGCAGCTGGATGCGCTGTAGAAAAATAATGGGGTGTAGTTATTTATTAAGTCAAGACCAGGTTCAGAGGGGCTACAGACCAAGTCACTCAGAGTAAGACCAGAGGAAATTAAGTTTGATACAAGATCAAGATATGTCACAGTTAAGAAGCGCCATGGGTCTCTCTCTCTTTCCGGATTAACATTACCTCTCGGAGTGTCCCCTGGGTAGTGCTGATCTTGTACACCATCCACAGTGGGATGCAGACCATGGAGGAGAGAGCGAGCAGCCAGCCGATGACATAGCCCCACCACGGGTACACATACTCATTGTTGTACTTCAGAGGCGTATATTTGATGAGGGAGAAGGCAAAGGTACCCTGCAGAAACAAGTGGACAATTATTACTATTGGTGAGGAACCGGCAAATGATTTCTTTTCTTTTCTGCAAGAGGAGAGGGGCGAAGGCCTTGGGTGTGGTCGGCCTCTGTCATCTTTTGGAAAACCTTGGCTTACAACTTCATTAGTTTGTTGATACTCACAATGCATGTGGCCGGGGTGAAGAACAACCAACAGTACTTGATGTAAGGTCCCGGGCGGTAGCCAATCATGTCCTCAATGTTGTCATAAAAGCGATCTGCACCTGCAAAAACACAGTAAAGATGTTTTTTTTAACATGCGTGCACCTTAAAACCCACAGCTGAATGTCAACAAATACTCTACGCTAATAATAATAATAATAAAAATAAATAAATAAACAGTCTGGATACCAGCTTACCATAGACCCATGCAATGCAGACAGTCTCGAAGATGGACATGAAGAGAAGACACATGCCACTGGCTGCATAGTAATCAAAGAGCTGGAAGACATACATGCCCCCCTACAGAGGGGGAGAGAGATAGAGAGATAGTATTTAGTCATAAATAACCTGCATCACTTAATCTATTTGTTTTCACACAAAACTGACTGACATTTCATTGAATGGTCTAATGAACTAAATTGAAATTTAGCCCAGTTTACGCTCTGCGAGTTGAACATCTAATTCCTGGAACATACACGAACCACAGGGAAATAGAAAAGACAGAATTATATATTTATATATATATTACATATAGAGGAAATAAAGTGAAATCCATTGTTTATGTGTAGATAGTACAAAAAGTGATGAAGTTATGGGACTTTTTTTGTTTTTTCTGACTGCAAGAGTAAAAAAAAAAAAAAAAAAAAATCTGAAAATCTTCAACTTGACTTGTGTGAGTATGACTTGGCAGAAAAAAAAATCTATTCTATCATCTATGGTTCATGGATATATCCAGCATAAACTGAAATGTCTCAGCTGTTTATATTCATATATTGCTGCCACAGACTCACTCGAGACACTGACAGAGGGCGGCTGATAAAGCGAAGTGTGGGTGGAGTACAGCGAATCTGTTTCAAGGTCATTTGATTCATGTTGATGAGGAAAGTACCAAACTGTATTGTGTTGCCCATTAAGGCAACGTTACCTCATTTGCAATGACTACTACTTTGTCCGTGTGTGTGTGTGTGTGTGTATGTGTGTTTTAGCACAAACTAAATCTAGATAACATGTTAACATAAGTATTTTGAATGTGGCATCTTTTTTGCAGTACTTAAAAATACCAATTCTACAAGCTTATTATAGAGAGTTTTTAACGGAACTGAAGCTCAAAATGTCGAGACTTCAGACAGGATTTATGACTAAGGGCGCTGCATAACAACGCTTGAGACTTACCTGAGACGTGTTGCACAAAACCTTTGACTTGCTTGTACTTACAAAATGATGACTTGTTGACACCTCTGCAGAGCATTCATGTTTCCAGCTGTGCAGAGGTGAAACCATGTCAACCATGTTGGACTCCGTAAGAATTTATTTCAACATAAAAAAAAAACATCCTGACCTGGTTTATCCCCCTCCTCGAGCAACAGCCTGATTTGGAGTGTGTATATGTGTGTGTAACATATTGCATTCGCCTCAGAGGAGATATTTAATAGCATATTATCTCAATGCTGTTTTGGAAGCAATTTCATCACGTTAGGAAACATATCATGAGTTAAAACACCTTAGGTATTAAAAATGAAACATTTTCAAAAACTGAATATGGAAAACTTTTACTATGAAAATACCGTTATCGCCCGGGAAACCTCAGTGAGTTTATGCTTGCAGATCTTTGTCTCTGTGCATGCATCTGTGTGTGTATAGCCTGCATCTGTGTGCGTGGTCCCAGAGTGTGACCCCTACCTCCATCAGCATGATGAGGCCCATGAGGAAGGAGAAGAGGGAGGCACCTAACAGGAAGAGCTCCCTGCGGTTTTTACGGCGGAACACGGCGGGGTACATGTCGACTATCGCCGTCACAAGGCTCTCGACGCACACAAACTGATGGGAAGGAGCACAGAGGGAAGAAGGGAAAGAGGACAGGTAGACACGTTTTTTGTTCAGTGATCCTTATTGCTGTGGGAAATGAAAAGTTCTGAAAGGACCATTCTTTAACTAAAAGTAGTGCAGGACTTTCTACCTGGCTGTCCAGCCCCAGAAAAACAATCATGATGAAGAAGAGGGCGGCCCACAGAGGAGAGAAGGGCATCATGGACACAGCACGGGGGTAAGCTATGAAGGCAAGGCCGGGACCTACAGAGAAAAACAACTTAAACTGAAAACTTAAACTGATAAAAAAGAAAGAAAGAAATCCTGGCACTAAGGATAAAAACAGATTATTGTTTGTATTCCTTAGTTTATGCAAACCTCACCAGATTCTGCTACTTCTGAGATGGGAACATTCTGTTCATAAGACATGAAGCCCAGGATAGAGAAGATTGCAAAGCCTGCCACAAAACTAGTGCCGCTGTTCAAGAAGCACAGTGACAGGCAATCTCTGCAACAGACAGCAGGTTTTTATTATAGCAGTGCAACAAATATACTGTAACTCGTAGAAAATGTAATTGGGAATTTGATATTTTCAGTATAATTCTGCAGCAGATTGAGAAATGTTGTGCAAAGATTTTACATAATCTTAAAAAGAACCTCCTGCTTATTAGACACTGCTTACATACTTGTAACAGTTATTGTTGTATTTGTTGTAGCTGCCCAGAGCCGTCAGCGACCCTAAACAGATGGCGTAGGAGAAGAAGATCTGGGTGCCAGCGTCCATCCACACCTAAGACACACAGGAGAAAAAAAAAAATGTAAAAAGATTTCTTTAATTTAAAAAAAAAAAAAAGCTACTGAAATTTAAAGTGGTGCAAAATGCATATCCAGCATAGGAGCGCGCACACACTTAGGCTGATGTATATATGCAAACGTGCCATCCAGTGTTTAGACAATCCAAAGGAATTCACATGCTAAGTTTCTGCATGCACAATCATTGACCAATGCAGTTGCACAATAGTAAAACTGTTAAAAAATCTGTCATTGGTCTTGTTCGTCTTAACACTGATTAACAAACCAAGATTATATGGATATAGAGAGTGCAGGATCTGTGACGGAGAGCTGAATCAGATATTTTTCTTTAGTGACAGGTCATCTTAAAACACATCCCTTATCATATCAGAATAAATGGCTGAATTACAAACGAAGACAGGGCTGAGCCAGATGGAGACGACAAAATAATAACAGAACTTGACAACGAGAGAATTATGGACATGGAGACTCTGACAGAGCCTTTCTGATTGGACCTTTGCTACTCTGAGCTGAGGAGAGCCAGTTAAAACTCCTCTCCCATCGAGAAGAGGCCTGGTTAATAGTCTGTCTGCTCTACAGTCCTGTGCTCGTGTTTATAGTCTCAGCGGTGTCCTGCCCCGGACTCGATCCCTGCACTCCCTGCCTCTTTCATGGAGAGCAGATGTACCCAGCAGTAACTAGGCTCCCCTAGCAGAGAACCATGGGATACCTGCACCTGGTGTGCCCTCGCCCACGGGGAGCAGAACACAGAAAAAGGCCCTCATTGGGATTTTTGTGGTTGGAGGGGTTAGGGTTAGGGTTAGGTAGCTAAACACATACCAGATACATGCAGCAGTGTTCAGCAAAAAATTTCTTGTGCGTGCGAGATCTTGCTACCTGTGGGTCCGCCAGTCGTCCCAGGTCAGGGTAAAGGTAGAACTTGATGCCAATTGCAGCACCAGGCAGCGTGAGCCCTCTGATCAGCAGCACAATCAGCATCACATAGGGGAAGGTCGCAGTGAAGTAGACCACCTATACAGACAAACACACACACACACATAGTGATGTTAAATATGCAAACAAGAATCATGCCAATAAGAAAAAATAAACACCAGATGTCATCCTAATTTGACCTAGATCTGTTATAATAGATAAAGAAAGGGTCACCTGGTATTTTCTCTTGTGTTCTCACTGAGGTGCAGATTAGGATAAGACTCTGAATCACCTCTCACCCACCTTTCCTGTGGATTTCACCCCTTTCCAGATGCAGAAGTAGCACATGACCCAGGCGATGAACAGACACAGGGCCAGGTCCCAGTTCAGAGAGCCCATTTGGTCAATGCCTGGGGAAATTCTCAGCGCTCTTCTCCTGGAGAGGCAATAAAGAAACACAAGGTTGACACATTATTGTTGGGATTATATGAGTAATGCATCATCATCAGGAGGAAGTTGGGTCGTCTGAAAACTCACTCCCAGAACTCGATGACAGGAGAGGTGACATTCAGGTTGATTGTTTGGTTGACTGAGGTGTTTCTCCTCTCAAACTCCACACAGTTTTCTGGGGGGGGGGACACACAAAATGGAGAGATTCTTAAACATATCAAAGACATCAGTGGGAGCCTCTGCTGTATTTTAATGCACACTTGTTACCTGTGTTCCATGTGTTGTTGCAGGATGACCAGGCCAGGTCCCAAGAGAAGGAGAAAGACAGGTAGAAAATCCCCCAGGCCAGAACGATGATGTAGTAGAAGTTCAACAGAGTCACTATCACCTGGGTACCATAGCCGAGACCTGCAGAAATTATATTTTTGTAGTACACGGAGCATGCCACAAATGATAACAATAATTGTGAAATGTGAAAATCATCCAGTGAATTTTGCAAAACCCAACGAGCAAGAGCCTCAGACTGAAAGACATTTTCTCTTTGTGGTCATTTTTGCATCTTTTTGTCTCTTCATAGTCGTTTTGAGTCTCTGTTTTTGTGGTGATTATTATAACAGTGACTTCAAACAGAGGATCCAGTACAGGGGCCCCCCTCTGACCTCTTGGGCCCCTGGGCCCTGTGTCCAATAGGCTCATTCATTAACACACCTGTGGCTTAAGGTGATAAACCTGTCCTCCTTACCTTCAAACAGGGGACTGATTTTTCTCCAGCAGGTAATGCCTCCCTGGCTGGTGTACTGGCCCAGCGCCGTCTCCAGGAAGAAGACTGGAACGCCACAGGTGAAAAGGAAGATCAGGTAGGGGATGAGGAATGCACCTGAGTTGAGAAAGAGCAAAGGATTCTGGGTTAGAGCGGTCCAAGGCAGGTAAACACCATTCCTGTGTGAACAGACACATACATCCATTCATTCTAAGAGATTTTAAGAGTTTCCAATCCACCTGACTGCCGTGTCTTTGGACTTTCGGGGGGGAAATCAGAGCATCAACAGGAAATCAGTGAGGACACTGAGTCAGAGCTAAAATCTTAACAAACCAGGGTCATCCCGACGTCCCGTCGGGTGGCCGAGGATGTTTGCCGTGCTCAGATTTCCGCCTCTCCGCAGGGACAGCTGCTGTGAGCAAGGAGCAACAACAGCTGTTTGACCCCGCTCAGCCCTGAACCCTGACCCCTGCCACCCGCATGGAGGGACAGAGAGGGGCGTCCAATTTAGCCGCCACACAGGCATGTCCAAAAGCAAATAAGACACACACACACACACACACACAAACACAATCTGTTTTTATTTCCTTCACCTGAGATCTCCATCTAAGACTTAAGCTAAGCGTGACTTTTGATGTGCTCAGGTGTTCTGCCATGCCCTGTGTGAGGGCTTTTGAATATGTTCTCCCCAGTCTTATGTCAGCTGTACTCATGGTTGCATGGTTGAGTCTAACATATCTGTATACACCTCCATATGTAAAAGTTTCGGGTGAAGCTTCTGCCACTGTTGACCCGCCTGTATGCAGGGACACACAAACCGACCCAAGTTCATCACACACTCACCTCCTCCGTTCTTGTAGCACAGGTAAGGGAAGCGCCACATGTTGCCCAGGCCGATGATGGAGCCGGCGACTGACAGGATAAACTCGATCTTGTTGCTCCACTGGCCCCGCTCCTCCATCTTCTCCTCCAAGGGGGGCAGCGGGTCCTTGGCTCGGCTGACGCCATTGGGGAGGCCTGCTTTTGCAGCGTCTCCTACATCGCAGACACAGAGGAATGGGAACGTTGCAGCAGGTTATAGAAGCAGGTTGATGTTCCCTGTTTCTCAATATCAGTCAAGAAAGCCTTCAAGAGGCAGCAAAGACACCAAAGAAACTGAATGTGAAACTAAAACTCTGTGAATATAAAGCTCTTTTCATTTTTTTCAAACTAAAGATTTGCCAGAAAATAAGCTCAATTCTGAGCTTTGTGTACATTATGAATAGCAGCCGATTCAGTTAAGTAGAATGCAATCCTTGTGAGTTAAAAAAAAAAAAAAATACAGCAATCACATTATCAAAAGAAATAAAGAAAAAAAATATTTCAATGATTTTAAAACTCTGAAATCTGTCCATGCTTGACTTACCTTTCATTACAGCGCTGCGTGTAACTCTCGTTTCAAGAGCGAAGCCGTGTCAGGAGATTTATGTGTGAAAATGCTCAAGTTTTAGTATTTAACATGACAGGAGAGGGGCGGGGGTTTGTAATGCTAAACTAGGCCAGCCTCCGCTTTCTTTCCCTATGTCTGCCCCCCCTTCAGAGCAAAGTACATCATCTACATCATTCCATGGTTAAAATAAGGTCTCTGCTAAAGACACTGTATAATAAAAAAAACAAAAACAAAAAAACAGGATCATGTACACCAAGTGTGCTTTTTGGAAATTGTTCCAAAAAGCACACAAAGATATGTCTTTTTTTTTCTTTTTAAATCAAAAATGCTTATAGCAAGGGTTTGAATTTAGGATTCATGTATTTGTACCTCATGTTCATCATGATTCCTCATGATTTATGCTAATTTCCTTGTTGAAATCTATCTACCCAAAATACACACAGACACATCTTCCATCCCTGTGGAGGAATAAATGGTAATCATGCTTTAAGAGACACATCTCCATCATTGGTTGGTCATCTGACTACAACCCTAAATTCCTCTCAGGGCATCAGACAGGAGAGGTGACACGAGTGGGGTTGGGGGGGGTGAAGCCCTGTGTGACTGCCTATTTCCAGCAATATCCTCAGCGACAGAGGTGAGTCACTTGGATGGAGGCTAAAGCAGCTGAGGTCAGTTCACACCGGATTTGACTTCGCTGAGTTAGGAGGGAGATCAGCACGCACCACCCAGCCCCCACCCGCAATCCTCCCCTCCCCTCTTTGGCAAATATTTCTGCATTTATGTATTCTTTTGCTTTTTCCACCAATAGGATTGATGTCGAAAGACTCAAATCTCAAAATGCTTAATCAGAAAATAAATGGATGTAAATGTTTGAGATGGTCACTCTGTTAGCAGTAACGTGAGTTGGTGTAAGAAGAGACATTCCTGTTCACGAGTGAGGGGGGAAAAAAACACACGTAACATGTAATTTAACATGCAGAGCTGCAAAACATGCAACCACATCTTTCCTCTAATAGAGCTAATGAGTAACACAGGAAATGTGAAGCTTAACTTGCAACTTGAAAATCAATCAACCTCTAAATAACTCACATAAGCATGATTCATGAGTCAAATTCTGATTTTTTTTTTTAGCCAAGTAAAGCAAAAAATACTTGAATCTACAGCCTATTACTTGTTTTAAGTTTCATATTTGATGGGTCCCTAACATTGCACACTTAAATGTTTCACTTTTCAAGTTTTATTCGCAAGGGTTTTTTCCTGTCCTGTTCTCTTTCCATGTCCTGTGTGAGACAAAACCACTCAAACAGGTAAATGATCGCACAATTAAGAAAAACAAAAAAAACAACACATCATCACAATTATCAATCATTTGACTAGGAATAGTTTATTAAAGGTGAGAAAACAAAACAAAAAAAAGCCACAATCCATTTGTTTAATTGCTTAAAAGCTATGTACATTATAAATAATTCCACTACATTACAACCATTTGTTTTTCCTAGTCTGGAGTCCTACACATTGAGATGTTACTGTCTGACGAGCCAGGCAGAGGGCAGATAGGAGGGGTACAGGATGTCCAGTAAAACACGACTGGGAACATATTTGTTTATTTGCCTGTTTGCACTGAATACAACAGCTGGAGTAAGTGGGTGTTTGTTTGACTGACTTGTTACTGTTGAGAAGGAGGGCCGGGAAGTAGCTGGTGGAGGTTTTCTAGACCTAAAACTGTTGTAGGAGGACTGAGTCGTGTCTGTGCACTAACAACCTTTTCAGCACATAGCGGTGCTGTGTAGAGAGAACATGTCACTGCTGGAGCCACACGGTGAAAGTTCTTCACCCTCTTCCTGATGCAAGTTTTTCTTGTGCTCTGTAATCCAGGCAGATACAGAAAAGCCCCAATCTTGTCCCTTTTTCTGCCACGCTTGTTCATACGGGGTTATTCTCTCTGTCAGATGCTGTGCAGTCTTACAGGTTGACAGGTTGAAATGCTAGCCTGGGTACTGGTTTTGTGTTATGCTCATTGTGTGAGGTACAGTATTCAAACTCAGTCCTAAGCCGCTGTTTTAGCGCTAACTTCCCTGCTGAGGCTCGTGCTGCTGCTGCTGCTGATGTGAAGTTGCTGGGTTGAGATGAGAGGCAGGGGAGGGATGAGTCCACGAGGCCACGACGGACGAGGGCAGACTCTGCACGTTGCCGCTGCACATTGACGTCGCCAGCACTACCACGCTCTCCTCCGCCACCTCCTCCACCGTCATCCCCGCGCTCGCCCCTGCGGCCTTCCGGGAGCAGTCCATGCAGATGTAATCTTCATTCTCGGCCATTTCGCACGACACGCCCACGCACACCTGGTGGAACCACTCGTCGCAGCCGCCGTCGCACTGCACCCAGTCCACCTGGAAACACACACACAGACAAATGCAGACATGTGATTGAGAATTGAGACGGACGACAAGGAAACTTTATGATAATTACTGGGGAAAAAAAAAACAAAAAAAAACACGTGGCTGTGGTTTGTCATGCAAAACACAAAATTCTGGACAAACATCCATGTGTAATTTTTAACAACACGTGTCAAAGCTGTATGTCAGTCATTGTTTGATTGATCAGATTTTCTGGGATACAGAGCCAAAATAAATCTGAACACTCACCAACTGTTACACATCTCTAACTGTGAGCTACTTCACTCACAGCTCAGCACACAGAGATAACCTATTTCATTGGACTTACTAAATAAGTCCATTTTATTAAAGACTTAAAGTTTAATTTAAGTGTCACACATATTTTGTCACAGTGTATGAAGAACAGCAAAGTTTAGCAAAATCCTCAAGTGAATTAGTCAGTATGGTTAGACGTGTTGTGCTTTCTACAGCAACATGTCACACAACATTTCATACAGAAGATAAGAGTTTAAGTCATTTCAAATTATCTATACATGCATCCTTCTATCTGTTTCTCTGTTGGGCCCTATCCCAGCATGCACTCTGCTAGAGGCAGGGTACACCCTGGACAGGTCACCAGTCTGTCTGCCGGGCTAACGCACAGAGAAGGATAAAAAAACAGAGCACATGCAAAGCCAGCAATTTGTTTTAAAAAAAAAAAACCAAAAAAGCTGACCAGGACAGGTTTGAACTCGTCTCCTGGATTAAATTAGTGGAGTCTTTTAAAATGAGGACTGGTTGTGAGGACATTACTGAGGGAACTCCTTAATCTCAATTTGAATTTGAATTTAAATTTAAATTTCACACAACTGTTAATCATCCCAGCTTCAGGTGTTATCAGCCCAGTTGAGAGCAGCACCTTCATAATTTCATCACCTTTACTCCACCCACAGAGCTGCAGGCCTACCAGTTCCTCAGCTCTGACTGGCTGCCCTGTGGACACGCAGGGGAAGGAGACTGGCCACTGGTTAACTTGGTGGAGAGTCTGGCGTGCTGTCTCAAAAAAGAACCACATCTGTGTGTCCTGTTAATACGTTATGTGTAACTCTCTTTAAGGTGTTCCAGTGCTGTTATCAGCTGTTGATATTCAATAAAGTTCCAAGATATTCATTTTGAGAAGTGTTTGTTATTAACTCGGTACTCAGCAAACAAAGAAACTTGTCATTCACCTGGGTGTTTACAGTTTCGAGGACCTGTAAACCTGCTCTGCTCAAAGAATCGAGCAGCATTTACCACCTCTCTCTGTGAGGCAGGGATGTTAAGCAGGTTCAAGAGGTTTGTCCAAATGACAAATCTGCCAACATCACGGTCCTCCGACAGCACAGCACAGTCCAAGAGCAGCTACATTTTAACACAGCATCCTGCCAGATTTCATGAGGCCAGTCTGCACTTCAGATTTCACAATGCAGAATAAAAGTATATGCTGAGCCACAGGAAAATGATGGGTGCTGGTGGGAGCAGAGCTCACAACTTACGCCTTAAAACACATTTTTACAACAGAGAAGATACAGAAAATTGAAGAAGCACAAAAAAAAAAAAAAAGAAAATCTATTCACAGCCTATAATCACTATACTATAATCAATTTATAGGTGTCTGAACTTTGTGCGGATACACATCTAATCCTTGCATTTTGATCTAAATGTGAGACAACTCAACCTCCTACAGCCCATTAAATCTCCACTTTTTTTATACACGAGGCTGTGTGATCTCTGACAGAGCTGAGGACATTTACTATTACTCACATATACTTATATGGATTTTCACAATACACGTACACTGAGAACATTTCTTTTCAGTCAATTACTAGATTAGTCGAGTGACTTTAACAGTCAATTAATTGTTTACATAAAAAAAAAAAAAAAAGACAAAGTCTCTGTGGGTCCAGCCTCTCCAGTGTAAAGAAATCACTGTTTTTGAAACTGACTGTCTTTGTGTTTTCAACTGTGGTTTGGACAAAATCAGGCATTTGAATACGTCACCTTGGGCTTTGGGAGACTGTGAAGGAAAATGTTCAAACATTTTATAGACACAATAGTATTGTTTTATAGAAACAATTGATAAATCTAAATAATGATTAGTTGCAGCAGTTCTTGACTCAATTAAGTGAATATTTTAGAACGTGATCTTGAATAATCTAGTAAAAATTCAATGTGTCAATATCAGATAATGCTGAGATAATTACCACATGAAGTATGTCCATATTCCCAGGGAAGACATCAAAGGAATATTTCAATAATAATATTCCAAAGATACAGAACTTTGAGTTTTCAGAAGGTGCACAGTCACATGGTCACCTTTGACATCTGTTAATTGATAAACCATAGCTGTGTCTATCAATCATCTATGATTCACCCCTTGTGCCTCTTTTGCTGTAACACAACCTCCTCACAACACAGTGCTGAAACTCAGGCTTATATTAGAAGGAAAAAGACATATTTCATCACCAAATCAGGATGTTCAGAAAATATATTTTTCATTAAAGCAGATGAGGCTGATGACTGAGTCCTCACCTTATCTTTACAGGGTCTCTGGCAGTTCTTGGCTGCACACACAGCGTTCTCATCATTGGAGTCCTCAGCTCCAGACCAGTCGTACTTGGAGGGAATGTCGAGAATCTTCTTCTCCTTCCTCTTCTCCAGTCCCTCCCTGATGGCCTCTGCCTTGGCGGCTGCCTTCTCCTTCCTCTTCCTCTCCTTCTCCTCCTTGGCTAACCGTTTGGCTAGCTGCTTCATCTCCCGATTCTTGTCCAGGTTTAGTTTCAGTTTCTTCTTCTTGGGTTTCCCACCCAAGCTGAGCTCTAACCCGACTCTTTTCAGTTCTTTGGACTTGGCCGGTCGCATTTCTCCCATTGCTGAGGCTCCACCGGCGGCTGCAGCAGCCATCAGCATGTGGTGATGCTCGGCTCTTTCCAACTTCCGTTTCCTCTTCTTCTCTGAATCTTTAAGCTTGATCTTCAGCGGCTTCTCCATCAGAGAATCATCAGGCTGTAGAAAACAAAGGACAGATTGCAGACATGATTTTCCTTAATTTGACCTGTAGCTCTGTAAGTATTTGCAAAACTCTTCACCAGAACCAACCAGAACAACCGCTTCAAACACAATCCCGATATTCAGTCACTAACCAGCATTTACCATAAGGTCCGGCTGTGCAATCAGGTTGCGTAACAAATAACCTCCCTACCTCCATGACCTGCAGGAATCTCTCCTCAGAGGGGGGGTGTGTGGCCTGCAGGATCCTCCAGATGTGCTGGGTCTCATCCAGGGACACCTCCAGCAGGTCTCCCAGCATCATCAGCTCCTCCAGCTGGGCCTTAGCCTGTGGGGACAGCTCGAGCACTGGCGGCTCAAGGCTGCGAGGGACGAGGGGGGTCTTCCTGGGCTGCTTTCTGGGTGTGCCTAGGTCTGAGATGTAAATATTGTGAGTATGAGATGACGAAGGCACTTATTTCAGAAGAAATCAGGAACACACGGACAGAAAATTGAATCTTTCATTTCTCAAGAGTGTAATTAAACATGTGTGTTGAAAACAGAAGTGGTGAAATAAAATATAGCTTTGAATCATTTGAGCTTGAATTGTCTGGTGAAAAAAAAAGGAGCACTAAAAAGGAGAAGGGATCGGTGTGCAGAGTCAACAAAGCAAATCAAGAAATAATTTAAATAAAGTAAATGTGGCCTCACTTTGCACACAGGACTTGGATGCTGAAGAGTAGGCGTGCTCGGCACAGAAGGAAGGTGTGGCAGCCGGCCACATGTGACTGACCACCTCCTCAGACTTAACGGGAATCTCCTCATCGCAGAACAGGTAGGGCTTCACCTCACCTGGGTCCTAAAACAAAATGGATACGCCAAGAGCAAAGAATTAAAAAAAAAACAAAAAAAAACTACTTGCTAATATGGATTTTGACCAATATCCCCTGGTTAAAATCCTAAAGGCCTTTAATGCCTCACTGACCTTCATATCATAACCGTAAGTCTCCCTGATATCCTCGTCTGAGTCCGTCTCCTCGTCATCGTAGTCGACAGACTGGCGAGGTGACGTGGCTCTGCTGAAACCTGACTGCTGGAAAGTCTGGATGTGGCCCTGGGGAGGGAACACACACACACACACACACACACACACACACAGTGTCTCTAATGTTTCATATATTTCTCAACAGAAAAAAAAAAAAGCATCTATGCTACATTATCTTTTTCTAAAAAGCATGATGCTAAAGAAGAAAAGCCAAAATGAAATCAGCAGTTGCCAACATACTGATACCTGTAATTCCTGACCCTATCTTGTGGTCTTGTTTCATGTTTAAACATTAGTGCCCTCTTTTGGTGCAGTCTGTACTTGCATCCAAAGCCCCAGTGGAGGCAACAAGAACTACACTACACTACCAGGAGTCTTACTGATGTTGTAGTGTATTAGAGCAGAATGTTAAATGTTGTACCTGCAGGTCAGGGTTGGCAGCAGCTTTCTGAAGCTCAGCGTTGATGATCTTCTCAGTCTTCTCCCTCGCAGCTTGCTCCACCATGCGCTGGCTCAGCACAGACAGTTTTGCCAGGGCTGAGGACAACTCTTCAGTGGCCAGAGCTTGACGTGCTCGGTCCTGGTGGGACAGTGAGACCAGTGGAAGGATCAAAAAGCAAACCGTGGAAGCGTTCAAAAATAAAGCTGGCTGATGGCTGTAACCTGAGAAGCTATAATGAGTAATGTCATTTCTCTGCATACCTGCCAGCTCATCGCCCTCTCTGTCAAACACTGGAGAGCCTCTCCCTCTGGCAGACGCACCGGCAGTTTCTGTAGCGACACCAACAGCGACAGAATGGTCTCTAGCCTCGGCCTCCTAGACCGCTGACACAGCGGACATAGAAATTTGGAGTCTTTGCTATTACTCTGCCAACCCACACCCACTTTCTTCTGAGACCCCGTCTTAGGCAGAGGCACGCACGCTCCGTGGAACCAGTCCTTACAAAGCTCGCACTGTAGCATGAAGCCGCTGGCCGTCTTTCGACACAGGCAGAACTTGACCTCCTCGATGCGGTCAGCCATGGCCATCTTGGCTAAGTTGGCGGCGCGGAGCGAGTGGATGGCCTCCACTTCTTTCTGCTCTTTGGCTTTGAAGGCTGCTACAACAGTGGAAGGGTCTCGCACCTCCTCGAGGCTCTCCTCCAGGTCGCTGAGGGTTTCGGGGTCAAAGCCTCCTCTCTCCTTCTCCATGAGCTCCTTGACACGCTTCCGTTTGCTTTTGCTGTTACCGTAGATGCCGATGTCCACACGGGGACTGAGAACCTGAGGGAAGGGACACAAAGGACAGCAACAACTTTTCATTCTGTTTAAAGTACGTGTTTTTCCATTTTGTGTGTCCGTGAAATTATCCCCAAACGTTGTTGTTACAGTAAACAGCTGTGATGTGGAGACTGCACTATATCTGTATTGCATATATTTCAATTTAATTTTAGCATCAAAGCCCAATATAATCTAAACACCTCACAGCCAAGCATCAAATGAAAAAACTACTCAATCCTTGACTTGTGATGGCTCACCTGGAGCAGTGTGTATGTGGAGTTCTTCTTGAGGAAGGTGCGAGCAGTCCTCTCCCTCCAGGCTCGGGCTGCGGCCACCTGAGACTCCACCTGGGCCAGCGGATCTAGCCGGACAGGGATGGAGCGACCCCTGGCCAGCAGGCTCTCCAGCTGCTCCAGGTAAGCGTAGCTGCTACCACTCTGGATGGCCTCCACCTTGGCGGTCCACTCCTTTGCCTTCTGCAGGGCCTCTCGCAGGGCCAAAATATTAGGCAGATACGCTGGGATGTTCCTAGCTTCCAGCACGATGCTCTCCAAGGTCACCATGCTGTGTCGAGGCCTGGGGTTACAGGAGGACAGACAGACAGACATGGCATCATCAAGCATTAAATGATGAGCAGCACTGTAGGAAAGTGCAAACATCCTCATTAAGTCTTTGTAAAACATGTTTGTATTAATTTGTATGTCTGCAGCCATACCTGGCCTGCAGGCAGGCACGAGCCTTATCCTCCCATCTCTCTGAAACAGTGAGGATCTCTTGCAGTTCAGCCATGGCCTTCTCCACAGCGTGGTGGGGAGCCAGACCCACTCCAGAGTCTATCAGCCTCTTCATCAGCTCCAGTGTGACACGGTGGGGCTCAGCCAGGGTGACACGCACCTGGGATGTGAGAGGGATAGAACGTTCATCACATGAGGCCACAACTACTATAACTCATTTTAATCAAACAAACAGGTTGTGGCTCTTATAAGGGCCCACCTCATCGAGCCAGCGGGCCTGCTGGAGCTCTTGCTTGAGTCTTGGAAGCTCAGGCAGCTCTACGTCCAGGCCGCTGCCCAGGTCCAACAGCGCCTGCAGCTTGGAGGAATCGGGCATCTCATCTGACAGCGCTGCCTGGGCTCGCTCATGGAAGTCCTCCACATTCTCCAATAACTCCTGAAGCAAGGAAGGTAAATTACAGAGATTTGGGGCTAAAGAAAAGGGTGCGGAGTCAGACTGAGTAATAGTAGTTCAATAGTATTGATTTAGGAAGACGGGGGAGGGAATAAAGATGAGACTAAAATGAATGAGAAATAAAGGTGTGAACTACATTTCATTTACAACTTGTGAGCTTTGCTTAGCACGTAGGTGTAGACGGGACTAACTTTGACTTGTCGGGCTTGGCTGATGATGCAGGGCAGCCTGTAGAGCTGATCCACGAAGGCCTTGAGCTCGTCCACTGTCAGTTTGGTACGGTTCCGACTGCTCTCAGAACGTAGGCGGCTGCTACAGACACACACACATGGAAAAACAGCTATGATTGAGTTCACCTTTTGAACCTGAGCAGATGGAGTATTGATTTCCAAATGGAAAAAAAAAAAATGTTTGAGTGTGTGTACATGCTGGTTCATCAGTGAATTGCTTTTCTGTTGAATTACATTAAAGGTTTGTGTATCCATGTCCACTGACCTGTGCCTCTGCTTTCGGCTGAGCAGCAGCTGGGCTACAGATGAGCACGTCTCCGCCTCTTTGACCATCTCCCTGAGGCGTCGGAACAGAGCGTTCTCAGGATACTTTCTGTCCTCTGCATCCTCCAGCAAAACCTTGAGCTCAATAAGATCTGTCAGACACACAAACGAATGGTGAAATGGCACAAAGACAAGCTACCACAAAAACAATTACAAATATGTATGTATTTTCTTTTTTTTTAAAGTATATTTTTTGGGGCTTTTATGCCTTTAATGGACAGCACAGTGGAGAGTGACAGGAAACAGGGAGGCAGAGAGAGGGGGAATGACATGCAGTGAAAGGCCGTCCGATGCGGGATTCGAACCGGGGCCGACTGCAGCGAGGACTGTAGCCTCTACACATGGGGCGCCTGCTTAAACCACTACGCTACACGACGCCCATGTATGTATTTTCTAGTAGTAACAAAGTACATAAAACCTTTCTTGTTCTTCTGGTCCGCAGCTAAAGCCTCTGTGACCCTCTTTGCCCAGGTGTCGTAGGACTGGGCCCGTGTCTTGACCCCGTAAAGCATGGACGGAAACTCCTCCAGATCATAACGATACCTGAAATATATCATGCACATAACTAGTTGATATGTTTTATGAGGCCAACTAAATGTTGAGTGGGGCACTGCTCGCCAACTCAATTACAAATAATGGACTTTACTTTCAGTTATTCGTTTAACAGATTGAACTGAACTGGTATTGTGCCAAAAAGCAATTCCTCTCACCGGAGACACTTGTTGCCGAGCGGACAGTCGCAGAGATCTGCTGCATGGTGAAGACAGACCAGGCGATCGGGGCTGCAGGAACAGGTCAGTGCAGACAGGAAACAGGTCGTCTTACACTTGTGGCACTGGCGCTCATCGTCAGGGACCAGCTCAAAAACTTCCTGTTCTGACGACAGCACGCCCTATAGGTCAGGAGGAAACAAAACTGATGAAAATAGGAAACACAGGCACAAGATAAGCACTAGTTAGAACCGCCGACAGTTAATCAAACCACAGATGACACACAGGTTTAAAGCCAGTTTACCATGAATTACCAGGACCAGACTACTTTCATGAGAGTCTTCTCACCATTTCTTGGACGGCCTGTCTGAGTTTTGTCTCCTCCTCCATCATATCTCCCATTTCCTTGAATACAGCAGCAGCCAGTTCCACATCAAGGCTCTCTGGATCAGCGGCCATCTTGCAGAGCAGCTCCTCGTGGGAGAAAACGCAGTAGCGGTGGAGCCGTCGGTAGTGGGCCACACACTGACGACCCATAGGTAACTGAAGAATAGCATGAGTGAAAGATGAACACCCATGTTCAATAAAAAAAGTTTAATCGAAGAAGAATTTATGTTTCCCTCACCCAGTCAGCAGTGCAGAAGTTAACAGCCTCTGCGAAGTTATAGCCCTGGTTGAAGCCGCTGTGGTAGGCCCTTGGGAAGGTCACCACAAACTCCCCGGCACACTGATTGGTCCTGTACACCTGGGGGGGGGGGGTGGGGGGGTGGATACACACATGTGATTAATAAACAACATGGAACAAACAACCAATATCTAATTAGATCTAATATCAACCCCAGGCCAAGGATACATACAGGGACGCCGTGCTCCATGAGGACATTGGGATTCATGATGGTGACCAGTTGATGGAGGAGGTCAGGCTGGGAGTCAAACAGCTCTGGAGCCAACTTCTTCATTACAGCCTCCAGCTGCTCTGCTGCAGAGGCCGGCACTCCATACCAAGTCTTCGGTTCACCCCTGGAAAACAGAGAATAAATTAACTTTAAAGTTATTTACTTATCCAGAGTGACACACCAGTGGAACAAAATAAAGACAGTTCCCATGCACATCGATAATTCAATAGTACTTTTTTTACTTTTTTTATTTTTTTCCAGTATCTTTTATTTCAATTGTGTATTTTTTGTTTACGTCATTATACATGTATCAGGGCTGTAACAAAGTGCTGTCCTGTGCACCCTTTATCTCACCAGTGCAAGAAGTTGATGGAGTAACTCCAGTGGTCCTCAATGTGCCAGCAGAAAGAGGAGAAACACATGCCCACATAAAGCCAGGGTACCTTCATGCCCGAGATGTCCACATTGATGTGGGTGAGCACCGACTGCTCCAGCACCGGCATGTTGTTCAGGTTCCAGCCGGAGTTGGCATACTCCTGAGAGGGGTTGGATATAAAGTGCTTTTATTCACTTCAGGGCAAAGGTCACGTTTTTTTACTGAATAAAAAGAAAAAAGGTTTTTGGGGGAATTCTTAGATGGAAGTCTGAGAAATAAAATGACCCTGGTAATGTCTTAAAAGTATTTTATTTTATAGGTTATAAACCTCTAGAAGAATATTTAAGAAAATAATGAACTGGGCTTATAAGTAAGCTCAACATAATAATAAGCTGGGCGATATGGTAAAAAACCTCATATCTTGATATACATTATAATGCCATATATAATACTATGAAAACTTTAACAAAGTATAATGTTAAAATATCAGTATTTATTTGTAACACCAAAAACACAGCATACTGTATATCTAACGTAGGTGTATAGTAGTGTTTAAAAAAATAAATAAACATAACAGAATTGTGCACACAGCATACATCTTGCTATAAAGTCAGCTGCTTCCAACTCTGCACATAAATAAAAGTTAAACAAAAACTGTGGCAATATAAGAAAAGCTTTGCACTGTGCCTCTCTAGCCTCAGGTTTTGTGACAGGAACATGAGCCTGTCAACAGTGTCTGGTTTCAGGAATGCCCTGTGGGATGTCATAATGTTACCACTGGCGCTAAACACCCTTTCAGAAGGGGAACTCGTGGCCGGGACAGAGAGGTATTTTTTGCTAAATGGTTGAGCTTTGGTAACATTGCTTCATGAAGCTAAGACATAGACCCTGGTGCAGGAAACTGGTGAAATGTGCTACAGTGACATGCATCGACAAGGCAGGTGTTACAACAGTGGCGTATGTGCACGCATGTGCGCGGTTATTTCTTATATCTTTTATAAAATAATCAAATACGTCAATATTTTTGATATTCCAGCCAGTCCTACATAATATGCACGTATTAGAGGTTCTAAATGTGTTGAATAATACAACAAGTCACTTCAAGATAAGATGTTAAGGTTTGTCAAGTCGACAATTGAAATGTTTATGGAAATATAAACTATAAAACCATTTTCTCACCTCTTCATCTCCTAGTAGCCTCCTCTTGCCGTCCCTGACAGGAAATCCACTGCCCACCTCTTTGGAGCTGATATCAGCTCCGTACTCTACGATGACATCCTCCTCGATGCTGCTGACCAGCCTCCAGAACTCCTTCTCCACCAGCTCTGTAGGGACCATCTGGGGGCAGAGAGTGGAACTAATGAAAGTCCCTGCTTTATCTTTTCACTGCAAAAGCCTTTGAGCGACACACGCAACTTCTAAGTGTTAAAGCAGAACTTGGGAAGCAGCCAGATGACAGGAGGACATTTATGAAAGAGCGGACGTATTCTAGATTAAAAATCTGATTTTACATACATGCACAGGCATGTTGAAATAGTCGGACTTGAAGTGGTCAGCCATCTCTCCGAAGCTCTGGAGCGAGTACTCTCTCACAGCCTGCTCAAAGCCGAAAGCTTCCCTGGGCTTACTGCACTCCTGTGAGGGTGGATGGAAAACATATTTATGACAGCAGGGATTAACATCAAGTGCAATCAGCACAAAGACGGTTAATTACACAATAGTTATGATAATGTAAATAAACAACTCTTATCATTTGAAACTCTCTCCTTTAAGCTATCATCAAAAATGTTTGGCATGTGCATTTTCACATGTGAGGATCTGAAAAGTATCAGTTAATATATTTCAACTTTCTTTGAGAACTTGAACTGGTGGGTAAGCGTTCGAGCATTACCTCAGCAACACATTTTGGGCAGCGCCAGTCCCCCTTGGGCACATCCTGTAGAGGCGGGATCAAACAGAAAGTGTGGTAACTGTCATCACAGCCGTCGCACAGTAGGAGCCGGTCCTCCTCGTCGCCGCGGCCACACATCAGGCAGAGGTAGAGGTCGATCTGGGGGATCAGTGTTACAAAACACACAAACATGGTCATTTTCAGAGTTACAGCGGATACAATGAATGTCAGCTATCAGTTAAATGTCAAAGTCACTGAACTGGTACTCACAAAGTTGACCTCCAGGGTCTCCTTGCGTGGTCTCATTTTGATGGCGAAGGCCTGAGCTTTGAGGTGACGCTGTTTCTTGGTGAATCCATCATCTAAGTGAAAGGTGCCGATGCAAGAAAAGAAATACTCACGATCACTCTACTGGCTTGTTGGTCGGTGTGTAAAAATAAAGGTCAACCAAAAATGATCCTTACCAGCTGACACAATCTCCAGGCCCACCATCTTGGGACTTGTGCTGAAGAGTTTGAGGCCTTTTGGGTCCTTGTTTTCTCTCTGGAGAAACACAGTAACAGCAGACTGTGAAACAGAGTACTGCTGCAACAAGGCCAAATGTTAGACTCTGGGGAGCCTGCCTGCCACAGCTGGGAATCCGCACAGGGGCAGGGAAAGAGATGCTTAAAGCAGATTAGCCAATATTAAAAGGACTAAGCTTTTGTTTGTGGTGAAACGACTGCTCTGACACAAACGATGAATTTGTGACGTATTCACTAAAAGGAATGAAACTTTCTCCAGTGAGACACAATCTCTTAGTTTATCTGACAATTACCAATATTGTAGCTGTTTTTTGTTCTTTGTTTACCTCAGACTTAAGGCGCCTGGAGCGTCTCTCAGGCAGAAGCCTCTCTTTGGTTTGCGTTGCATCACCCTCCCCATCTTTCTCCTTCTCCTTTTCCTCTTCCTCGTCTTGCTCCTCTTCCTCCACCGCCTCATCACCAACTCCCTCATCTACTTCCTCACCATCATCACCCTCATCATATAGCCTCTGGATGCCCTGAGTGGAGAAAGGAGTTGGGTGAAAGGAAATGAAAGTTTTACAAAACAGGGATATTATTATTAGGCACAAAGCTATTTGCAGCAGGTTTAATTTGGTGAAGCCAAGTTTGGTTGGTGTCACACAGTATGAAGCAGTCAAAGGCTGAAATGTGACAGAGACACTGGCAGCAGCCAAACCAAATTTAGCTCAATGGGAGAAGAGTCATTTCAATATCAACACCCACTCACATGCTGTGTAAATTTACTTGCTCCAACTGTACAATTTCAGTTAAAATCATTTTGGCTGTCTCGTACACAATGGTGCAAAATGGTTCCATTCCTGAATCAGTGTGCAACATCAACAACATTACGTCAACATGTTTGCAGATGTTCTAGCTTCCACAGTGTCTGCAAGACAACACTGTTTTGTCAGAAGACAATCAAGCAAACCTGCTTATTTTCTCGCCTTTTTAAAACGTATCATGAGCTTAAATCTAATTAACTGCAATATTTGTACCAATTACAGAATTACAGACAAACTGGCATCAGCATCACTCACAGTTAGCGTGGCTCCAGACTGAAAGAGCTCATACGGGTAAAGGATCCTCTCGTAGTGGGAGCGCAGCAGCGAGCCGGCACCTTTCCCCGATGGGAAACCCATTCGGCTGGCCACCTTCGACCACCTTTTCTCTTTACACACGGTCTCAAAGCCACCCTCGGATGACACAATCTGAAAAACACACATGTGCAGGTGCGCACACAGTCAAGTGCAAAACAAACGATAAGAAAATGTCTTTGCGAGGAGTAAACAACTACATGCAGTGTGCAGCAGCAGTCAATTAAAGCATCTGCCAAAGTTTTGATGATATTTTATAAAATCAGAAAACAAAATATAAAAAAACGGGTTAATCAATCTTATTTTCAAGTTGTAGCAAAACATCTCGCAGCACGACAAAAGCATTCATATCCATTTATCCATGAATATCAACAGTACATAATTATTCTAAAAACAAACAGCACACACACATAAAAACAAATCTAAATGTATCTAGTTTTACCTTGCTTAGCTGATAGAGGTCCAAAATTTTTCTCTCCACATGAGGGAATCGAATCTTGGATCCCTGCAGCTCCCAGAATTTTGCGATTTGATCCAGAAAGTTGAGCTTAACCCGAGTGAGGGCCTGGACAGGCAGGGGAGAGGGGAGAGAGGTCAGACTCTAAGTGCATGAGCCCAGTGTTCTGCTGTTATACACACTGGACACCTCAGGCAAAATTATGTCTGAATGGCTGCACTTTGATACACGAAAATACTGCTCTGGTTAGTTGAAAACCTTATAACTCTGATCTTGAAACCGTGCTGCTGCCCTTTGGTTTACAAGCATTAAACAACAGAATTGAGTAACACTTCACGGGTGTGAGATAGAACACACTGTAGTTGGAAAAAGAGTACATAAGCTGCTTCTATCCAAGCAGCATTGATGAGTTAATTAACAGCACACCTGTGATGAAGACTCTGTTTCTTCCAGAAATGTCTATCAAAACAGAATGCAGTTTGAATAGTTTCCAAAATACCTGCTGCCATTCTGAATATTTCTCTGTACTCTTCATAAAGCAACACTGGAGGATCTTCATTCATTATATTGTTATGATGACATGATGCATCTTCTTGGCAAACTCACCTCAAGTTCATTCAGTCTTTGTACTCTAGGAGTGAAGCGAAAGTTGCGCACATCGCAGGCAAATGGAGGCTGCCAGTCCTGATAGACAGGAAAACAGAAACATCAGCTCTGCCCAAGACAACATCAACAATGAGGAAATGACAGCAACAACACTGACAACTTGGAACAAATCAATGTTTCTCAAGAAAAAAAGAGCATGAGCAGGGCTTTTTTTTAAGTAAGGTTGATTCAACTATTGCATTCACAACAAACCACTACTCATACACGAGTGCCATTGAGTCTATTTGTGTACAGTACAACTGTGTATACTTCTGACTGTTTGAAGCCATTATTTTCTAAATTAATAAAATGCTTTGGTCACACACGCGATGCCCCAAATTTTTAAAGGTCCAAGAAAATTAAAATGATCCGGATTGGATGCTTGTATGTCTACAAAACACATCATAAACAGCAGAAATATGGGGTTATGGTCTGACAGGAGCTACAGGCCTGCATATGGCTCAGTGTCGCATCTTCGCTGCTAGCGTGGTCCAGTCGTTGTACTGTAACTTAGCTAGCCGCCAGGAAAACAAAAACAAAGCAATTGTGGGAACTGTTGAATTTACTTTGCCCTTTTAAAACTTTTCTGAACAACAAAGGAAAGCCAGTGTCACCCTAGTTCAAAATATGCTCGCTTGGGTGCAAATAAATTAAGCCTTATTTGACCTCTATTAGAGTAATGGCAACTAGTATTGTCGTTGCCTATTGCAGAATTCACGCAGGCCCAAAGTAAAGCAGCGCTACCTACGTAGGCGCATAAGAGGCAAATCCTCACAGGTTTTAATCCACTGTTTAAGATGACATGAGTTTACCTCAGGGGGTCGGATCTTGCAGATACCCGTTTTCTCTGCAATGGGTCGGATTTTGTTGATGAATCCTAAAGGATCTGAGAAATCCTCCCAACTCGGCTCAAAAACCGGGCATTCAGGAGGTGGGACGAACTCAGCAAATGCAGACATGTTTGAGTGGTTCCAGTGAAACAATCTTTTTTTAAAAAAATATGACAAAATGCACCGAGTTGAGCTCAACAGCCCATGATTATTTCCAATAATTTTCTTCTTGTAGAACTTCCTCCGTGTCCATCATGATCCTTCAAATTCCCTAAATAGCAAATCACTTCAGTGACAAGGCATCCCTGCCGCGATGGCGAATCATAATCTGGTCTGAAAGTGAATACATAAATACAACAACCGGGCAGCTGCTGATCAGTGTTTTCCCATCATCCGTAAACAGCGGGCCGGGCCAGGCCGGGGAGTCTCCACCACCACTCCCCTACCTGGGACGGAGGGCAGGGTCAGTCCGAAACGCCATCATTCCTTCTCACCGACGACAGCTTCTCAAAAAACAACTCAGCTGTGAAGACTTGGGCCAGGGACGACAACAGAATTTAAACTAAGTTTGCAAACACAAAACAAAAACACTCCTGCTTTACAACGTTGGCTGTGGTTTTATGTTGCGCAGGCTAGCATTGCTACTGCTACGTCTCTGTACCTAGGTAGTGCATGATTTCTTCGTGATGATGCATTTCCAACAAAGTTATCCACGGTTGGCTAAGTCCTGTAGCTAGCTGGCAGTGTTTATTAGCTAACGTAATCACGCTCGCTTGTCGTATCTCCCAGAATAAACTCTTTGCGTCCAATTCTTCGAGCGAGCACCTGATAGCTAAGTACCAGCCAAGCCGGACCACAACAAGGAGGAGGCTAGTAGTAGCAAGCGTACATTGTTGACTGATGTCTTCACTCAATGCATCCACCCTCATTCATTGAAGCATTTGAGGCAATGGAACACTAGCATACAGCTAATTTGGTAGGCTAAAATCAGTTTAGCTACCGCTGCCCGTTGCGCAGCTAACATTAACGTTAGCTAAGAATGTCGGCTGAGCAGGACAGTCCGCCATGGCTTGAATAGGTTCATCGGAATCACATAGAAAAAGGGCATCAATCCTTTTGCTTTGTTTCGCCGAATATCACTTTCCGTATTATTTAACGTCGTCTGTAGATACTGTGGCCGCATTAGCCAACGTGCTAGCAAGGTTGGGAGAGCTTCTGTGATGCCTTCATGGACACTCGTAAACTTTTTACTACTTCCGAGTTTGCTGGTTGTGTAAAGGCAGTGTTTTGCCTGTAAATAGTAGCTTGTAACAACGTTTGCCATGGACAACGACTTATAGCTATTCTTTTGTTTTATAAACAGGAAAGCGTGGTGATGTAACATGTTGTATCAATACAATGAAGGTGAGATAATGCCATTTGTGTAGTAATTAAGGTTACATTTAGCGACCAGACACTGCTGTGGTTGTATTACCTTTACTTGTACGGTTACTATCAAGAAGCAACTTTTGGGCGACCATGTACCGTTTAAAAAGAATTTGACAGTCTTTTGTACCACTTTACCGGATATTTTCAACAAGCGGAACTTCAATATTTCCTACAGTACCTTAAGGCAGCATTGTTTTGTTTCTACAAAGCTTTGTTTCAAAGACGAAAATAAATGTGTTCAGATGAATGCGTGACCAAATTGAATTTTACTGCTCAGTATAAAAATGTCTCATTCATAAATATGCGTTTGTCACAATAATGATGATACATTTTAGTGTTGCTAACATTTCTATACAAGTTTACAGCCATATAATGAGTACCCATCCTCCGCTTCCGGGATAACCCGGAGAGATTGCAGCGTTGGTCCAAATAAGTGAGGCGGAGACAATTGTTTTCCATTTGCCTTTTAATCAGTAACAAAGGCTTGTAATGAATGTTGTTAAAAAAGAAAAATAAAGCGCATGCAATTTAAAGAAAAAAAAAAGATCAAATTCCCTGCTATATAAAAGTTACATCAATCAAACCTACAGTAAATTGTTTATCAGAAATATTTTATGAAATGTACAATAAAAGTTCTATCAAAATTATTTTCAAAATGCTTTTGTTAAAGCTATAAAGTGAACAAGCCAAGTCATTCTTTTGTCTAGTTATTAGATCAAATTCTAGTGAATTATTGAAATCTGTGGTGTCTAGTAGTCATCATGAAATGGATACTCTGGATGATCAGACCACCTGTTGAGTCAATAGAGGGAAAAAAATAATTATTTGTATATTAGAGGAGCAGGACATTACTTACACAATATGCATTATACTCACATAAGGAGCTCCACAAAGCGAATATTTGTGTTCAACCCATCAATTGCCTTCATCTCAGCCTCAGAGAGAGAGAAGTCGAATATCTAGAGTGTTTAAAACAGATCACTCAGGTTGCATTTCACATTTTATTTCCTGATTTTTCAAGGTGCATTTTTTGGAGCCATAAAAACAAACCTGAAAGTTCTCCTTTATGCGAACAGGGTTGAAGCTCTTTGGGATGACCACCACTCCTCTCTGCACATTGAACCTCAGAGCCACTTGGGCTGTGGTCTTGTTGTACTTCTTAGCAACTGATACCAATAGTTCATCTTCCAACAGTGGAGGGCATTTCAGGTTTACCCTGTTTAAAATACGGATATTTTACTATGACCCAGCAAATATAAAAGCTGAATTTACAAGTGCAGAGTCTTACACAAGCATATTACTATTCACGGCCAAGAACACAGTGTCTTTATGAAGTAATGTGATGAATGGGCATGTGTCTCCCATACCAGGATGCATCTCTAGATGTCCCCAAGGGGCTGTATCCCACAATGACAATATCATTCTGCCGGCAGTATTCAAGCAACTTTGGCTGAGTGAAATAGGGATGGCATTCAACCTATGTTTAAAAAAGCACAAATATTGTTTGTTAGTTCTTTAGAATAGACTCAATATAATACTAAGTCACTGACATTTTGTTGTGTTTGTCAACCCATTCTCTTTCTTCTATCACTAAAAGTTGAATGCTTTCTTATCATTTGCCCCTTTTTCACATAATAGGTTGTATCATTAATGTGCTTTTACCTGGTTTGAGACAGGTTTGTGTTTCAGTCCTGGTTTGTTAAGAATCAGCTCCAGTTGTCGCTTGTTGAAGTTGGATACTCCAAGAGATTTTACAAGCCCCTCGTCTTTGCAAGCCTCCAAAGCCTAACCGGGACATGAACAAGCACAGCCAGAAAATAAACCTGGATTAAACCAGTTTTTTTTAATTTTTTTTACAGGCCCACAAACAGCGTACTGTCAGAGGTTTGGTTCATGACCCTGAGGACATAATGATTGGCCAATTTTTTTTATCTCTTTCTGCATTGACCTTTGGACAGTAGTAAGTCTGTAAGTAATATGGTTGTGAATCAAAGGGTTCGTAGGGTTCAAAAGGAGAGAAAAGGGACAGTGGATTTTCATAATAAATAATTATCTATAAGTCAATATTGTCCATAAATTATTTAGTATAATTTTTTTTATTATTCTTGAATGACAAGTGCACGTAAACAAGTCTCACCTCCCATGTAGCACAGAGGTCCGTCTCATGATAAATGTACTCCCCATTCTCATCTTTGGGGTAGAAAGTATCTCCTGGCTTAAGAAATCAATAGACATTTTTGTCATATTTAGTGCGGTGAAATAACAAATCTTAAAAAATCTTAAATATTTTTTTAAATGCCCTTTTCACAGATTCTACAGATATTGTGACATTAAATACGTGTATACCTTGAAGGCAGTGGGCATTTCTACAATATAGAGGTCGACATAATCCAGCTGTAATGTCTTCAAGGTTTTCTCCAAAGCAGGACGCACCAGTTCTGGGGGATGGAATGTGTTCCACAGCTGCATAGTCAGTGCAGACCAAAAAGTATTACTTGTTACAAAACTGTAGCATTCACTATGTAGCTATGAAGACTGGTGTGGGTAAAAAGTTCACTGGTCCACACCTTTCAGGACAGGCACACAAACAAGCACACTTTGCAAACCTTCCCACAGTAGAAGATGTCCTCTCTCTTCACAGTTCCATCTGCAATTTTTTCCCTTATTGCTTGTCCCACCTCATGTTCGTTGAAATAGACCAAAGCCCCATCAATGTGTCTGTACCCAGTTTCAATAGCCACTTTGACTGATTCATATGAAGTTCCTTTAGGGGTCTATCAAAAAGAAAAAAGAAAAATACGCATCATGTGTTAATGACATCTCTGAAGGCACAGAATGAACAATGTAAATATTTACTTTTTTGTGACATGCACATCATTTATAAGGTTATGTCCTATGAGCAATTTACTCGAAATATTGTGTCTTACCGTGCGGGGATCCGCATAAGTCCCCAGTCCTATCAAAGGTATGCTGTTCCCATCACTCAGAGGAATGGTATGGTTCCCAGCCGTCAAGTTCATTCTAATCAAAGTGTGACTCCTCAAGATCAAACTTTTGCCAGTGCCTTTTCTGCATGTGTCTATTTGAATCCCAGTGTTATATATGCCATTCAATGCAACGAGATTGGTCAGACTGCTCTGACACAGCAAGACTCCTCCCAGGTACAAAAAGCAGCCTCCTGCACAAGTAAACAAATAACTAAGAGGGTGATAAAAAATCAACACTATCTTACACATTCAAGCACAAAGACAAATTTTTAAAAATGACAGGCTACAGGTGAGTGAGTGAAAATGTCTCATTTAAAATTGCGCTCTGTAATACGAAGTTTGGCCGTTACCGGGCGCTGTAGCGTTAAAGCACCGCAGTGCCGTTTGGGTAATATATGGTATGTGTTTTGAGCTACGAAAGCACAGATGTTCGCCTTTCCTATGGACATAAGAGCTTCAAAATACTATGTATGTAGGATAATGTTAATTCATATGTGACTGAGCGCTGTTATCTTTTGCCTCTTTTTAATAAGAACCGCCACAGACCGGGGGATTCATTATTTATTGTCTGTACCATATGTGCAATTAAATCAGGCTAAGTTGCTAATTTAGCCCCCAAAGCGGAAAGAAATAGACTTTAACTAATGCCGGTATTGTACAGTTCAATAAACCACTTTCCAGGATGAAAGGGATATGTCTTAAATGTTGTAATGAATTATATTAGTGTTAATATTCCTTATCCGGCTTGTTAAGTTAAAATTACAGGCTGTCCTTTGTTTCCAACCGCAACGCTATATTGATTGGTTGCCTGGAAAGATCGGGAAGCAGCAGTAAAAAAAAAATGGACGAAACTGCCGAAAATGTTGACAACGACGACATTGTCATCATTGTGGAAAACGAAGCAGAAAGTTTGCCAGCCGAGGAGGAGAGACTGAAACAGCAAGGCACATTCGGGCTCATGGACACTTGTCCCATCTGCAAGTTGAGCTTCCACAACAGAGAGCCAAAACTCCTGCCGTGTCTCCACTCCTTCTGTAAGAGGTGTCTGCCTGCCCCCTTCAGGAGTGCTGACCCGAGGCGTGACTCGCAAGGTCAAGTCGACAACAACAAACCATGTGAGAACAGTCAGTTGATATGAGGTCATTTAGGTCCCTGATATAGTTGTGATTGATGTAACTGTGGTAGATTGTGATGGAGCTCTTTATACTTAGCTGGAAGTGAAGCAGGTTGGTTTAGCCAGAGAATATGAATGGTGATGACTAATATCCTAGTCTGAAAGCATGAAATCACTGCTACAGATGCTGTGTGTATTTCTTTTGAAACACGGAATAATTTAAGTGTTTGTGAGCTGACACCTTGAATAATGGATCTGGTTTGTTGCTCCAGTGGGTGCTATTCGATGTCCAGTATGCAGACAGGAATGCTGGGAGATGGATGTGCTGGATAATTTCTTTGTCAAGGACTCCGCTGAGGTGCCAAGCAGCACTGTGGAGAAAACCAGCCAGGTTGGTCATCACCTGCATATCCTGAGCCTTAACTTTAACAACAGTTTGGTTGTATGACACCTCTCAGACTACAGTGGTGATTTTAATTTGCTCAGCCTTCTTTTGCTTTGTTCTTTACTCGTATCTTTAATAGGTGTGTATGAGCTGCGACGACAACACAGAAGCAACAGGTTACTGCGTGGAGTGTGTGGAGTTTCTGTGCGTGACATGCATCGAGGCTCATCAAAGGGTTAAGTTCACCAGAGATCACACCATACGTCAGAAAGAGGAGATGTCTCCAGGTATTTTGTGTCCACAGCTAATTTTTTGTAATAAGATTAACCAAAAGTAACAGTTGGTAAATATTGGATTGAGACAATTCAGCAAATAATATTAGGTTCTCTGCAGGCATTTACACTGTTCACCCAGTTAAAGAAAGGAGGGCAAATGCGCTGAAGAAATGGAAAATGTAAGCAGTTAGGTTGTTCAAAAAGTTCATCAAGGCAGGAGCACTGGCAGGCGCGCAGAAAAGACACAGCCATTCCGTTACTTGGCAGTGATGGTTTTTCCACCTGCCAAGTAGTGTAGACAAACTATTGTGCCAAGATACCATTCATGAAAATGAAGGTGTAGATATTTATAAAAAGCTGAGGAAAACATTTAAGATGACATAAGCCGATAGTACATTTCTGTGTGTTCTTAAGTTTCCCACTTATCTGTATCCCAGAAGCAGTAGGTGTTTCCACACAGAGGCCTGTGTTTTGTGACATCCACAAGCAGGAGCCACTGAAGCTGTTTTGTGAGACGTGTGACCGACTCACTTGTCGGGACTGTCAGCTGCTTAAGCACAAGGATCACAAGTATGCAGATTTTTTTTTTTCCTACCATAAAATAGTGTATTTTTCTATTTATTTTGGATAAAGATGGTAATTGGTGTATGGTCCTTTACATCTTGCAGTGGTGATGCAGCCTGTTGCACCATTGTGGAGAAATTAGAAAGGCTGCTTCTGATTTTAAGCAAATGATTATTTCTGTGATTTGAAATTTGATGAGGTCATGTGTGTTTATGTGAAAAGGTGATTACTATCAGAAAAGGTAAAAAAAAAAAAATTTTTGTCATAATTTTTTAAAGCTCCATTGTCTCTCACTGAACAAGGATACCCAATGATTAATTCAATTTCCATTCATTCACCACGCATTTTGATATTCTTTGTGTCTAGCTACCAGTTTTTGGAGGATGCGTACAGAAACCACAGGCAGTACCTGGAGAACATGACGCAGCAGTTGCAAGAGAAAAGAAACGCCATAGAGGACGTTTCCGGCTGCATCAGTACAGGGTAAATTTATCCATCACAGCTGGAACTTGATCAGACTTTCTGTTTTCTATGTATTTTAGGTGTAATACTGTGTTAGCAACATAATCTGATTATCTTGATTTCCCAGACTCCAACAAGTTGAAGAAAACCGGAAAGCTGTCACAAATGAAATAAAGAAGTCCATCTGTAATTTGATAATGGAGATCAACAGGAAGGGGAAGATTCTGGTTAACCAGCTTGAGGTACGGTGTGTTTATTCTGCGCTGTGTCAATTGTGGCCGTCTGTTTTTTGACCTTTCATGAACACGTGTGCTCTCAGGCTCTGACTAAGGACCATGAGTTGGGTTTGAAAAAGCAGCAGGAGGACGTCAACTCTCTGAGTAGGCACCTAGACCACGTTATTAGCTTCACCAAATGGGCTACAGCCAGCCATAGTGGAACAGCACTCCTGTACTGCAAGAGACTGGTGAATTTCTACAATAATTATCTGACAGAAGTGTACAATACTTATAATACTTTCAATTTTCTTTGTAAAAGAGAAATTCTCTCGCTTTTTATCTCCTAGATCCTTTTCCAGATCCATTACCTGATGAGAGCGAGTTGTAATCCCTCCATCGTCCCTCAGAGTTCTGTTCGTTTCCAGTGCCGCTCTGGTTTCTGGGCCACAAATGTAGACCTCGGTAAGACTTGCATCACCTGAAATTTACAGTACGAGTGAAGCAGCGACGAATACTGTAGAATATAAAATGTTTCCTCATGATTTGTAGACGGCTCAGTGTGTCTTAAAAACCCCATCACATGCAGGAATAACTGCGGACTACAAACTTTGTTTTGGTTGTTACTTTTTTTTAGTGTATACGTTTGTCAATGCTCACTGAATAGATGTTAAATCCAATTTCCCTGGTGTACTGTGATGTTTAAAAATCGACATCAGAAGCTGAGGCTCAAGATAAGGGAAGAGGAAAAACATTTTCTTTTAAAGGAAATCTGCACAGTAATGATGATGATGTTTCTTGGAGAGAAGTGTCGGCCACGTCATCCTCTAGTTTCATTTTATCTTTGTCAGATTGCTCCTGAAACTAGTAAACAAGACAGATTGTTTTTTCATCTACGTCTTTCAGTGTAATTAATCTCATCTGGCCTAAATAACATTTTTCTTAATCTTTTGTTTGCACTTGACAATATTATATATTCTCTTCTGCATTATCTTCCTTTTAATTTTAGCACATGTATATACTTCTTTCTCTTCTGATGGACAACTTTGTGGTGCTAATAATAGTCTTTAAAAGGAATAGGCTAAAATCAGCTGTGGTCATTACTGTCTCTGCTTTTTAAGTGTCATAGGTTAGAATAGTTTTTATTTTGTGCTCGGCCTACAGGCCACCATTTAGTTTCTCTAAAACCAAATCATCAGGCTTTTCAGTGTGCATTTGCAAAAGTGTTTTTTTCAGTAAAGGGGAACTACAGAGAGTTTAGACATCAGAGTCTGTTCACAGGTGCTGCGGGTTCTGCTGCATATGTGTATGAAGCCTTTTTATGGCTCCAGAGAGAGCTGGGCCTGTTCATCAGTATGGTCATTGCTGCTCGATGATACGTTTGCTGCTACTAGCATAACACATCCAAATCTCAGACCAAACTGCTACCGGATAAGTAGCATTATGGATAATGCAGGTTCATTCAATTCATAGTTATTTATTAGGTGTTTTAACTGCTTGTTATGTCCAGGTTCTCTGGTAGTAGAAAGGGGCCCAGGAAGGCCGCCCATCACCAACCACCAAGCAGCTCCCAGAGCAGAAGCACCTGCCGGAGGTCTATCAGCAGTCTCAGCTCAGCAGCGACAGAGCACGCTGGCTCAGCTCCAGATGCAGGTATGACTGTCACCACAGCCAGTAGTTTTAATGAGGATGAAAGGATGAAATGAGTTAAAATGAATATGTAAAGGTTCAATTTCAATATGTACTTTTTGCTTAATGGTCTAATACTGTGAGATATTCTCCGTGCTTTTTAATCTTTCTTTTATATGATAGCTTATAAATGTCAAATGTCAATGAGTACAGCTTCTACCAGCACCGATTAAACTGTTAACTACCCCTCTGTCCAAGGTTGACAAGCTTTCCCAACAGCCCCACAGACAGCCCCCTCCCAACCACTGGTCCTGGTACCAGAACGTAAGGCTCCCGGGACCCCCCGGCCCACCACCCCCAACCAGGCCCATCCATGGAGGCTCCTCCCCCTCCCAGGGCCCCCCGAACTTGACACAACCAGGACGCAGGTACGGGACCTCCCACCCCAACCCCAGAAGCCCCACCTCCTCCATGCTTCACAACACAGGATTCCCACCTCCCCAGGTAAGTGGGCGCAGGTAGACAGATTAGAAAGTGGATGTGTGTGTGTGTGTGTGTGTGTGTGTGTGTGTGTGTGTGTGTGTGTGTGTGTGTGTGTGTGTGTGTGTGGGGGGATTACATTGCATGTCCTGTATGTCAAACATGGGCTCCTTGTCACATGGGAAGTTTCTGTAGATGATGCTTATCAAAGAGTCAAATACCAGACTTATCAGTACTTAATGTCTTAAAAGTGTTTTCACCAAGAAATGAGTATGTTTCAAATGTACCTCAATGATTCTTCTCCTTATTCTAAAAACTGTTCTTTCAACTTCAATTTTTTTCTACTTCTAGTCTCTGAGAGATCTGATCCATAGCTCCAGCTTCCCTCCTAAACCCATGGATGTGTTGCAAGGTACTTCCCGCTACCCACAGCCTCTGCCTGCCGGAGCAGCTACACAGACGTCACTACACCAGGTTGGTAGGAGAGGGAGGGGCCAAAGAGATTTTCAGGATTCTACAGAGAGAGAAAAGAGCTTTTTCTGGCTTGTTTTGTGTAACTGTGATGATGCGTTAATTCTAGCCTAATTTTTGTTTTGTTTTGTTCAGAGGGGTCTACCGGAGTCCTCCTTCCTGAAGAGGAGTGAAGCTAGCGGATCTGTCCCCTCTATCACCATCTCTATCCCCAAACCCAGCTACGCTCCAAGTGTAGCCTCAGCAACCACAGACAAAACAAACACACTTAATCACATAACAGGTCTGTATCCTCGCTCCGACGATCTTACTCAAATATGAGAATACATTTTAAATTAAGCTTTTCGTCATCACTTCCAAATTTTCAAAGTCTTTTTTTTTCTTGCCCTTTTTTTTTCTCCAGTCCAAGGAAGGCAGAACTCCCCGATGGCCAAACCATCTTCTACAGACAGAAGCACGGGGTAAGAAAGGAACCAAAGTCCCCAGTAGATCAGACTGTCAAAGTTTTCGGTACACTAAGATAAATGACTGTGAATTCTATGAATCATTTTTACACCCTACAAGTTTCACATTCTTTCTCACTACAGTTCTTTGTCTACATAGCCTGACCATTTTCTCACTAGAAAACTATTATACTGAGCTATTTCTTTGCAGTCTTTTTATTGTGAGGGTGTCATGTTTTGATAGCAGTTGTCCGCATCACTGTTTGCGTGAGCCTTCAGTCTTACACTGCACTCTGTTATCATAGCCTACATTAAAATTGGTTCCCCAAACAACACATACACATATTTCCTTGTGGCACTTATTTTCATGTCTCCAATAAGTTGCATTTTTCCTTTCATCTAATGTGACGGTCAGAGGACAATCCATCTTCCAAACCAACTACTGAAAGCAGGGCCAGCAGGTCTTTTTAAAACTATGTAATGGTCACAATCTTCCTTTCTCCTCTCTCTGGCAATCTGTGCGTTGAAGGACGTCTTCCTGGAGGCAGTCTTCTGAGCCGCCATCTGCCCCTTCAGCCAAGCGACGAAGAAGGTCGTCCCCGGGGCCCATTATCGTCATCAAGGATGAACCAGAGGATGAGGATGAAGTTCATTTTGTAAGAGAAATTACTTGGGGTTACATGAGTCCAGAATGTTGTTGAAACTTAGTGATTTTGTTTGTTTTGTTTTTTTTGGTGACATTTACTGTCAAAATGTAGAATGTAAGCAATAGCCTGTAGGTGACGTGTTGCCACTTGCAGAGAGGAATGTGATCAATATTTTGATACTTTTGTTCTTAAAATCCATTGAAAAATAATATTAAGTCATATTTTGTTTTAGTTCAATGTCAATATGTTTTTTTGATACAAAATTAAGGGACTTTTCTGTCCTCAAAAATGTCAAGTGTTCACTTTCCTTTGGTCTTTTAGTAGTCTTTAATAGTGTTTTTTTTTCTGAGTCATCTAACAACAAAATACCTAATTTTCATTGCCTACAGGTGCAGTCCACTGTAGGGTCCAGTCTGCCTGACAGCAGCACCGGGGCCCAGTCGAAGCCGCGGCAGCAGCAGAAGGTCTCTGTCCAAGTCCCAGTCCCTGGATCAGAGTCCAAAGCTGGGAAAGAGCAGTGTCCTCAGACTGCGGCGCAGCCGGAGTCTGAAAAGAGAGCGGAGCCGGAGGAAGATCCTAATGAGGACTGGTGCGCCGTCTGTCAGAACGGAGGAGAGCTGCTCTGCTGCGACAAATGTCCCAAAGTTTTCCATCTGTCCTGCCACATCCCCACGCTGATTGAGTCCCCCAGGTGAGAGACAGACGGTCTCTCAGTGACACAGAGATCTGAAATGCTCTCAGCAATGATTGAGCAATTATGTGATGATGAAAGAATGTTGGGTACCACCCATGAATAAATAGGAGGAGGTGAATAAATGACATGGTACCTTAGGGAGGGTGTGTCAGTCTTGTATGCAGCCTGTGTGGACAATTTTTGAAGCTGCATTTGCTGCGTGTTTTGTCTTGGGAAAATATTATTTTAGTTTTACTCCCCAACCTCACAGAATATTGTCATAAATATTGTAATTACCATGAGCGTGTCAACACATTTTCTGTAATGTAGAGCTTTCTTTCTGAGATTAAATGTTTCACTGTTATCAATGATAATTATTGTGGTGCAGGCCAGTACAAGAACTTCTCGTCTCTTCTTACTTTCCTATCAGCTTTTTGATTTGAATTTTGGTTTTTATTTCTTTTAAGAAAGAAAACTTTATTATAGAAGATAAACGTAAATGTAATTATAGAAGTATTTATTGGGTAAAGATTACAAGATTTGTTCTAAAATATATTTTGGTCACAAATATTCATGCGTTGCATTTGTTATGTACAAATTTAAACACAACCGCCACTTTATACAGCATATCAGACATGTTGGACATCATGTGTGTAATATGTGCAGTGTGTTCTTTTTTTTTTTTATTCTGCTTTTTACGCCACATTATAATATAGCTTTGTTTTTTATTGTACAAGAACTAAGCAGAAGAGTATAAATTTATACTAATGATGAAGATGCATGCTGACAAGCTCTTCTCCAGGTGTTGTGTAAGACTAAGCTTGGCGTCTGTAAGTAGGAACAGATGCAGTGTAGTTTTGATCTTATTCAGCAGTAACAGTAACAGTCCCTGCCTGTGTCCTAACAGTTTTTTGTGTCCTGGTTTCTCGTCTCTCCACAGCGGCGAGTGGTTCTGTTCATTCTGCCGAGACCTCGCCGCGCCTGAGATGGAGTACAACTGTGACAGCAAGGATGACCCCATCTCAGAAGGATTCCCACCTGTTGATAGAAGGGTACAGGCAGTCACACAGTTGAATTTTTGTCCGCGATATCCTTCAGTTCCAGAGGGCCTGGATGTCCTGTTCATATGACAATACTTATGTTTCAGACAAACATTTTTTGATTCCTGCAGTCATCTCCCATCAAACAAATGTCATGTCCTTAAGGACTTGGTCTAATTCTCCCTCTTTTTCTTTTTTCTTTATACAGAGGTGTGAGAGGCTGCTACTACGTCTGTTCTGCAATGACTTCAGCACCGACTTCCAGCAGCCTGCTTCTCCATCGGTAAGGCACTGTATTCACTGTATTTAGTCAGTAAACAAAGGAACTCAACTGGTAAGGAAATACAAATGTCCTGCAGTCGGACTGTTGTTTTGCTTTTACTCTGGAAGTAAGTCAATACGAATAAAATGCAGTAAGTTTTTCTATTATTAATTCTTAGAGAGGATTATTGGATGTCATTTTTAATGACCTGAAAATGAAGTTAAGACAGACTGTTGTTTCCAGTGGAGACTATTTTGATAATTACATTATAATTATCATAAATACCTCATATTTAAAGAGTTAACCAATAAATCTTTCAGCTAATTTTGGAAAGATGCACCATATTTAAATTTTTTTTTTTTTGTACAAGATCACATTGAGTTGTTTTTGCATTTTTTTTAGGAAAACAATTTTTTAAGAGAAACTCTTAAAATCAGATTCTCATCAGTTACTGATGTTTTAATTATTTTTTTCACGTAGGAGACAAGAAGGTACAAAGAGCTGATCAAGACACCGATGGATTTGTCAATAGTGAAGAGGAAGCTGGAGTCCAAGTCGAAGGAGGGTGAATGTTATAGGAGGCCAGAGGAATTTGTTGCAGACATCAGGCTCATATTTTTCAACTGTGCAAAGTACTACAAGGTAAACATCTTTTCTTTCTTTCTTTCTTTCTTTTTTCTTTTTAAATCTCTTTTCGGGAAATAAACCTGTTAACTGCAACCCAGTCAAGAAAAACGAGACAACACATTTTCTGCTTATTGTCAAATACCACTAAACAATCATTTGCAGGTGCTTTAAACTTTTTTTAATTATATATATTTTTTTATTTATAGTTATTTTCTAATTACTTACTCTCTGTCATTATCACATTTCTGTGCACTGACTGGACAGGCGACCTCAGAGGTGGGGAGTGCTGGCTTGTACCTGGAGGACTACTTTGAGGAACAGCTGAAGCTAGTCTACCCAGATAAGGTATTCCCCGGTGGAAGGGAAGAACAGATGATCCCTCCTTTAGAGGATGAGATTGAAGAAGAGGAGGAGATGATGGAGGAAGGTTTGGCACCCATTGAACACGACAAACCCCAAAGTCCTGCAGGAAAAGGAATCCCCCCTGTAGAAGAGGATTTGGCTCCTCTGGAAGAAGCTCCAGCCCCGGCAGAGGAAGAAAAGTCCGAAATCGAGGAGAAGGCGACTGACACTAGTGAAAAGGAGACAGAGAAAACTGTATCGGCTACCGGGGAGGGCTCGCCTCCTGCCGTGGAGGCAAAGCAGGATGAGAAAAGTCCTGTGAAGGAGGTGGAAAGCTCTCCTGCTGCTGATAGTGAAACAAAAGATGGAGTAGCTCCCAGCTCCCCAAAAGAGGAGAACCTTGAGCTCCCTACAGACAAGACTGTAGATCCACCTGAAATCCAGGAGAAGGAGGCGGCTCCTGCAGACACAGCCAAAGAGGAGGAGGGGTAGATGGACAGGGAGAAGCTGTAGAAAAGATGGATGATTTCAGTCTTCCACAGAATTCTCCCCAGTGGGGACCTACATTTGCTGCAATCAGACAATTTTGTACTATGTTATATTTGCAATAGGAAAAAAAGGTACTGCTGTACTAAACAGACTTTATTTAGTAGCAGTGATGCTGTAGATGCACATCGAAGGGAGTAAATAAGCTGTTTTTTGTGTTTTTGCTGGACAGAGGTTACAATTTTACTGTAACATAGGAGGTCGTTCTCTGTGATGACGACACCGAGAAGCACACAAAAGATGTTCTTTGTTGATAGGATCGTGTGTAATTTATCTTCAGTTACCTTGCTTTTCACTTGTACATAATTATGCCATGAACTAAAGGCACAAAATGCTGCAATCGTACCCAGAAAAAAGACTTTGGATTATTAATGCATGCAAGATGTCTTAATATGAATACTAATGCCTCCATTTTTGTGTTTATAGACTTTAGCCCACATGTACTAGCCATTTGGCTCATAAACAAATTGTTTTATTGCAATAGTATTATTTTAATTTTAAGTAGTGTTGTAATAATGCTATGTATTCAACAAATAGGGCCGCTGTATGTACTGTAGTTTCTGAGGAGAAGGAAGTGACACATATATCAGTTCAACATTGGTTTAAACAGTCCCTTGAAAATACTAGCATTTTAAAAAATTGTGCTGCCTGGTTGTTTGAGAACCAACATGAATTGCCACTATCATGGTTTCATTTCTGTGTTGCCAGTTTGAGGCCTCTTATCCCCCAAATCCCAAAGATGATTTATCATACAGCCGCCTTGTTTTTTAATCAGGAGAACATTTCTCCTCAGACTTTCTTTATTTAAATGTTTTCAGAGATAATTCAGAGACATGATTATCAATTTCTCATTATCAGCCTCTGACGACAGTGTGTTTTCCAAATCATGTCCTTGCCCTTCTGCATCATGATTACTCTGAGGTAAGAACCTTATTGTTTTAGTCAGTTTTCCTCGCTGACTAATTAATGACAAAATGCGTGAAATTGTACACATCTGGCCAATTAAAAAAAAAAAAAAAACAGATTTTTGACACAGACTTCAGTTAATTACAACCTCTGTGACCGTCATCTCACTTGAGATGAAAAGTCAAAAGAGAGTCAAAAACTGATTTGATTCTTTTTGTCCAATCTCACTACTTTATTACGAATTGAGGATGCACAGGACCTGTTAATGAACTCTACAAACAATGTTGAGCATTAAGAACATCTGCATTTACAATATTTGTAATAAACAGTGTTACATGTAGATCTGACTGTTGCTTGATGCCCACTATTCTCATCTTTATGCTATTTTTTTTTCCATTTATTTGTATATTTTTTAGCAGTGGCTCCAAACCTATTTTAATACTTTATAAATGACTCACTTCATAGGGGATCTAAAAATAAATACTATAATTTTTTGCATTATTTTATTGTTATTTCATTCATGACCTTTTATTGTTTTCTACACTTTATAGGCTTGGATTATTTGTCCTATTTTTATTTTATTTTGTTTTATCGTTTTATTTATTTTTATTTTTTCTTAGCCCAAACTTAACCGCCGGTTATTCATCTTGTAACCTGGCAACTACTCTACACTCCCTGTTCCCTCATTAATACCTGTTGGCATTGATAAAGCCAGTTGTAGTCATCCAGTTAAACCCGGCTCCCTCCACCCCGCCCTCACCGCCCCTAAATCTCAACCCTCAAAGAATCAGTGTCGCTGTTACTGAGATGTTCTCCTTCCTGACGGAGCAGATTTCAACAGGAGGCTCGCACCGTGCGCTGCCGTGATTCAGCCGCCATTTCTAATCATTTCACTAAATCATTTAACCGTAAAGTTTTGAGAATTTGTCGGTGGACACTTGAGTCCGATGGCGCAGTGGACTATACTTTTGTTCTCTTTGTACGGAGTTCTGCATGGAGAAGGTAAGAACATTGCCTAAGTTTGTCATTGAGGTGCAGAATCTGGACACATTTTCAGACTACGTGGTTTAAATTGCGTATGATTGCTTATTTAATTTTGAGAATATTATAGCCCAACCTACAAGGTGCGGTGGAAGTTCAGCTAGAGCCTATTTTCCATAAACTGTCTCTCTGAGAGTGTGAGCCCATTTAAATTAAATCTGAGTCAGGCACTGGCACTCAGGGGCAGCCTTGCTGTTTTTTCCATCCACTGTGCTGCATGCATGTTTCTGCTGTCTATTTCTAATCCCCATACCATCACCCCAACACTGCAGAGATTCAGCCTCCTACTATAGAAAAGTGCTGTCAGGACGGGAGGGATCGCGCCCTGGGAGGACATGACTGTACAATCCTCCCCCTCATCTCGTCCTCCCACAACTGCAGGTAAGCAACACCTGGTTCCTCCAACAACCTTGGTGCTCTGGAGGGCCTCAACATGGGGCTCAGGCATTGACGAATCATGAGACCAACGGGCCCCTTTGGCACAGACATAAGAGCAGAAGGCTCAGATCCAAAGAGATGCCTTTTTGGTTGTTTCGTGTCTCTTTGTAGTTATTTCATCGACTTCCCAACAAGAAATGTTAACAGTGGTTTCAAACTGAGGATCTGGCACAGGGATTAAGTGATCAGTCTATGAGTCCAGGGGCCAAAGAAGGGTCAGTACAGGAGCTCCAGGGAGGGAACACATGAGGATCATTGCAAAGTGTTACTGCACTGGCATTATTGATTGGTATGAAATAGTTTTGTAACCCATACATAACAGCAAAAACATTGTGTCACGCTTGATACAGAAACATCTTCAAGTGGATGTGTGGAATTTTACACTGGAAAATGTGAGTATCCTGTAGGCCAGCATTTGTGATGGTATCTTTAAAAGCAGGAAATCCCCCCAGGGCTGTAAGTCCCATATCATCTCTCCAGCCCCTCAGCCAGCCATCCTGCTACAGGGGAGGACTGCCACATAATAACTACATAGTAAGTACAGGCGTTAAGTGGCCCCCTGGAGCATTTTTAACACCCAAGGGCCCTGTTTGACTTTAAGAACATAGAGGTGGTGATTGATGAAATAGAGCAACACCTGGTCAACACATGGAGGTCAGAGGAGGGAACATTTGCCAAGGAAAGGCAGGAAGCGAGGGACTGGAAAGAGAATTTAGTCCAAAGCCAAATGAAGCATTTTCTCATATAAATAGGTCATAAAAGTTACAAAGTTGCTGTTTATGGTTACTTTGTTTTATATACTTTTTTGCAAGTAAGAATGCAAGGTATTACAACACAAATCCACTGGCAGTCAGCTGATCAACTGTATCTGACGTAAACAGAAAGCATTTCTTAACACGCTTCTTATCCGACTCTCTGCTCATGGAGCACAGAGTGCAGTTTCTGTTCCGGATGAGGTCTCATGCTAAATTTCTGCTGTCTCTGTCCAGGATCGCCCAGGAGCAGTGCTGTGCAGCAGCAGTACTAGACAAGCTCTGTGACAATGGAATCAAACTGGCTCACAGTCAAGGGGCCTGTGAGAGGCCCTTTTTCCAAGGAGACCCCTGGGAAACTGAAATCTCGAAGGTGGTTCTCTCTTCCTGATGTCATCAACATTTTCACACCTCCCTACTCTTACACTCAGGCGCTTATAAATCCCCAAAGTGTGTGTTTCCTCTGAGAGTATGATGTCTTTTCACATTTTTCTTTTTTACTGTCTCCCTTTTTAGATGTGTTGTGACTGCTGTATGCTCGGCCTGATGGCAGTGGGCCGGGGTTCGAGCTGCGAGCTGCAGGGCCTGTTGCTGGGGAGACAGTGTGCACACACAGCTGAAACCTGCTGTGGCAAAAACACAACAGCGGACGTCAAACGAAATGTTGAGGGTAAAAAAAAAAAAAAAACAGATTATCCTTCTTTTTTTCAGCCTTTTGTTTCTTGATTAGCTCCTCGTCTTATCATGTTTGTGACGCTTAAGTCAATGGAGGCCTTTGTGAAACAATCAACACATTAGGTGCCAAAAGGCTTCTAGCACAATATGATTTTATTAACCCTGGGAGCAAAAACCTTGACACTCACAACGGAGACTTCATACATTTCATGTGTTTAGGGTGAAAAGGGTTAAAAAAGTAGGTGCATCACATCAAAACAGCGTTTTTAGAAGCAGAAAGCAGCATTATTAACAACGAGGGCAGGATAAATGACCTTGGTGTGGCAGCTGTGGACCAGATTGCTTCCCAAAATCCAGACAGACAGACAGACAGACAGACAAGGTCACAGCAGCAGTCAGTAGTAGGCTAAGCTTGAGACACCCTGCCAAATGGGGACTTGTCATGGCTTGTAGCTTTTGTCACCTAGCTGGCTTCAGGTGAAAAAACACAAGCAAGTGGGAAGCACAGATTTTGCAGATCTGCAAAAACACTCTATTTGTCAAGAAAAGCAAGTCACTGTCTTGCTCATGTAGAGCAAAGGCCAGAGTGATAAGAGCACGCCGAGAGTTCTGGAGTTGTATTGTGTGACGAGGTGTTTGACCCCTGTCCTCTTCAGGTATGCTGGGAATTCGATTGTGTTCGCTGTACTAAGAAAAATAAGGAGTCATACATGGTTGTAAAGTGACTGTTGTGTTTTCTACAGTTCCAGCGACAGCCAAGCCTAAAGCCAGCATTACTACCAAGCCTCCAGAGACACTGGACTCCTGTAAAGGTTTGACACCGTCACATCTTAATGTGATCTCCTTTGTTTATAGTAAGAGCCGTAATAGGTTTAAGCGCCAGCCTCTCGGTTGGGGCTTTGTCTTCCATCAGACAGTGACACGATTCCTGTGATCTGGGACACACGCCGTGACGTCTTCAATTGTCTCTGTGCTGTTTTCAGACTCCAATTGCTCCCAGCTGTGTGTAGGTAACGGATCATGTGCCTGCCACGATGGTTATCAACTGCAAAAGGATGGAGTGAATTGTGAAGGTAAGTGGTGTAAGTGGAGGCATGGTCTCACCACAAATCTCCAATTTTATCGCTTACTCCTTGAATAATATCTGACAGTTGAAATGAACTAAAGAAACAAAAAAGTAACAGCACAATTTACTGAAAATGCTCTAATATACAAATAGGCGGATATAGATAGATAGACTTATGTTTGAGTGGATTTCTCTCTCCTCAGATGTTAATGAGTGTGTGACGGGAGGCCACAACTGCATCTTCGGCCAGTTTTGCATCAACACAGAGGGCTCCTTTCGCTGTCAGAGGGAAACCAGCTGTGGTACAGGGTATGATCTCAAAGAAAACAACAGTTGCCAAGGTAACAAGGCATTAGCACTCTAGAAATGATAAAAACAAAACCCTAAATCACAATATAGGTGGTCTAAATTGGCATGAGAGTGCCAAAAAAAATCCCTTCTAATCCTTAAATTATACTTTCTTCACATCGAGGTGTAAAAATATGTTCATATAGAATTTTTGTTCAACATTTATGCACGGTATATTTATGCCATGAATCATCTCGCATGTTCCAGACATTGATGAGTGTGCATTGGGGATCCATAACTGTGGACCAGACTTTTCATGTACAAACACAGCCGGCTCGTTCCGCTGCCACCCAAAGGACAGGTGCACTGACGGTTACATACAGGACGCCGCCGGCAGCTGTATCGGTGAGTTTGGTGTCACTCTCCAGTAAAAACATCCCACAGGTAAAAGGTGAGCTGGCCTGCTGACTGTTTTTTTGTCTCATTAGATTTAAATGAGTGTGTGGCCAACAGCAGCCCATGCCTGCCTGGCCACACTTGTATCAACACAATAGGCTCGTACACCTGTCGCAGGAACACAGTCACCTGTGGACGAGGCTATCACCTGACCGAGGACGGCACACGCTGTGAAGGTAGATACTGTCACAATAGATGTATTTGCTCCAGTATTTTATTTTCAGATGTAATAGATGATTGTATCTGACCTTAATTCCTTTTAATCTAAAGACATGTTATTCCCCTCTCCTCTCATAGATGTAGATGAGTGTCGCACAGGTAATGTGTGTGGTGAGCACGGCTGTGTGAACTTCGTGGGATCGTACCGCTGTGAGTGCAGAATCGGCTTCATCTTCAACAGCATCACCAAACTGTGTGAAGGTAATGTATTTATCACTGTCCATGAAACACAATTAAAGTGACTAAATTAAAACACAAATATGAGTGTATCGAGGTGAAGAGGGTAAAAAATTGTACAACTGTACAAAAGTGTACGAAAAACCCAATTACACTTGGATAGTGAAAAGGCAACCAGATGAACTAATAAACAAAAGATCCACAAGGCCTAACATCTGGCATCACAATATTATCATTATGTATTATTAACATGATATCCTTTTACGTTTTTACTTTATTTTTTCTTTATTTTTTTTAATGTCGCGGTTATGGACAATAGCAGTGTGTTGCCAAAGCATATAAAGAAAAGACAGACAGCAACATTTTTCTCATGCAGCAACTGTGGAATTTTAGATTTTCACAAATGTCTCAATTCTAATCTGAGTTTGCATTTTGAGATCAACTGTATTATACATTTTCTAATCATTCATAGCCTGTCCCCTGTGATCTTCAGATATCAATGAGTGCAGGCATTATCCCGGACGGCTCTGCGCCCACAAGTGTGAGAACACAGAGGGGTCCTACCAGTGCAGCTGCACCACTGGCTTCAAACTGTCCCATGATGGCAGAAACTGTGATGGTAAGCTGTGGTTTCATTGAATTAATTCATTAAGTGAAAAGAAAAACCCGGTCAGAAGTAGGAATTTATCCTGTGTTGCTGATGAAGTACAAATTTCTTAGTTGTAAAGAAACATTTCCCTACAGATGTGAACGAGTGTGAGGCCAACCCTTGCAGCCAGGAATGTGCCAATGTCTTTGGCTCCTATCAGTGCTACTGTCGCCGTGGTTACCAGCTGAGTGACATCGACGGGATAACGTGCGAAGGTACTGTTGGTCTTTATGGTGCTTAGTGGGTGGAATAGTAGTTGACGACTAGTTTCTTGTCACGATCATCAGCTCACTACACTATATTTATCTGTGATACTAACCTGCCATTGTCCTGCTCTCCTCTCAGATATTGATGAGTGTGCTCTGCCTGCTGGAGGTCATGTGTGTTCCTATCGCTGCTCCAACGCCCCAGGAAGTTTCTACTGCACCTGCCCTCCCACTGGCTACACACTCACCCCCAACGGACGCACATGTCAAGGTCAGCAGACAAAAATCTCCATATTTTACCTATTTAAAAAGCATCTCAGAATCAAACCTTAGGAATGATGAAGAAAGTTTGACAAGGAGTAAAAATGCACCTGTTCCTGCATCTTTTTTTTTTCTGTGTTTTCAGACATTGATGAATGTGCAGCAGGGAGCCACACCTGTTCTGTCTCTGAGAGCTGCGTCAACGTCCAGGGAGGGTTTCGCTGCTTGTCCTTCCAGTGTCCTCCAAACTTCCGACAAGCAGCACAGGGGTGAGCGCTGATGGCTGCTTGGTTATGACCAGCTGTTGAAATGAAACGGTTGATTGGCCCCTGAGCTCTGCATGATGCATCTTACTCGGCTGTAGTTTAGTGTCAAGACTCCGTCATCCGTCATCTTTCTCATTTTACACTCATTCTTTGTTTCACTCATATCTCCCTGTGTTTGATTTTTGGCGCACTGTTGACATTTGCCCGCAGCTTTCCGTCACAAGCTCCTCTCTCACTCTCTCGAGCTTTCATTCGTTGCTGCCTCTCTCAGTCTTTTCCCTCTTTTAGCGTCTACCCCACGTGTGTGCAGCCATTTCTGCCCTCCATCCAATGAGCACTTCCTTTCATTTGTCCCTTCCAGCCGTTGCGAGCGCGTAACTTGCGAGTTCACGCGGGATCCGGCGTCGTGTTTCTCGCTTCCTCTGAGAATCTCCTTCTACAACGTCAGCTTCCCCACCAACACTCCCGTCCCCGCAGACGTTTTCCGGATGGGGCCCTCCAGTTCCGTCCCAGGAGACCAGATGCTGTTGAACGTGGTGTCCGGAGACGAGGAGGGATACTTCATCACGCAGCAGCAGGCCCACGGGGGAGTGATCTCACTGCGCCGCGTCTTGTCTGAGCCCCGGGACTTCTTTCTCACCGTGGAGATGAGGCTGATTCGTTATGGAACAGCGCATCTCTACATGGCCAAGATTGCTGTGTTTGTCACACACGAGCAGCCAATCCGACCCTCGAGAACATCGCCATATTAACAGTCCTTGTGAAACCGAATGGGATACTTCCCGTTTTGTATTCACCACTGATGTATGGTTTTCATTTTCATCCATCCTTTCCTTTATAGCTCCGGCTTTCCACCCACCCTTTATTGCAGTTAATAAGCAACAAATCTATAATTCTGCCAAAAACACTTCTTAATATGCTCAAACATGACGCTACAGAAGTCTGTTTTAGTGAATTTGCGTAGTTTATTTAAAAAATGAGTTCATTTTATTACTAAATTAACCGCTCTCTCTTATTTCTCAGTATCCATTTGTTACATACCCTGTTTTTCCTATTCCAGCTCATCATTTTTTTGGACCACGTGGGGCCTGTGAAATTGTCTCTCATTAACTGCCATTATGCTCTGGATGGAAAGTAGGAAATTCAGCTGTTTTATTTATTCTAGAAAATGATGGAGCAGTTGTTATTTGGGATACTAGAACATTTCACGTACCACTAGATGGGGCTCATTAACTGCAGAAGATCTCTACAACACTGTGTCAATATTGTTCATATGCATTAAGTCCTACCTCATGTCTCTGCGGCAGCTTCCCTTTATTTGTACTTTCTATGTGTTTGGAATTAAAAAGTGACGGATAAAAATGGCTTTTCACTCTTTAATATCTGAGCACACATACACACACCGCCAATGGTTTCTGCCACTACTCTCGTGCTTCCTCCGCTGTGGTCATTTTTTAATGTAGAAACCAATTTTTCCTACGATCTGTTCCAAGCGGCCTCACCATAGGATCAAACAGGCCTCGCCTTAGCGGACAAGAAAGAAAAATAAGCGTGGCACTTATTTATGGGCACCTGGGGCCCAGCCAGCATGGGGGCTCAATTAGTGGTGCAGCGGCATTACAGCACATATGATGGATGGTGCTTCTAGTGTTGGTATTGGGTGGTTATCAGTTAATTTGCTGTAAATGATACCAAAAGTCTAGTAGCTGTGTTTTCCACTGTTCCACTTTCCTCCTGGTGGTTTTTTTGGGTTTGCTGCATATAGAGCTGATTGAAAACGCAAATATATGAAATATATGTGACTGTAATTCTTCCAGATCTTTGGATTATATAACCACCTGATTTTCCAAAAAATGCAAAGTGAATTATTTTATACATGTAGAAATAGTGAAATGCTTTATAATGATACTAATAGTATCTTTTCTGGAAAGTTTATACAGTCATTTGCAGATGCATCTCTGCAGATTCTGTTGCTGATTATGTCAAACTGTTTTTCCTTCTCCTATAATGTGAATGTGATGTCATTGAACCAAATCAAATGACATTCATTCTTACACATCCTGTGCTGGGTTGGCATTTCACTGGTGTGTAATACCACACAATCATCTCTGTGGCTTTGGCGTCCGGCTTTTAGCGAATGACTTGGACTCACCTGCTCGCTGCTAATTACATGGCTCTGCTCTTGCAGCAGTTTTTGAGGTTGCGTTTGAAAGCGCTACTGTCTTCACACTGGGGAACCCTCACAAATATGATTCCACGGTTTGGAGTCAGGGTTTGGCCTCTTTTTAGGGCACTCATCGCCTGGTTAACCATAGAGGTCTATGGGGCTATTCAGGTGTTGCCAGGTTTCTTCTTGCTCAACTCAACTGTGCAGTTTTGGTCAAATGTTTTTCTTACATTGCTGCCGTATATGGGTATAGATTGTGTTTATCTGTATTTTCTGTATTCTTCCTTTGCCACATGTCATAAATCCTGTTTTTTCAACTCTTCCATACTTCTTCTTTCTTTCTTTTTTTTTTTTATCACGGCCGTCTGTCCCTCAGATCCAGACCTGATGTCTCAGCTGGTTTGCGTTGTATTAAGGCCTGCCAACCTAACGACATCGGCTGTGCTCTGGACCCCGTCCACCTCATCACCCACACCGTCCTCTCTCTGCCAACCTTCAGACCTTCAGACTTCGTTGGACCAGAGGGTAGGATGAAGTGGAATGAAATAAAATTCTTAGAAGCAGCTTTCCGATGGCTACGCTGTAACATGCTGCATATGTGATTTTTTTGTGATGAATGTATGACATGTGCCTTTTTTTGTTTAGATGACAGTGTGAATTTGTTCTAGGATTCTGTATTATATTATTTAACTCAGTAGCTTGTCATAGCAAATTCTAAAATCGTTTGCAGCCTCAATGAAACACAACTTTCCGCCCGCCAACCTGCAGCACATGAGATTCAATTACACATTTCAACCCACAGAACAATTGTCTAATCGTGGCGGAAATGTCTGATTTGAAGAGCTGATTGCGCTCTGTGGTTTTCTTCTATCAGACTAATAAAAACTTCAAACCGATTCTTCCAACAGAAATAGTTTTCCTGCGGACAACTGTGGCGGCTAACCCCGCTCTTCTCCCTGGCGCAACCGATGTTCTCTTTGAAATCGTGGCTGCAAATGAGCAGTTCTCCTTTGACGTGGTGAAGCGCTCCCACCAGGGCTTGATTATGGGTAAGAGGAGAGAGTATCACCATGAACCAGCCAGTCAGTCTCGTACCACATCCCTTATTATGTACTATCATATCATTTACTTCTCGTATATCTATGCAAAAACTGAATTTGAGTGACTAATCTCGATCTGTGTCCCCCCCCAGGTGTTGTTCAGCAGGTGAAACCTATCATTGGCCCCAGGGATCTTGTGTTGGAGGTGTCTATGAATTATGTCAAGTCAGGGGTCATTTCCCATCGCAACGTTGTCATGATCCACGTCTTTATCTCTGAGTTCTGGTTCTGAGCTGAGGTAGGAAGGCGATGAAAATACTGCATTAGCAATACAACACATGACTTGGCAACTATTATTTAAGTATAGGTTTGAATATTTGGAGATGCCATGTTTATTGTGCTGTACATTTAACAAAAAAGCCTCAAGGGTTAATGAAGTTGCTTGCAGGATTTCAAGCGCAGATGCACCGAATCAAGTTAACAGCGACAGTTTCCATCCCATCCGGGTCATTAGTTTACAACAGGTATTTGTCATTTCAACAGATTAATTCATACAGATTAAAAAAGAAGACATACTCAAAAGATAGTATCACAAAAAAAAAAAAAAAAATGTCAACCTGCTGGTGGTGCTAGAGGAAAAGTCAGGGCGATTCATCCTCTGAGGCACAGGCAACAGCTGTTGAGAAATTTCAGTGTGGACCAAAGTAATGGTTCAATCGAACATTGCCGTCCATAGAACCACATTGCCAGCATGGTTAAAAAGTTATTTTTCAAGCAGGAAAACAGACAAATTTCTCAAATGATACCTCTAACCCAGAAATGTTGAACATTACATGCCTTTTATAAGAGTGGAATTAAATAGAGTCATAGATTAACAAGGCAATAGCCAGCTCTCATCTTTTCTTAACCACTGTGTTCTGTGTTTAATTTGAATTCAGACTTTGTTGTCGTAAGTGCCACTATGATAGACTAGAGCTGTTTGATGTTTGCTCCATTTCATCTGTTTTGACACGCCAGATGTAACATGCTTCATTTGAAAATAAAATGATTCGTCCATGGACTTGCTTTCAACACCGACTTTGTTTTGTACCATCAGGCTGCTCGACCATCTGTGAATAATACAGACTCGGCACAGTTATTTGTGTTCATGTTTTGCACTGAGGAGAGCTTCCACTGCAGACTAAACCAGCCGTCGTCTAGTTAGAATAACTGAGGTTTCCAGAATAACTAAAATCTGATAGGATGTCCTGTTTTTCCTGTAACTGAAACCCTTCAGATTCCCCATCATACCTTACCACTTCCAGTTTGTGAGGATATTTCCAGTTATTCTGCTCAAAGAATGAGTGATGGGAATCCTATACTGGGAATGTTTGGTTCTTGGAGTACCTCATCTTAAAGCTGACAAATTGCTTGAGGTGGATACCTCTTACCATCCATAATCTACTCTCTTCCACATCGATCTGTCTTTCACCACTGCTGTGCTGTGCCTAGCCAGTGAAAACACAGGCGACAACCTTATGCAGGAAAATCCTGTAATCGAAAATTCGCCACACTACATGGAAATCCCAAAGGCCTGTCCTGTGGCTTTGTTGTTGCAGCTGCAACAATTGTCCCACAACTCGTCTCAGCTTCAGACTTATTAAACATTGCTTTGGGTGAACTGATTTAGGATGCGGGTGCAGCTGCAATTTACAGCCTGAAGAACACTTATATCTCAGAAATTATTGGGCAGAATATTATGGGGCATGACTAAATATAGCACGAGCAATGATGATAATGCGATGATATTGTTGAATGATGAGGGCTGGATGTATTCCAAATTTATGTTATACTGTCAATAAATGTAATTTTCTTTTACTGTGGCTTATGTGGTAAATTTTAGTATGTCTTACATTATTTGATTACATGTTTAATGTATTATGTTTTATGCATCTAGTGTTCATCTAATGCACTTTGATGTGTGTTTGATCAAATTACAAAGCTATTACGGATTATTATTAGAAATATAACATGGGGCCAGGTAGTATTGCACACTGCTCAGAAATGGAAGGGGGGTTAGCAGGGGTCAATCAACTCATTTTTGACCAAATAAAGTGCTTTAACCCCCTTACTACCAAAATAATAACAATATCATCTAATCTCTTCCTACTTTGAATATTACACTCCCTTGTCGTTCCACTCTTGCTCTCTGACAGCAGTTTAGGCAAGAAGCTGTGTGAAAACAGCAGCACATGCTCTGACTCCGCCTTCGCCCTGGATTGAACCAATAGTGTGTTAGAGATTCTTCCGGACGTCCCGCCCACACGCGTGAAGAAGGGAAACATGGCAGCAGTCACCAACATCAACCTGGACCTCTCAGCGTCTATCGCTGGCATTTTGAATGAAAAACACTGCCTTGAGCACTTGCAAGCTTTGAAAACATTCACGACTGCGTTACGGGACAGGGAATACAGGTGCGGACAAAGTCATTTACTGCCTTTTTAAACGGAAACCGAGGGTGTTAGCTTACCGGCTAAGCTAGCCTGAAGTCCAGCCGTTAACTACTTATTGTCAAACATAAGCGGAATGGTCCATTATCTACCATTATTCAGGCCAATTTAATTCTGTTACTTTATCACTAAAATGTTGGTTTAGAAGTATATCCAGCAATATGACTGCCGCAGTTTTTAAACACAAAAGCAATGAGGCTCTTCTGCTGCACACTAACAATGACGACAGATATTTTCAATTACATTTTCACAGCAGACATTTTGAATTGTCATAGCCGCAAAAGCACAGGTGAAACTAATATAGTTAATTATAATGTTGTCCAAGCAATTATTGAAACTCGAAGTAGCAATTAACAGTGTTATTAGCCACACCTGTGCCTACTGTGAAAAGGGTCTCTTCAACTTAATTTCACTCCACATTTCATTGATTGCCTCTTTGTTGGTCAACTTTGTGTTCTCAGGGATGCCGTGGAGGAGCAGGCGTTCTCCCGTCTCCTGGAGGTCCTGACCAGACTCAGTGATGATCTGCAGACTGCCAACGAGGACAGTGAGTCTGTCCCCCTGCAGCTGCAGTTGATTGCTGAGTGCTTCAGGGCCCAGAGGAACTCTTGCGTCCAGAGCACACGCAACCAGAGTCTGCTCAGGTAATTCCAGATACAGTGCTGTGTTATTGAGATGGTTGGGAAAGAATAATAAAATGTCAGGGTGGTCTTCAGCTACAGAAATTCTTAGTTAAATAATTGGCATGTAATTTGTTTGACCAATAATGGTATGGTCTCAAAAAATACCATAGACTATGACACAGTATGAATTCAATGTGATATGTTGGCTTTATTACATCACTATTGTATAAAGTTGCGTTATATACGTTGTATTATTATGTCCACCTGCCTTTATCTTCTTCGACAAAAAAATAAACAAAGAGGCAACTGAACATACAGTAAATTCAAGATAATCTAATACTCTTTTTCATTTAGGGAGCTTGGTTTTGTGGATGTTTCGCTTAAAGTTCTGGGCTTCCTTCATAACATAAATTTGGAGTGCAGAGATGGCATATTTGAACGTAAGTCCTGAATAAATCCCTAATAAAATCCGATCATCTTTGAATTGAACCTTTTTTAATATTAACCCATTCATCTAAATTATACCATGTCGTCCAGCTCTCCGTTGTGGGATCCAATTCCTCGGTAACTTAGCTGTGGGAAACCAAATGTGTAAAGATGACATCTGGCAGCTGAGCTTCCCAAATCTTCTCCTGTAAGTTGTGTGTGTGACACAATAGTAGCTATGTTTGTACATCAGTAAACAACACTATTTTACACAACTTCTTGAATTATAGTTTAAACTACGCTTCTTTTATTTTAAATTTTTGTCCTCACAATGAGTCAACCCAGTCATGTATGAACAGGCAGCTGCTCAGTGCTGATGATGAGAAGACGGTGAACTACGCCTCTATGGTACTCCACACATGTCTGGATGAAGCCAAGGTGGAAGAGCTGTCTGAGCCGCACAACATCGAGCTTGCACTCAGGGTGATGGAGCTCTGTAGGACTCAGCCTGACCTGGACTGGACGTAAGTGTTTGTGTCTGTAATGGTGCATGCAATACAATTATTAGTTTCTATGTTCAAAGAGTTTATAGTTAGTGTGTCATTTCAAAGTATTACTTGTTTTCTACTACTTACTAATAAGGTTTTCATTGTGTAATTATGAATTTACAGGGTTCTCATTGCAACCCAACATTTCCTCAAGTCTTCAGCTCTGGTGGAGAGCATGTACTCAGGGATGTCTCACCATGAAAGGTACTTTACTTTTACTATTGTGACAGACAGATGCACAAAGATGAATAAGATGTTATGATGGACCTATATCTCTTACAGAAAGTGACGTGCTGATAAAGACAATTTTATTAAATCACTATTAAGGACTGTCCTGAATCCAGACTAAGGATTTTAGTGGTTCTGATTCTGATATTGTAGAATAACCAGTGATATACCCAGAAAAGTTATGTCACAGAATACTACCTAGTACAGATAGAGAAGACTGATGTTTAATAGTGAAATATAATCTAGATGTGTCTACCGTATTTGTGTTTTACAGACTTACTCTGCTAGAGCTGCTTTTTGCCCAACTAAGAGAGGAGGACTCAGAGGAGTGTGGCATCCCACCCAGCGTGGCTCGTTTCTTGGCTAATTCCTTCCAGAAAGGTTGTGGAGCTGTGCTTACACTTGCCACAGGTTCTGCTTCCAGTGATGAGGTACTTGGACTATGTGAAACTTTTGGCAAACATTTTTTCAGTTGTATTTTAAAAGTCCACATTCTAATTTTTTAAAAATGGGGAATAGACTGAGACTAACACTGCCAAAGAGCATGATTTCCCCATAGCATTATCTCGCATCCTTTCTTCGTGTGACTGACACCTGTTGGTTGTAATCCCCTGTAGGTCCTGCAGGAGGCACTGACAGTGATTAGTCTGCTGGACGTTCTGTGTGAGATGACCTCAGACCACAGGCAGTTCATGTTCCTACAGGACCACCCTGACCTTCTAGTGACCACTGTTGGTAAATGAAAACACACACTCACATAACCTCACTGACCGGGTCCACAACTGGAGTCTGTGGGTCAGAATTGGCTGTCTTAGGGTAAATATCTCATCTGCACACCATAGGCACTTTTTAAGCGGTGCTGCGAAAGATCCAGATTCTGATCAAATCGCCCACAGAAATGCAATTCCTGCACACAATCCTCCTCCATGCTGACAGGCAATAAAAGACACAACAGAGTTCAAATACAGATAAGTTTGGCGCAACTTATTTCATTGGGTACTTAAACAACATGTCTAAAGTAAATTTATCTAGAAATCAAATTCCATCATAATCTGTAATTAGCTGAAATGGTTTAAACTTGGGATAAATTAAATGTCTTTTTTTCTCTTTTTCTACATTTTCTGCTTTTCACCCTTTACCTGTTCACTGCAGAGCTCCTGGCGCAGGTACATGCCATAGGGAAGGCCAGTAAGAATATTTTCAGCGCTGCTCAGAACTTCTCCTCCTTCAGTGGAGATGGAGACTTTTCTTCCCATTCCCCTGTCATCAGCTTCAAGGCTCACCTCATCCGGCTGATAGGAAACCTCTGTCACAGCAATACTAACAACCAGAAGAAGGTTTGGAATGGATGGATGTGAATGAATATGTTTAAAGTTAAACATGTTGGACATAACCCACATAGCCCAAATTATTGAAAATATGTTTTACACAGATTTTCTGTTCAGGTCAAGAAAGAAAAACTTTTTTTTTTTTAATTTGATTTGCTTGTTCTTTGGTCCTTAAACATGCATGAAATCTGCTTTTCTGAGGCTAAAAACTCACTGCCATTGTAATGTAACAAAGCCAAGGAATATATAGTTTAGGGCAGAAGCTGTTAGTTGATCAACAGAAAAATAACTAAACAATTCTGATAATTAATTGTCATTTTTTAGGGAAAATTGTTAAACCTTTGCTGCATTCTGTCTCTTAAAATGGGAGGATTTGCTGCTTTTTTCCCCCTCTTTATTTATTATAATTCTGTCTGAGAATTTGGGTTTGGAAAAAATATGGAATTCAAAGAAAGGAAATGTATAGAGAACCTTAATTGTGATTCAGGACAATTTTTTTTTTTTTAATTGTGATACTTTTTTTCCACATCAGCACTTATTCATCACATTTTTTTCTTTTCTAATCCACTGGGTCCCTCCTCTCAATGGGGTCTGGGGCCTCTTAAGATTTAGTGAGCACCTTGATCAGTCTAACACAATGGGGTCAAAGGTCAAGAAGAGAGTGAGAGGTCTGGGAGGCCCCCATGGTCTTGCTTTGTCAGACCCATCTCTACACTAAATTAGCATCTTTAGAGTGCAGGTTCTAATGGGCTGTTGTATCAAACCACATGATCTGCTGAGGACTGAGAATAACTGAGGAGCGCAAATTAGTCTAATATCTAATGGAGCATGAGGCTGTGTGTTCCTATGGCTGCAAGCTTATGAGTTCTTTCAACACAACAGCTTGGTTTTGCTCTGAAATGTGAAACATTCCCTCCCTCGTGTTTTATCAGTTTGTCTCCATCGCCATCTGTCAGCATCTCACTATTAACATGAAAAACAGATAATAAAGTGGATGGGGAAGAGTTGGCCTCTATCTATGGCACATTATAGACTCAGTCCTACTTAATAGAAACAGATTTGTTGAATGCCTGTGGGATGGCCACCCTCAGCTGGCCTCACTATAATATTTATGGATGCTGATCTGTGGTCTGTCAGTGGTCAGAAATCACCCCATATCTGTTTTCACTAAGATCTCTTCCAGTAAACCAAATGTCATTCTGTTCACCTTTGGGAGAGATTGTAATTTAAGATGTGCATGCAAAGCACTGAACTGCATGCACCGGGCTGAAGTCAGGGTACAGTCGCTTGTTATTCATCTCTGTATGGGTTTGGACATAATGTAAGCAACTTCAGACAGTCATCCTGAAAGTGGAAAACGCAGACCTGGGTGCTTGTGCTAGTCAGCGACTTTGTTTCTTTGACAGTTGAAATGACATTTCCATTTTCTGAAACTCAGCACTTGGTGGTGTTCTGGTGCTCCTACCAATATATTTGAAGGGTAACCACAATGGCAAGAGGAGGGCAACAGCAAGCAAAGACAATAATTAAGCCTATAGAATCAGACAAATGATACAGAGCAGATCACCCTGTTGTGACGGTCGCAGACTAACCCACAACCACACTGCTGCTTTTGCATGGACCTGAGGCTCTGCTAAGGACAGGGACACTTGTGTTGAAAGAATTTCTTTCCTTAATGAATTTGTACTTACTTTGTTTTCTCTTTTAAACAGTGATTTCTAGCTAGACTGCTCTGCTTGACCAAATCCTACAATTCCCTGAAACGTTTCTATGTAAAATTTGAATTGTACTGATGAGAGCTTTTATCAGTTTTTATAGAAAATGGGCAATCTGTGCTTGTGGTATGTTTGTTTTTTCAGACCACAGAAAGCGTGGACATCAGACTTGTGTGGTGAAAAGCAAAACATATTGGTCCTGTTAATACTACTCTTGCCTATTGCTTAGAAAATGCCTATCAAAAGTTTTTTCTTTTTCTTGCTTTGTTTTCCATATATGTAATTAGAAGTTTTATATTGTCCCAAGGTCGTTTTTATCAGACCAATCATTATAGAATGGCCTGATACATGGAGTTATAAAATTACAAAGGAAATAATGGCATATACAAATATAATAATTAAACACTTAAGCTTTGTTGAGAGAAGAAAATTTGATCCACATGAACCAGTATACAAGTCTCTGACATCTCACTGAATTTTTTTTCCTCAGGTTAGAGAACTGGAAGGCATTCCCCTCATCTTGGACAACTGCAACATTGACAGCAACAACCCATGTATCCTTTTTCTGATCTGGAAATACAGACACATCTTTGTCTATGTACATATATTGCAAGTTTGTTCATTGTTCATATTTATGCTTAGAAGTCATTTTAGTCATTGTGTCTTGTGTTCTGGCACTTTGAGGATTCGATTTGGCATGTTTACACAGGAAGGTTGGTGAGTTTGCAACCAAAAATAACATCAAGCTTTGATTACTGCAGTGTGAGCAGGCTCGCCAACCAAACGTGCTGAAATTTGAACATAGCCTTGTTCACCACCTTTCAATTCATCTTTGCCTGAAGCTGGTCAACAGTGTCATCTGATGGGATGCATTCAGTGTTAGTCATTTGGGCTGCCTGTAAATGCTACTTTTTGTCTTGAGAAGCGTTCAAGTCGTGTTTGTTTAGTACACTGGAACTGCTTTGTGTATAATGTTGTTTTTCTTGACACTGTGTGAGAGACATTAATTCAGTACTATGGTAATTATTTAGACCACAGTGGTGCTTTTGTATTAGATTGCATTTTGATATGTCTTTGTAATGTTTTATCAGCCCCCACTCACATATGGGGTGGGGGTGGGGGTATTATAACACTTCTCAATATGACACAATCCAGTTCAACAACACCACTATGTCCTCTAAAATTGATGTACACCTGAATCTCTTTGACACATTGTCAACAAAAACAGAACAGTGTGAGCTTCACAGAGACATGATTTTATTGAAGCCCTCTTGTATTGGATTGCATTAGATTGCACTGCTCTACTTTTACACAGTGATAACTCTGTGTTGTAAGTGGAGATTCTGCTCCCACTGCAACTTAGTACATCAGCTGATGTAAACCAGCATGACCTTGGAGGGAGTATACATACTATGTGCTTTCAGTGCCCTTATAGAACATACTCTTATTCACTGAGCTTCAACCGCTGAGTCGTCCCCAGCCCCCGCTGGGCATCCTGTTACCAGTTGGTATTAGTTTGCTAAAAAGAGGGCACTGTGCCAGGCTGTCTTTTAACCAGGTCAATAGTCTGAGCTGAGCCTTTGTCCCCATGCTCTTCTCCCATATATGCTTACACACACATACACTGCCCACCGCTTCCTCCTTTTTTCATGTAGGTGTCAGCATTTGTTTCTGCTCAGAGAGAGACTGTCAAACAAAATATAAGTTTGGATTTCTGCATGAAACTTGAGAGGGGTGAGTTGAGAATGTTTTCTATCACAAAACATAACCTGTCTGTGAAACTCGTTTGTTTGTTGGGCTGTCTGCATACTCAGCGACTTGAGGAAAATACCAGGTTCTCAAGAGCTTGACATCCTGAGTTGGACACTGAAAACATTTGGCATATGTTGCTTGTTTCACTGTTAAGTTCTCCACCAGCCTACATTTAAGCTCTTTTTTTTAATCATTATTTTATTTTTTTACATATGCAGTTTTTCATGAATTTTATTTTGTAAATGCATCTTGTTTTACAACTGCTTAGACACGCTCATGTCTAGCATTAAACGTTAATTTGTTTGTAATTTAAGGTGCAGTAAAATCGGTTCAAAGTGGTAGAGACATTTCAGCTGATACTGGGACATGACAAATAATTTTGACACCTGACTAAACTTGAAGTTCCTGCTTGCTGTTGGAGTTATGAACTTTAGCTGTTACTAATTACTAGCTCTTTTAGTATTTTTTTTAAATTACATTTATTTTTTCCATTGATGTTTTCTTCATTCGGGCAACCAACTAATGTCTAAAAAACATGTTTAAAAGTACCAGGAAGTACCACAAGGTATTTTATTATCTTGAACTGAAATTCTGATGTTCCTGTCCTTAACTGGATGCCTCCAGTCATCAGCCAGTGGGCCATCTTCGCCATCAGGAACCTCCTAGAACACAATACGCAGAACCAGGAGCTGGTCGCCGATCTGGAACGGCGTGGCCCTGCTGACTACTCTGCTCTCAGGGAGCTGGGTTTCCTGGTGGAGGAGCGAGATGGAAGCCTGCTGCTCAAACCCGTGAGGAAAGACTCATAAAAACCTTGGAGAAGCAGCCAGGAGAAAGGAGATCCTCAACTCACAAGCAGGTTTTCATGTGAAGTAATTGTTTAGAAGGGAATAAAGTACATGTGCATGCGCTTGTGTGAACATGTACTCTTATTGTGAGTACATTGTTAATGTTACCTAGTATTAGTAGTAAGCTTCATTTGAGGGTAAATGACTCATCCTCTGTCAAACACATGTTTTGTGCCTGTCCAGAAAAACTGACAGCCACACTGCCAGTATATTAAGCAGAGAAGTGCTTTTAAATCAGATATTTCTATCAGAAGAGTATGCATAACGTACTTTTCTACCTCTGTAATGTTAGTACTCATGCTCAGACGGGCCGTACAGTATTCTTGACAAACAAAAGGCCCATGGGGTCCCCCTGGCACAAAAGCAGAGGTCAGGATATCAGAAGCACTTGTTCTGTCTTGACCTGAGTCTGGGAAATGAAGAGTCTGGGATAGACGAGCACATGCTGGTACCTTTTGGCAAGGCTAATGCTTTGTGGTTTAATCCAAAGACAAAAAGCACCACAGTGTCCGGGCTTTTCACCATTCACTGACACTGATGTTACCAGCAGGGGTTGGGGTTTAATTCCAGGCCCATAGTGACTTCTGCAGTAACTGTGAAACAGAGAATGACCAAAACATGATATAATCAACCCCCTCACCACCTTACCTAATTAAATGGTGGTGTCTTTGCCAGGGAGACAAAGACTTTATTTTTTTCCTCTTTCAAATGCTTAAAATACCTGCTACTCTAAAGTGACATAATATTATTAATGTTATTTGAATCTGAGGAAATCTAAGTGCTAAATGCAATACTAAAACTAATAACAAACTATGCATGTTTTGTAATTTAAAAACAATATACAGCATGAGCTTGTCACTGTAGCTCTGCTTGCTTTTGCTTTTTCAATGCTTCTTGTATTAAGGCTGTAACAGTAATGAGTTTTATACTCAACATAGTTTAGTGAATTTACTCTTGTTCATCATCTCACTCTTAATCTATTTCTATACATAAATAAACGCATGAGGGCTTATGGAACGCATCATAGATCATTAACCATCTATAAACTCACAACATTGAGTTTATGTTTTACTCCTTGGACTGCTTCTCTTTCCTCTCAGCTATATTTGAGTTTTACCAGACTGCATAGACTTATTTTTAGGGATTTAGTAAATACTCTACTTGTGTGTGTGTGTGTGTGTGTGTGTGTGTGTGTGTGTGTGTGTGTGTGTGTGTGTGTGTGTGTGTGTGTGTGTGTGTGTGTGTGTGTGTGTGTGTGTGTGTGTGTGTGTGTGTGTGTGTGTGTGTGTGTGTGTGTGTGTGTGTGTGTGTGTGTCTCTCTCTCTCTGTCTGTGTTTTCACGCTTCTTCTGTTGATCAGTGATAGTGGTACTGGATCAGTAGTTGATGTATGAGAGCATACTGAAACTGTGTATGTTCGAAGAGTGAGTGCATGAATGAGTGAGTGAGTGAATCAGACCAGAAGCATTAGTTTGCAGAATGACATCCCTCCCTGCTTCTCCTGTTGCTGGATAAGCTGAACAGTCCTGACACCTCAACAATACAGCGCTTTACAGGCCTGCCCACACCCTGCTCCACCCTGTTTGCTCTGCCTCTGATTTTTAATGACAAAATGTATTGAAACAATCGGCTGGACTCTCCCCTCAATCCGTCGGCATAGTGAAGGGAGCTTATGTGGTTCCGGTCCCCAGGATTTCAGACAGCTAACAAAACAGCTGTTACTTGCGCTCGACTGGCTGGCTGCAATGCTTTTCAGCCCCACAGGAAAGAGGCTGTGCGAGTCAGCCGGGCTGAATGAGGTGGCATGGCCACGGTCGTCTGTTCACCTCCTAACACATTAATACCACATCAGTCGAGGCCAGAAGTTCTTGTGTTTCCCATATCAGCGGTTTATGCCGTAGGCCTCTACTTCATTGTATATGTGCCTTCTGGTTTGGTATTTACCTAAAGCAAAAACACTTTGTCAGGGTGTAAAGTACATGCTTCATGTTTCGGTCAAATTATATGTTTAAATAATGACTAATAAAGTACTGTGTGTGACAAACAGCTTTTTGTAATGATTTTAATAAGGCTAATGAAAGGCCAGATATGACAGAAAATTCAAGAGGCTTTAAAAGGATGCTCAGATTTTATTGGTAAAAAAGAAAAAGTACAACTGTCCGTGTTTTTAAGTGATGCAGACTTTGTTTAAACCACAGAACAAATAAACTTAAATTATCTGTATTTTAAGTTATAGCTATACTTTTAGGAAGCAAAGAGTTGCTCCTTGTCACTGAAAGCGCTATTAAGACAACTGGAAACACAGAAATCTCCCATCTAAGCTGCACAATTAGTTGTTTACTGAAACTTCCATTGTACTATGTATTAGCAACTTCCATATATTACTCAAATACTTGACAGTGGTTTCCACAAGATTTCCTGGACTTTCCAACAATTTGATGAATCACTCAACTTTTAGGAGCTACTTTGAATTGTGAGGGATCGCATCGAGATAGACAATCTGGGCTACTTCGATAAAACACATGGAGTATTTACAATTTAGGAACTTTGATCAAAGACATAAATTCCAAATAATTTATAGCTCTCAAATCTGAATACAATGACATTAGAAAACACTGGTAAGTAGCGACTTTGTTTTCCATCTATAAATGACATAAAGTGCCACGTTCCTCATATAAAAATATACTCTTCAAATTGTTTTGTAAGTTATATAAAGCCTAAATAAACATTTCTGAATACATTAAGGGTGCTGTCCAAAAATAGCTTTGAGGCCTTTGATCCTCTCATACCCCCTTCAGTGTGGTTAGGGCACATGCCATCCACCCAGGCAGGCCTAAACCGCGCTGGAAAGCCTTGTGTAAGCAGAGGCCACGATGTGGAATTCCACGTCTCTGCCGTTCATGGGAATGTTAGATGTATCTGAACCTGATTGCACCTCTATGGAGTTCCACTGAGGCTTACATGCTTTTCTCAGAAGTCAAGAGCCCTCCGAAAACAAAACAATGAGCGCAGTCAGGATTGGAAGTGCCGCTGAAACTGACAAGTTGGATGCTTAAAATAGTACACCAGTGGTTTCTGCCTCTGTGGCTCTTGGTGTAACAAAGGGTCTGGGCCCTGAGGGGGAATATGTCCATGAGAGCAGCACTCGACAGCACCAACCCCCGAAATTACTAATGTCCAATGGAAAAAAGGAAGAAATACGACTGTCAGTGCAAAAGAAAAAGAATTAATATATATAGCAAAATACCCCACTGACCACTGATAATGTATAAAAACTGTAAAAAGGGATTTAGCTGTTTAGTGGCTAAAAATGTGACTCCATGTGACTATAAATCTGTTACTCCCAGCTTGAAATGTATCAGTAGCAATTGAAGATCATAAAAGAGAGGAAAAATGTTAAAGCAGTTGAATTTGCTATCCATCTTATAAGACTTACAGTTTGAAAGTTTTGATATTTTTTACATAAATAATTTTGTTTTATTTTCAGTGTTCAAACAGAATACAGTGTGAGCGTACAGTTAAACGTATTCCACTGCCATCTTTCAGTCTTCATCAGGAGCCGGTCGTCATTCATAGCAGTCCAAAGCACTTTGCTTCCAGTTAGCGTGTAACAAATCTTCTCAATAGTCCTTGTTGCTATCTTGTACACGACATCTGTAAGCTACATTTTTGCAACATCTTGTCTTCAAAATATTGCTTTGCTTGAGGCGAAAAGAGAAGATCAAATCCCTTCACCTGCAACATGTTTTGTATCATGTCACAGTTTCGTACCAGTACGCAAGCCAATGTTTCTGAAATGTTCATGTCTATTTTTCCCCAAACTCCAAACCTCATGTTCCATTTCTAGTATGTCTTTCCTTCAAAGAATTCCAAATAGGATGTCAAAATGTGCAAAATGTTGAATAAATACTTCGAAGTCCTTCACTTCAAATTCCACTTTGTCGTATCCCCCTACCTTCGACTTTTGTCCGTCTTCCTGTCCTCTCCCGCTGCCCCAATTCCTTGTTCCCTACTTGCAGGTGAAAACCTCTGATTTCTCACTGCAGGTGTTGCACTTCACAAAACAGCACCAGTGGAACTTGCAGTTGCACTGCCACACACGTGTATAGTGGTGAGTGTTGTAACCCCTTCCGCAGCACATCACATTACAGCTGTCTGTGTGGGTCGAGGTGCCGTTGCACAGTCTGCCTCTTGTCCCTGTACTTCCTGTCGCTGTGTCCTCTTCGCAGTAGTTGGGCGAGCGCTCCAGGTAGACCAGGTCTGTGTCCGTGGGCTTCTGGTAGCCCCGGGCCTCTTTGAGACGTAGGAAGGAGGGTTGGCGGAGCCGCGAAGCCCGGACAGGTTCTACTTGAACTGCTTCGCTGTAGCGTTCCTTCAGCAGGTAACCAATCTCTCTGAACTTTGGCAGGGTGATCCAGCAGGTCTTAGTGGTACAGGAACCAGATACACCGTGACACTTGCACTCCAGCTTCATTCGCTCCTCTAGGATCTGATCACATAGAGAGTAGAGGTTAGGTCAGTATAAACTGAATATATAAATATATTCTGTGGGAGAAACACAGAAATTGTAACTTTGTGTCATTTTAAATTCACATGTCCACAGCATGATTTTGAAACAGTTAATAATAATTGCATAGCCTTGAAATCTGTCTCTTTTGGTAAGCTGGGCTTTCTGCGGCTATTTCAACTTTCAGCACACTAACCAGTATGCCAATTTTATGTCAAAAACCTGGGGAAAATAACTCATACCCCAAAACTGTAGTCTCTAATTAACTTTACCTTTCTTCAGACCACAACATGGCGTGACAGCCCGAGAAAACTGACCAGAACTGTTGTGCAACCGTGCGCATATAGAGTTACATTGTGGTTTGAACCCAATTTATATTATAATGCGTCATCTGAAAATATTTGTATTTTCGCAGACGCAGATGATGAAATTGACAGGTGACTATTTTCTCTTGAGTTTGATGTCGCTGTGAAAAAATATAACACTTTGACACATTTTGGTTACAAGACAACATGAGTCGCGAGTGACAGAGCTCATCTCAACACCATCCCTGTCCCCTAACTGGCAATCACACTCGGGTGGGTGTTTACTCTCGACTTTGGTTGGTTCAGTGTGTGTGCTAGTGCAGAAGTGTGGTCTTTGGTGCTGCAACTGAGAAAGGAAGAGGGAGAGACTTGCAATAATATCCTCTGTCCTGACTTGATGTGTAGTAATTCAGTGAATGGACTGTAGGACTGTGGCACAACTCCACATTTGGCAGCTGTATCTGCCAAGTCTTGCATTGCTGTTACACATACACACCCACACTTGCATGAAAACACTCAGGAGTTTGTTTAATCATCTGAGCATTCGTACAGTTTAGGAACATTTATAGTAACTGTTGCCTTTACACTGTGTTGTAAGATGTTTTTTTTTTATCAGTAAACCCTGAAATTAGATTAGATGGATATTATTTTTTTCATTTATCAAAGTGATTTTATGCCTGCATTACCTTTCGACCTGCCTCATTGTTGTGCAGGTTCATCAGCCGCCGGGCGTTTTTCTTGATCTCTCGGGCGTCTACAAAGCGCCGAGAGAACTCAACGCCGTACTTAACGTCGGCTGAGCAGCCTCCCCACTTCCAGCCCTCCTCTTGGTCGTGGTAGCCCTGCTTCTCTCGGTCACAGCCGCACTGGCTCAGGTTGCCTTGGCTACAAGCGGCAGTCACTGCGTGGGCAACTCCGGCTGCAGTGATGGCATATGTGAATGCTGCCTCCCTGCTGCCTGGAGAGAATAGAGAGGAATCTGAATAAATCTGATTTGGAGAGGAAAGTAGCATAATAAAAGTACTCCCATTGTTTTACACATGAAATGCAGTTTACTTGTCATGAGGCTGCTACTCAGCCCATGAAAACAGCTGTACAATGTCCTCTTGGCTTGAGACTTAATATTTTTAGCAGAAAGCTTGTGCTACAACCTGTGAATGTTGGGTACGAAATAAGTGACATTGTGTGTCAAACAAAAGATACCACTTGGTTGCACAATAGGAAATGTAGGAGCCAACATTTCTGGAGCTCGACCCATCCTAGAGACTGAACCTCAGGAGATTTAGACCATTCTTATTTTAAAGACCCTGCACACCCATGAAGGTATTTGTTACTTATTCTAGATAATTAGTCCTCTGCTCAGGTAGTAGCAACGCTGAAGCTACAGGAAATCTCTAAACTTCATGAACCAATAAGAATGGGTGTAATTTCTCCCATCCAAACATGCGACAAAACTAATAGCAAGGTGCAAGAGGTGTCAGTCACACAGAAGGAGAAGAAGAGGTCTTGCAATCAGGCAAAATAAGTGAAAACACATGTGGGTCGACTATTGGTGTGCTGGGCCTTGACACGGTCTGCGGTGCACCAATAGCCAAATGGTTAAGGCGCACAGTTGTAATGTAAACGGTTCGATTCAGGACAGGGACTTAAGTCACACGTCATGCCTCAACAGAGATAGTTGAGTGTGGGTGCAGGTAGAGAGGGGTGGTTCTGGGATGCTGGGACACACTGTTGTGTATTTGCTGTGTCGCTGGTCCAACTCAACAAAACACCAGGTCAAACACCAGGACAACTGAGCAGGCCAGGCAGTTGCCTAACAAGCCAGCTGGGCCAACCACTGTGGCTTAATCTGAGCGAATACCCGTACAATGCAGATGCAGATGTATCTCTTCTTTCGCTCGGGTGAGGCTAGGATTCAAGAACGCTTTAAAGGTGCATTAGGTTGGAGGATGGTCATTTTCTGATATAACTAGTAAAATTAGCGGAACTGGATCATTAGGGATGACGGCAGGATGACTGCGTGAGTGACGGCATTCAGAGGGATCTGCCAGTCAAGCCATAGAGGCTTGCCTTCACCAAAAAAAAAAAATCTTTAATCAGAAAGGGGAAAGATTTAAAACTGTGTCTTGTGAGCCCCCAGACTTATTGAAGTGCAGTACTTTGCTGGACTACTCCTTCAAAAAAAAAGTGTTTGGAGTGCATCACTGAATTGGAGAGGAACTGGTTGGTAGAGAATCACTTTAGCCGTTTTATGATGTGTATGTAATTGTAATTAAGTACCTGTTGCTCAGTAGTACCTTCTAGTTTTGCACTTTCACCTCAACATATCGACACCCTCTTAAAATAATGGCCTAAGTCATTTTTTCAGGTTTTTCAGGAAACACAAAAAACTCAACAAAAGAGTCACACTTTTGACATAGGCCATTATACAACCGGGGGTAGAATTGCATGTTCCCCTCAACTGAGGATTCAGGCGATTTTACCAGAGGTGGCCAGCATCATGAGGGGGTGATTTAGGCAAAAAAAACATTTTTGTCAAAACATGACTTAGGCCATTATTTTAGGAAGGTGACGATATATAATCTTACAATCCCTATATTCATTGATGTCAAGTACAGTAAGAGATTGTAGTAGTCTTTTGAGTGTGTGAGTGAGTGTGAGTGTATATAATCTCATAAAAACTCACTGATTTCTTCCTTTCTGCCGTGTTTGATATCTCTGATCTGCGTCAGTAGTCAGTCACAGTTAGAACAATTATCAGTATAGTGAAGAAAACACAAGTGACATCTACTGGCTGACTGGAGGAGCTTTTTTCTGCATCGACACTCATGGAGTTGCTGTCTTAATGTTTTTCATCAATGGAATTTCTCACGCGGCTTAAGTGTCAGTCTGTGTCTGTCTTAGGCGGTCCACATTATTACAGCAAATGATACTGCTGTGTTACATGTTGAAATAATCTGTGGCCAGGCTTGACTGAGATGTGCCCATTTCCAAGCTTTTGTATGTCACCATTTGAACTTCAGAATAAACACATTTATATTTATGGCGTGGAGGGGGAAGTGAATTTATTGGCACAACAATTGGTAACAGGATATTCTCCCCCTCCAATCAGGATAATGCTGGGCCTTCGCTCTTCTCAACAGCCCAGAGTATTAATGCATGGCGTCTCTGTAGAGGCGATTCTAATGGCTCCCTTCCAACCTGACAAACTCACTCGCTGAAACCAGTGGGCCTGCGGTTCCCCCGGTCCATAACTCATAACAAACTCTGAAGTCTTCTCTCATCAGGCTAAATCCACGGCCCATTCAGATATATTGTATGGTGAGCATTTCTCAAGGCATCAGGCGCATGCAATAGCCAAACAGCCATCTCCTCGCACTGTGATTTGTTTTGATTGTACAGCAGTGCATGCAGGGTTCCATTGTTGCCATCCAGCTGCTGGAGCTGACTTCAATTAGTGGTTAGGATGAATCTCTCTGGTCTTTCTCAATGCTTAATGAGTTCACAGGCCTGGCAGGTCAATCAAATGAAGTGGCGGATGGTACATTAGTGACACAAGGGGGGGTCGGCCCTATCTTACATTTCCTTTTTTTAAAAACAGCAGAGATGGACAAGAATGGGACGAGGAAAATGACCGATTTTTACTAAAAATCCATCAACATGCCCGGAAATCTGACATATTGTACACTATTAGTTACAACCCTCTAATTAGGTTTTACACAGATCCAATTAGATTTAGTCTTAATTCTTATTTGGTAAAACCATCTACATGGAGAGGACATGAGGAACAAAGCTGGGCCCAAAGTGTCTCTCTAAGCTCGTTTACACGCCACAAGAGAAAAGAGACATTTCCTCTGACAAAAGAAATAAAGGGATCCAGACGTCTGTCTGCCTGTCTCCCATGTAGAAGAAAGTGATTGCTCCCAGAGCTGCTAGATTAAACATGGATCCAAACCCACAGCAAGACCGCAACAAAACATTTCGGACTGAAATACAATTTATATAAGAGGTTCACATTAGGAGCAAACAGGCTTCTGTGAGAAATGAAACGGGGAAGAATGTTGTCTAAAACAAGGGAGATGTGTTAGTTTCTGTGGTTATAAATACTTTCAGAAGATGGCACACCCAGATAGGCCTTAGACCAAGCTTCATACGGAAGTCTTCACCATCCATTTACGACTGCTTTGTTGTGACAGTGTGTTGCAAGCACAGTGATGTTCCACACATCAACCAGATTGAACCTCCTTTGGGGACGCTAGCAAAGCTTTTTGAGTCGGAATTTTTTCTGTAAGTGTCTTAACAAGAATTCATTGTGGTTGTGCGGCAAACAGAAATGCATTCGTTAAAGTTTTGCCACCCGTCTCAAAGTCTGTTTCACGCCACTTGAGTTGAGCTATGCTGCAGCTTTTCTTCATGTCACTGACAAGATTTACCAGAGCTCTGAGGACAATACAATACGAATGAGAGGACAGGCTCATGTCAAAGCACACAGCTGAATGGCACCTGAAGTGCTTAATTTCACTGCCCAATTTCAATGATCGGGAAATCAGGCCACACAGCTCGGTTTTTCCTTACTCCAGTTAACATACCTGTTGTCCCACTTGTTGCATCTCATTTGGTGTGTTCTGTCTGACAGTTGTGAGATGTCTGTGTAGAGCACTAGGATTCACTTTAGCTAGTGTTTACAAAGGTAAAAACCAGTTTTGCCCCTGGTGCATCTCTATGGCCGAGGGGTTTAAGGGCCTAAACATGAACCGCAACATCTCAAGCTTGATTCCAGCTGAGAACCTTTTATTGCAAGTCATTTCCCATCTTTCTGTCCTCATTTCCTGTCATCTATATACTTTTAAAATCACCAACAATGGTGAAAACAAAAAGATTTACCCCACAAAAACTTTATTTAAAACCTCTGCTCTCAGAGCAACTTTCTTACCATCACTCAGTCCGTTTTGCTGATGTCCTACTGCCTATATTGAGGTAAAACCATTTAAATCTCCTTAAAGAAAACTGAGTTTTAAACAGACTGACCTACTCTCAGCTCTTGTCCAAAGACAGTCCTCTCGCCCAGGGCTGAGCAGTTCCACCGGCCGTAGCGGAACTGGTACTGACACTCATTGATTCCCAGCTGGGCGCCTTCGCCGATGACAATGATGGCGTCGGGGCGAGTCTGACAGAGGGCCCTCTGACGGGGGGCCAGTCCCGGTATCTTGTTGCAGATGATGTTCGCACCCAGAGCTACCACAGAGGACAGCGCCCTATAGGCGCAGAGAGAGGGAGATTAGTGACGGAGGAAAGAACAGCTACAGTTTTTACAAGGACATATAGACAACACCGAAGGGAGAACAGAAGAAGAAATGGAAAAACAAAGATTTACCTTTGAACATACTCAATAAATAGTTTGGATTTAACTCTGTGTCCTAGTTGATTATGATTTGAGCAAAGAAAAAAAAAAAGTGATAACATTTGTTTCCAAAAAACAAATGTTTTTCTAAACTTTTCATTTCAGTTGCCAGTGTATACGCCATGAAGATAAACAAGACCAAATCAGAAGATACAGTGAGAGCATACTCTGCATCATTCATCCTTACCCCAGATCACATCATGGGTAATTTTATGGACCTTCATAAAGACATGAAAGAGAACAATAGTTAATTATAGAAATGGGACTAAATCCAGTTCATTTCTGTCTGCCCCTCTCTCCCTCTCTGTTACAGAAAACATGAACCACCACAGCTATTTTAGGTTTCAGGACCTGCCCTTGTTATGAATGAGAAGCATGTATGGTGCAGCAATCAGTCTCTTTGTGAGGGCCTGGGTCTTTTAATGTCATAAGAAAGAGCTCATTACATTGGCATGCTCCTATAGGGAGACCATGAAGTTGTCCAATATTACTTTTTTCCCATATGCTGCTTTCATATTCCACTTGTCTGACCAGGTGCTCCCATGACAGAGTGGCTCTGGTGTAATGTGTAAATCCATAAGAGCAGGTTATCTCATCAGCTGCGGGCATATTAGAACATGTAAAAATCATGTAGATTAAATATTGGCTTCATTCACCCAAATCTTCAGGCACTTTTTATAAGCCGTCGATTTATGGCACAATATTAGAATGAAAATGACATAACTGCGCATATTATAGGGAAAAACCTGCAGCCCTTGTTCCGTGGTAGTCTATGATTCCATTGTGGAATAAAATGAAGTTGATTGAACGACACAAGTCACGCGCTTCCTACCAATGTTTCCTAAGTTTTGGCTGAGTGGATATTCCAAGTTACATTTTTTCCGTTTCCATCCATCTCTCTGCCACGCCAGAACCAAATGTAACCACAAGAAAAAAAGAAAAAAAATCCATATACTTCATTTAGCAAAGTTAAAAGCTGGATTTTTAAAGTGTACAAACATGTTAAACCCCCGCAGCAACCATATTATGCTTTCTACGTGCGATCTAACCTGACTATCCAGTCTCCCGGTGCGTAATTGGCCATTTGATTTTGCGCGTAAGCAACAGCCACCTGCACATGTCAGGTGAGCTTCAAATCAAACTGAGTGATGATTAAACTGAGCAAGTGCATTGATAAGAAACCTACAGGTAGCTACCGCTGGTGAGGATGAGGAAGATCTGTGGGTAGTAGACGGACAGCAGCGCACTGCGAGACGAGATGATGAGCATGGTTGCGCATTGAACACCACTTGTGCTGCACTCTTGCGGTTTGGAAAACAGATGAAGAAGAAAAAAAAAAAAAAAAAAAGGATGGTGAGGTGTGAACAAATATATCCTTTTATCTGCAGTCCAAGAGCTCCAACGCAGGAGTGTCGTCTCTTCTTTGCGCTGTAGAGAGGTGGTGTCTTCAGCTAGTGCAGCCGTGGCGCGCTGCGACAGCTCCAAGCTCCGCTGTCCATGTGCTGGAGATGAGAGGCTGCATCCCTCGGCCGTGCGCTCTGCCACCTGGGCTCATAGAGGACTGGGTGGGAAAGAGATAAGAGGGGAGGGGGGGTGGGGGGTCAGCTGGGGTTCCGGATGTCCGATACGTGCTGCTCACGTCTCCAAAAGTGAGACTGTTGTGGCATTGGAAGTGTGGAAGTGTGGGAGACAGTGCCCCCCTCCCTCTCCCTCTGCCTAAACTCACTCTCTCTCTCTCTCTCTCTCTCTCTCTCTCTCTCTCTCTCTCTCTCTCTCTCTCTCTCTCTCTCTCTCTCTCTCTCTCTCTGTCTATCTCTCTCTCTCTGTCTCTCTCTCTCTCACAGCCTGGTCACAACAGGTAAAGTTATATCTGAATTTGCATTTGGTGTTTTTGCTGTTTCTGACTAAGAGGGGAGGTCAGCACCAGCACTGCATGTTGTGGGATCGAACCTGTGGCCATCTGGGTACAGCCATGCCACCAAGTGCCCCAAAAGTCAACTTCTATGGATTTTACATGTAGAATTAGCCTACATATATACATATCTCTCTGACATTGTCAACCCTAATGAATTCATTTTTGGCACCAAACAACTGCATATGACTTCATCATCATGCGATACTTGACTGTATATTTTATTGTTATAAGTATTAAAGTAACATGAAATCATGTTTTTCATTGGAAGTTACCAAATAATTTGTTATTAAATGTATTTGGCAATATAAAACTGACTAGAGCTGGAAGGATTAGTTGAATAATTCATTAATTGATCGACAGAATTAATGAGCAACTATTTGAAATGCTGATTCACCATTTCAGTCGCTATTAAAGCAAAAATGCAAAAAAAAACCAACCAAAAAAACAAACTATTGGTTCCAACTTCACAAATGTGAGAATTTGCTGTTTGTCTTAAACTGACTGACGTAAACTGAATATATTTGGGTTCTGTCACATTGGGCTGTGGGAAATTATAATTGCCTTTTTAACTCTTTCCGACATTTTAAAGATAAAATGATTAATCGATTATTTGAGAAAATATTCACCAGACAAATCAATAATTTTAATAATTGTTAGTTGCAGCCCTAAGGATGACTACAGAAGACTAAAATGAAAGTGTGAAGAAAATCCCTGTATAAATTCCCTTCTTCTTTGCTGCCCACACTACTATACTGCTGGAGTTTCAGTTTCTCGCTTATTGGCTCTTGAGGAGGGCAGATGCTTGCTGAAATGCTTCAGTCAGTCAGTTGATCTGACTCTGTGGTCTTTCAGCTCATACTGTATATTCTTGCTTCTGGTGTACCACCAACAATACGCCCTCCTGTGGCAGCATGAAGGAAAATGCCATGATCATCCCCAAACATCAGACTAAATATCGTTGCATAGCATGAAGTGCAGTGTCTGTAAAGTTAGAGTTGAGTTCTCAATTTTGATGAACAAAGCATATTTCATTGTGAGAGTTTGAAAAAAAAATGCCTTTAAGAGTATTTTCCCTTTTATAGAAGCGGGAAAAGTTGCCCTACATGTCACATTCTTCTATGTGGTGAATAGACTTGTTAAACCCATGTAGTCTTTGAGGTGCCCAAGTGTAATTGGATGGACAGGCCAACGAGGCCAACGAGGCCAACACAAAAGGAATTTTTTGCCGTTTCTTCCTTTTAAAGATGTTCCCTGCAAACAGTGGCCTGTTTGCTGTGGAACTTTGAAGTGAGTAAAAAAAAGTACAATGGGAGGGGACAGTCCTGTTCAGTTCCAAGGACCTTCAAAGGATGGGGCGTTTTATAGGTCTACTTCACAGAGTGGACCAAGGACAAAGTACATATTTTCTTCGCTTCTTGTTGACATTTTGGAGACTGAAAATTGAGACATTCTGAGCTTTACTTGAGCTGTGCAAATAACCGCGAGGAGATAATATTAATAAAATTTGTTCCAAAATGAGATATCAATCATCTGAACAAAAGTGGGACCTTCTCTTAGAAAATTATTGAGGGTAGTATTGTGGACATGAACCTTTTAATTTAAATTCTCAGCAGCTGCCAGCAAAGCATTTTGAGAGATAGCAGTGATTTGGAGTATAAAAGACTAAAATACCTTTCATTCTTTGGCTGTTATAAGATTGGCCCGATCCTTATGCCCACTCAGACTGTGTGTAACTATAGCTGCAGTCCGATATACCCGCTGCTGTAAAGAATGAGAAGCAGCTTTGCCACTAAATTGGTCTTGGTTGTTGAAACCTCGTCACAGGAGCTCAGTCTGCAGCCATTCCAGTGGACAACTCGCAGATAATGCCTCTGGCTCGGGGGGCAGCAGAGGCAGAACCCTTTGTGTATGTGTGTTCTCTATGATTTTCACTCAGCTCCTCTGTCTCTTTCTCGCCCCCTCTCCCTCTCTCTTTCTGTCCAAATAATCCTCCTAAACCACAATTTCCAAAGCCAAGATAGCACTTAAGCAGTGTGCACTCACTGTCCTGGCATTCGTACACTGATATCTGTTTCTTTTCATATTTTTGTGCAGAAGACGCGGTGAACAGGGAGACATGGGAAGTGTGGGGCTGCGCAGGAATTTGTTTTACTGCCGCACAGGACATCAGAGCGGTGATGACAGTGGCTGTAAAACTAACATGACTTTTGTCTTTTTATCTCCCGGGACAACTGTCAAGAGTTTTGACAGAAACGGTTTTGATAGCATCATCCACGTTACAGTGATGAATGACAGGCATGGAGACAAGCAGGGCGAGACTGGAGCAGTGACGCAGAGGGGCCTCAAGCTGGATGGGAGCCTAAAAAGTCCAGATTAATAATGGTGTTTTATGGCTCTGGGATTTTGCGCTTATCTTGTCTCTGAGCCCAGAATCCTCAGCAGGGTTCCCGAGTGGTTGTCGAGGAAACGGCTGTTGATCGTAATAGTAAACATCTGATAATTCATCCGAAGTGACGTTTTTCTTTACAATAGCAGAGCTTATGGGTGAGTATTTTTGTCAGGCGTTGGCAGTCCAATCCCCACATAGTTAGAAATGCAGGATAAGGTGCTGCACAGCTCATCGGCAGTCCATGAATTCACTGGAAAATTCATGCAGAAATTCACGCACTGTTACCAATGATGAAAAATTAATAAGGCGTAGTATTGGGATATTTTGTGTTACATTGCTGGTTCAAAAAACAGATGATAAAACTGTTAGTACTTTAGAAAACACACTGAACCTCAGTCACGCTTGCATTACCTGACTGGCATCAGCTGCTTCATTCATGCTTCACAATCATTGGCTCACTTACGGCTGTGGCTATCAGCTGACTAGTAACTTCCAATCAAATTCATGAGGTTGTGCAGCATGCCCATTATAACCTGACACTTCGCACTATTAAGGTACGGTCACATTGCATTTCTGTCCCACGAATGTTCACTCCTTCTCCCATTCACTTCCTATACATGTTTTTTTTTGCTTGGTTTTTTTTGTGATTGCTCTGATCAATGTTAATTTATTACCGACATCAGACATGCATCACATCCTTTTCCATGATGGGGGGGGGGTCAATGTTGTAGGACAGAAATATAATGTGACCTTACCTGTCCTCTGTCCACCTGTCCCCGATTACTTCATGGCAACATTGTTAGCAGCTGTGGCTGCCTCAGCCACTCCAACCTGCCCCTTACGTGTTGAGCCTTTGTTATTTTTATGCCTCCGTGCGAGTGACAGCTGTGGAGAAGAGGCATTATGTTTTCAGTTTGTCCTGAATGTGATTCCTCCGTAGCACCTTGAGGGACAGCCTTCAAATGTGGTACAAACGTTCACTTGGACTCGAGGATGAACTCACAAATAACGCAAGAATTCATACACTAATCATTTTATAACCGGTCAACAGTCAACTTCACCGTGACATCATTCAGCGTTCTGCAAAAAACACTTCTGGCCATTATTCAATGCTCTAAGTCAGAAACAGAGAGGGAGATTGTGACCATGTGTCCTGCACCTTGACTGATTGGAGGAGACATAAAACCTAGTTGATTTCATGAAGATTTAATGTTAATGTTCGTCTTTGTGTTCGTAGTCTATAAATTCCACAAATATTCCGGATTACTGAGCAAAAAACGCATCTTTTTTATAATGTTTTCTTGAAATTTTTATGAAGTATTCTTTTAATGACATAATCAGCACTCAAAAACAAAAACCCAAAATAATTTATTCATATTAAAACGAAGCTCTTGAAATAATATCATATTGTGGAATAGAGAGGTGCTTTTATGTCCCTGAAAGCCAATTTAGTTGCCAAACAGTAGTGAAAAAACCAAGAGCCTAAAGTATAACAATGAATAATAAATACAAGAATACCCAATGCACTAATGCCGTCATCAGTATTGCTGAGACCATCTGAGAAAAACATGCAACAAGCGCACCCAAGGCAAACCCCACTGTTGACAGTCACTAGATATGACATGCAAATTTACTCTGTAATTAAAAAGGCAAGAGCTGACAATCGCAAACAAACAGAAAGTGGTTAATGTTAAATCTGACTATTTGATCAGAGTATTGACTTTCAACAGATACTGACAACATTAAATCTGTTTGTTTACTGTATGCATAAGCAAAGATTGTGCGTTCAGAAAGTATTCAGACCCCTTCACTACTTTTCCCTCAGCAGTCGCCCCTCAGTACCCTATAATAAAAAAGAATTTTAGACATTTTTGCAAATTTATAAAAAAAAAAAAAAAAAAGAAGGAAAAACTGAAATATCACGTTGAAATGAGTATTCAGACCCTTTGCTGTGATACTTGAAATTTAGCTCAGGTGCCTCCTATTTCTCTCAATCATCTTTGAGATGTTGCTGCAACTGAGCGATCGGGAGAGAAGGGCCTTGATGCGAGAGGTGACTGAGAACCTTAGTGGTCACTCTGAGCTCCAGAGATCCTGTGTGGACATGGGAGAAACTTCCAGGTGGAAAACCATCACTGCAGCACCCCACTGATCCGGGCTTCATGTCAGCGTGGCCAGACTGAAGCATCTCCTCAGTGAAAGTTTGCAACAAAAAAAAAAACCCCCAACAGGACTCTCAGTCTGTGAGAAACAAGATCCTCTGCTCTGATGAAACCAAGATTAGACTGTTTGGCCACAGTTCTAAACGTCATGTCTGGAGGAAACCAGGCATCGCTGACGACCTGCCCAATACCCACCAACGGTCCCCATCCAACCTGACAGAGCTTGAGAGGATCTGCAGAGAAGAATGGACGAAAATTAAAAAAAAAAAAATCAAGCGTTCAAAGCTTGTCGTGTCACACGCAAGAAGACTGAAGGCTGTAATTACTTCCAAAGATGCTTCAACTAAATACTGAGTAAAGGGTCTGAATACTTATGTCAACGATATTTCATTTTTTTCTTTTTAATAAATTTGCAAAGAAGTTCTCAAATTCTGTTTTTGCTTTGGCATTATGGGGGTATTTAGTGAAGATGGATGAGCGGGCAAATGCGATTCAAGCTATTTTAGAATAAGGCTGCAACATTACAAAATAGTAGTAGTGAAGAGGTCTGAATACTTTCTGAATGCACTGTATCTACGTGCCACTCACATGGCTTTCAAGCTTTGCTGCAATGTCAGAGGCGTTGTTTAGACTTTAATATGGCAAGACAAACACATGGTCCTTGTATGTGTAATGGGGTAAAACGCATGTCGGAATGCATAAGAAATCTGAGTGTGGTTGGTGAAATGAACATCGCCCCCCTGCACTGCGAAGGGAATACAGAGTGTCGCAGATAAAAAACAAATATACCCTGGGGGTTAACAGGCCAGAGAGTATTTATGACACAACTAAAAGAAACTACTTTGTAATCAAATCTAATTTACACTGTTCAGAGCATCCATGAAACCTGAAGAGATGACAGAGGGAAATTGTTCCCATGTCGCAGAACAACAATTCCACTTTTGAGCAATTATTGTCTTTGAAGCATCTTGAACCTTTTTGAGAGCAGATGATGGGAGGGTCATATTTTCAACAGTGCCATGAGGTACATAAATGTCTTTAGAAAAAGATTTCTTTTATCCAAACAGGATTTATGTTTTTGGTGTAGAAACACAGATTTCATGTAGTAAACATGTTACAGATGTTGAGAAAATGAGAAAAGCTTTTTTGAAAACAAACCCACGAGTAAGCTGATGAAGCCAGAAAAGTAAAATATTACAAGACCTGCTGTTCTCATAAGTCTGTGATTCAACTAGAAAAATAACACCTTTAAACAAACCAGTGGAAACTGCTTTTTATCAGTTTGCAATTCACTTGAAACTCTTCGTGGTACCTGGCTTCTCTTCCACTTTCTGCAACACCAGTACCTCACTCTGTTCTTTAAAGGCTTTCCTTCATCTGTCTTTATTCGGTTGTAACTGCAGAGGGAGACAAAGCACCAGAGAAGAGCTCACTAAAGATCAGACCTCTCTGGTTTGGGTCAAGCACGTCCTCTTCACACCAGCATTCTGCCGTTCCTGGCATGAGAGCAGCAGCCGTGATTTGTTTTCTCAAAACAGACACGAGCATCATTTTTTTTAAACAGTTTGATCATCATATTGCATTATAATTCAGTCCAGTATTAAATTGCTAATGCATATTTCATGACATTTAGTTGAGAAAATTCATCTTTCTGATTCCAATTATTTCATACTCCTTGCATGTTTGGTAAAATATTTAGTGTTGAGCCTGAGGAGAGTTTGCTATTACCATGTCTCAGCAGTTTAGAGGCACTAGTAATGTATAAAGTTAGTAATTTTGGGATCCTCAAGGGGGCTCTTTACTCCTATGTTTCAAAGTACGGGAGGCAGAGCTGTCCAACAGCCCCGTCACTCCCAACACCCCTTAGGAGTTCCACCATCTTGGTTCCTACCATCGAAATTTCAAAATTTAACCGTCATGTTTGTTCGTGTAAACGAGTGACACGTGACATTTTTCTCTAAGAATCTCGAAGCTTTTGGTGAACATAAAATCACGGTATAACTGTGTTCATTGTTGCTTTCCACAAAGCTGTAGCTCTAGGTTTTTGAAGACACAAAGCTTTTGAACAACAGAAACTCAAAGGTTATTTCTACGCTTTATTTCACCATCAGCTAAAGCTGTTAGGATGTTGATCCTGTGTTCACTCACCTACAGACAAATTGTAATTTACAAGTCTTGTAACCATCTTTACTTACAAGTAGAAACAGCAGCCACTTATAAATAATTGACAATATGATTCATAACCCATTAGATCTGCTGAAGTGTCCGTAGTAACTACAAAAACAGATCTAGATCAAATAGTGCTTTCTAAATGCAGAATCCAGTTACACTGCAGTACCGCATTTGTCTTTTGGCAACATGTTGTTCCCGAAAACATGAAATATCTATTAGTAGGATTTACTTAAAGGACAATCGAGTTAAAAATACAAAAAAAAAAAAAAAAAAGCAATGTGTTTAGGAGTTGGGAGTGTGGGTGTGAGTGTGTGTGAGTCATAAGGCCTCTGATCCCCCTGTGTAATCCTGGGTTCACATCCCATCTGCTGTATTATGTGCTGGTATCTTTTAAATGCTCAACACTATCTGGCTCAGATCAGAGCCCCAAAAACCAAAAGTGATGCCACTTGACATCCTCGTGCCGACGGTCACTAACGGCAAATTATTTTAATGTTCCTTATTGTGGTTGTTTTTCTTTTATAATGCTTCCTATTTTGCACATTGGTAGTTATGTTTGTTTTTTTTTTTTTTTACAAAGAAAATGTATTAGGTTAAGAGCTCCTATTCTCCTTTAACCCTTGTAGATAAAGAAGGTATACATGACAAGTGCCCATTTTTTTAAGCAAACTTGGTTAATTATAGAATTAATAGTATTTGTCCATTTACATCACCAAAAATTGTAATTCCACTGCAGCTGGTGTGATCCAGTATGACTTGATTTGCTCTGTTAGTAATTCATATGTGAAGAATTATTGCACTGGGGCTTTGGGAATCGAACATGTGTTACACTTCTGTAAGTTTCTATTCCCTTGGAAATACTCAGCCTTTAATGGGTTGGGCATTGTCGAAACACACTAAAAATCGCTCCCACTCTCTTTCTCTTCCTCTCTCACACTCACACACTCACACACACACACACACAACCACACAAATTGATATAACCACGACCTCTTAACCGGTTTTAGCAGGCTCTAATAGCTCAAATCAGAGAAAGTCAAGAAAAAAAACTTTCCTAAGAGTCACATCATGTTACTGCTGACCTTGCTGATTGAGTTTGCTCACAATCACACGGGTCAAGGCTGGGGTGAGGCCCATGGATCATTTAGTTTAATGGCTGCTTCCTGCCTGCTCAAATGTACGTGCGGCATTGTAGGAAACGGGGAGATGTAATGTAGTGTGCAACCATATTATTTACAGGATATAATGCAGAGGGGAAAAGGGGTAGAAAAAAAAGGTGCGCAAGGAAAGAAAGAAAGGCAGAAAGAAAAGCACCTATAGAGAGAGGGAGAAAAGAAGGAGTTCAGAAGGACAGGGAGAAAAAGATCAACAGCAAGAAACCGAGAGCCGGCGGGGAAGAAAGAGATGGTGACAAAGGCGGAGGGAGAAAGCTCTACTAATTTTGTGGCCTGTCTGTGTCACCAGCACCCTGTTGGGACGACAGATGTGCAGATGATGTCATGTAGAAAGGGGATAGGGTGGGAGGGTGGAGCGATTGGAGCGCGGGAGGACAGTCGACAGGCGGAGCCTCGATCTGAGAGAGGGAACAGGGAGAGAGGAAGGGAGGGAGAGAGGGAGCAGGACTGTGGCAATCCTTCATTGCCCTGCAGTCACGCAATTATTCAGTTTTCATAAGATGTAACTCAGTATAGTTCAGTAAGTGTGAGCCCTTTCCAAAACGAGCTACTCGTGCTTCTTAACAGCCTTCTACTGTTCGTTGAAAGTGTTCGCATGAATGTGAACCACACCAGTTCAGAAAAAAAAACAAAAAACGTATGTGTTTGCTGTGCCGTCGTTATTTTGCACTGCAGAGGCAACAAATGTGCTGAACTGGTGGTTTTAGTTGCAGGACCTCTCACAAAGCGCAGCCTCTCCAAACCACACAGGCCATTGGAGCTATAATTTACTTAGTGCAGTCATTGCTGAAGTTTACCCTCCCATCCCCTGACCAGCCACAGCATAAGAACCCAATTGTTCTCGTGGTCTGCAGTGACAATGGCTGTTTGTGGTCATCCAGAGAAAAAGAAAGTGAGAAATGAGAAAGGGATGGAAGAGGGAGAGAGAGTACAGCCATGCGATCCAGTAATTTGTACCGTTCACTGCTAAAGATATAGTCAGGGTCAAGCTCAGAGTGGGGGGTCAGGGTGACCACTGAGTCCTGCCGGGATCGCCTCAAGGACACGATTTTCCCAACAGTCTGTCTCATGTCCTGTGCTTTAACCCATCCCGACCTCAAATGGTTAGAACTGTGTGACTAACTTTAGCTTGCTTGCATTTCAGCAACAAGCTTCCCAGCCTCCTCTGCCCCCCACCTGCACCCTTTCAGGCCAATTGTGCTGGCATGGCAGAGGGAGAAATTGAATGAATTAGGCAGTCGGATGTTGCCTAATGGTCGTACTGCACAAATGCAGCCATTCCTGGCATTGTTATGTGTTCGAGTGAGACTGAGAGGGATTGTGCTCTTCGGTCCAGTGCAGGAAAGCAGCTAATAAGTGAGACAACCTGTGGGAATCAGCCCAAACCAAAAGAGGACTGAGGCAGTTTTTCCCTCCTCTGTATTTTTGTTAGCTTTACTTTTTAGGCCTTTAAACATTATTGATGTGTAACGAAGGACAACGGTCCAGTCATTGATTCATTGATTCAGTCATGGCTGAACACGTGGCAGTCAGCTCAAAATGAGATAATCATGTGAAAAATGTAGCACCTCCTTGTTTTAAATGACTACTTAGGAAAAAAAAACATGTCCGCATTGCATAAAATAGCATAAACTCCTGAAGCGTGGCCCTGCCCCGACACAGCCTGCATACACAATGTGAACACAATGCGGCTTTTCAAGCAGATAAGACACTGATAACTGCACAGGCCTAGAGTTACAGATGGCAGCTGCAGCCCACTGTTGTTCCTCTCTCTCTTGGGGAAGTGGTTCTGACCTGAGCTTGAGGACACCCTTGGCCCTGTGGGTAATCATTGACCTGTTACCTGTGGCAACCAAGCCACAACATACTGTACTTCCACTGGACTGCTGATAATAAAGCGATAACGCAGGGGCACGGACACATTCAGACGGTAGCGCATGCATGTGCGCTCACACTGATTTCTAAAAGATGAAACCAGATATAAGTTACACTGGGGACATGTGCTCATCTCAGGAAGCCCCAGGAAAAGCTATTATCCTTCATTCATTTTTATTATTTCCTTCAACAGGGCGTTGCTGTAAAAACATGCATGCTTAGCCAACCTGAACACAACTTTAATAAAAAGTATCGAGCACATACCAATCACAAAGGAGGAGGTGGACAAAAAGAAGCTTTGAGGCAGCTTAGATGTGGATGATAGTAGGGATGCTCTAGTCCAACTTTTAGTCACCCGGGACTGACTCCGACTCTTCAGGTTTAGGTATCTGACTCGGAGCACTGATCCGATATCAGTATTCTTTTTTCCCCCCAAATTAAAACCTGTACCTCTCTGTGTGGAATTCATTGGGATGATTGTTATGTAAGTTATTATGAGTGTCAGACTTCAGTGGCACTAAAACCAGTGACATTAGTGATAGTGACATAAAAACTGTATTTAATGAGGCTCTGTCATGTCATGGCCGGATCCGCTTAATGAAGTTGGATCGGGCCCGATTCCGAACCAGTGTATCAGATCGGTGTGTTTGTGGCTGCTGTGTCTTTATAGTATTTTCCCTATTTGGTGCATGTGCACTAGCTAAACCGATCTGATGAGGAGTTTGTCAAACTCAACACGTTTTGGATACTGATCTCGAATCAGGTTTTGCTTGGAGTGACTAATTGGAGGGGAAAGGTCGTGATCGGCTCTCCTGTTCCGAGCAGTGTCATCGATCAAGTCTCTTCATGGTGTCTTTTCATGGCACTAGGTGGGGCGTGGCACTGCACTGCAGCATGTTTTAGAGGAACAGGCCAGGGTACCATCCGAGGGGGGGTGGGGGGGTGGGTAGGTGGTTAGGGTGGTGGGGGAGAGAGACAGCAGTTTGGCCCTCGACAAAGCCTCCTCCCACTCTTTTCCAACCCACCCCCCCCCCCCCCCCCCCCCCGTTGCCGCCGCCTCTCCTCCTCTTCCTCCTCTGAGCTTGCTCCTTCCTCCTCTCCTGTCTCTAGGTGCTGTCGTTGGGTACTCCATGCAAAATGGTTTGTGTCTGAGAGCAGTGGCCTGAAATAAAACTGAGAGGGGTCTTGGGCGGCGGAGAATGCTAGCTTTGTCTCAGCTGCCATCCACACTGTCTGGAGACATGGTAGAGAGAGAGCTCAAAGAGAGTGTCTGATTGCAAATTAGTAGTGCCAAATGGAGTGCCCTGGCCACCTCTACAACCCCCTTCTTCTCCTCTCCTCTCCCCTCCTTTCCTCTCCTCTCCTCGCCTCTCCTCTCCTCATCTTGCCTCCCCTCCTCAGACATGTTGCCGGTTCAAATTGTGGAAATAAAAAGTGGAGTCGATACTTTTCTCTTGTCAATACTTTTTTTCTTAATCGATGTAAGCGAGTGATTGAGGATACACACAAATAATAAAAAATGAAAGATTGATGAGTATTGACTGAAGTCCATTTAGGTGTAAGGTTTGGATGATAAGTGCTTAATACCATATCTACATTATATCCATCAGCGTGACTAACATCTCTTCATATCATACTTAAGGTGATATTTCACTTTACCGCAACATTTTGATTTTCTACTGCATTCTTGTAAAGGTCTGACAGCTGCTGCTCGGCAACGTTGAGTAACTGGATGAAAAGTAACAAAGGAAAAGAAAAAAGTTCATTACTAAATGTTTCCTGAACTAGTAGTTATTTTATATCTTCTTTTTTATATTAAGAAAATGTGAATAATATCACCGCAAACCTGAAACCGTCATAGCAGAAGAAAATGAGTTAAAATAAAATGACAAATTTTTTATAAATGCTACTAGAAAAGCAAGATAGATAGATGTATTTATAGATCAAATTAAAGTTAAAAAAAACACTCTACATTTTTAAGCTTGCTAAAATTACAACTTTCATATCCTACACCTTTAGGTACCTTAATGTGTAATATATTTATATATATAATATGTATGATAACATATAGGGCATTGGTAGCTGTAGTAAGAGGTTTGAAATCACATGTCTATATCTGGAACAAATACAGACAGGTGCAAAAAATGAACTTATATTATACAATGTCATATATAAAAATCTAATTTAACAATGTTTAAAATATTAGCTTTTCCAGTATAAAAGTTATTACAAATTGTGTAACTATAATTATTTGCATACTGGTGGTAATGTTCCTCTTATTTTGAAGCATTTACTCAGAATGGGCTAAAATGAATTTGCAGCACATTAGTAAATTATAATAAAAGTACACACACTGCTTTCATTTATAAAGCAGTCTTTCTTTCTTCTTGCACAGAGCTTTTAATACAACACTCAGTTTTATTTTACTTTTAAACACTGTGAAAGTATTTGGATGTTAAAAAATATTGTGTGTATGTGTGTGTTTGTTTCTCTTGTGTTACAACAGGTGAATCTCCTTCAATATGAACTTGTGTCACCTTCTAATCCCTGTTATCTGTAGCCTACATGTTCAGCTCATGGGCAGTCGAAATGTAGGAACACACACACACACACACACACACACACACACACTCTCTCTCTCTCTCTCTCTTAATCCTATAGTTTCTTTCTGTGCTGATGGATATAGGCGAATTGTACACAGAGCACGGTCAATGAGTGCAGCTGCAATATCACCTGTCAATACAGATTTACCACCACTCAATACACTCGCTTCTGTTGTGCAGGTTCACATTGGAACTGATGCTTCGACTCATGTGCACAGAGCCAGAAAAAAAAAAAATCAAACACACAAACAGTGATTTAAACACGGACAGCTGGACAAACAGACGTGTGTTCAACTGAACAAGAGAGCATTGTCTTTATAGCTTATTATTAATTTTAAGCATTTCTGTTTCTTTTACAGATTATTATAACAAATGTGCTTTTAATTTAAAACCTTCCCACAAATTTTATTTTAAAAGACAATAAAGTTTGTAAATGAACTCAACTGATTTTCACAATAAGAAGATTTTAATTAACTACTTAATTTAATAATTAACTTTTTACTACTTATTCACTAATTTCCATATCACTATATTTCTTGGTGAAGGAGTGTGTCAATAAAGATTCCAGGGAGTCCATATTAAAAGTTAATTATTATCAGTGCCTTTAAAGATTCTTATCTATATTCTGAAAACTGATGCACTTAATTTAACATGCACTGTAATTTCTGTCTCTGCATTTTAAATAATGACTCTGCAGGGGTCTATACTCAGCATAAATAGAGTGTAACATGCCTTTTTCTGTTTATGAGTTGTTAGTTATGGTTTGATGTCTTTATTCTGCTGAATAACACATTTTATAAAGTGGATAATATCTATCTATCTATAGATGTGATATGTGTTTTTTGTAAACTTGAACATTTCACATCACTTACAAGGAAGCTTAAAATTTACTGTATTTTATTCCACTGCTCTCAAACAATAATAATATTGTTTAGTCAAAGTAAAAATTGGTACATGAAACATTAATGTAATGTCAGCAACTTAAATTAAAACCCATATAAACCAGCATAAGAGGTTAAATGGATCTCTAAATGTTTCCTGTTCTTGGTATTGGAGATATTTTTAATGACTTTTTGAATGTCGGATTGGTCCTTTAACAGCTCCGTCTTGCCTCATCTCCACAGCTGATTAATCAATAAAGTGTCTGTGAGGCAAATCGGGTAACTCAACAAGTCTGGGCTTGTCCTCCAAGTCACCTGTGGTGTGTAACTGGATAACTAGACCTTCATTATCTTTCAGACGGGACAAAACTGAACCAGGCTCATTAACGCAGCCAAACAGGTGTGAGAAATGCATCTTTTAAAATCACACTCGCCTTTTCTTAGCTAGCATAAACAGAAAATAATTAGCTGTTGAGCTAATCCTGTAGATGGCATGACAAATGAACTTAGCTATGTTTAAAGGTGTTTTTGCTGTTATTAGAGCTCTTTTAGCACTGTCGGTGGGTGACACAGCCATATTCATGATATAAGGTATTGCTTGTTTTTGTCAGTTTTCTTTAACCCGACTCCTGCTACTTGTTTGAAATACATATTTTAATATTAATAAGACTTTAAAGCTAAAACATGCATGCTTGCTGTTAAATATAGAAGTGGGGGGTGGGGGGTGGGTGACAGACGAAAAACACGGTGTATTATTTCTAAAATAATCCCAGATGGAGCTGAAGTCTGTGTACAACGTTAAAACTGTGACCTTATAGTGCTCTTGTCGTACTTTATTGCATTTTAATCTCTTAAAACTGCATGGTATTATTCATTTATTATTCCCAAATGATAATGTACTTGTTTATAATTTCACGGCGTTAGTTTAGGGAACATTAAATTCCAACGTGAAGTGAATGACACTGTGAAAATATCATTTTCATAAGGCTGACATCAGGTAAGTTCACAAAAGCAAACAGTGATTTTAAGATCCGTGGAGGGGGCAGGAGGGGGGAGTGAGGGAGCCCTTAATAATCGTCTCAACACAGTCTAGTTTTTGCAGATATTTCAGTGTGATGTGCCTTTTCTTTTTTTTCTTTTTTTTTTTCCCTTTAGGAGACATTAAATAAGCAGCGCGATAGTGCAGGCTGCTGCACACCCAGGCTGGTTGTATAACGGGGCTTCACCTCAGCTGAACTTGACGCATCTGGTTCATCGGCGGCGCAGGACGCACGGCGCAGTCTGCAGCCTGTGTGTCCCCATTGAACCGAGCTGGATGGCCGGCGAGAGAAAGGCAGAGAGGGGGGGAACAACTCTTTCAATGGCCCGGTAGTCGCTCTCGGAGATTGTCTCCCAACATATTCAACATGACGACCTTTTCTGCTTCTCAGCCTACGAATATTATCGCTTTGTGTTTTTTATTTTCTGCTCTCACTGGCTCCAGACACATAATAGAGGACAAGCAACCGTCTAGGAAATATAAAGCCCGCGGACTTGGAGTTGGACACCCCGGAGGAAGAGATCATCCAACTTGAACTTGACACCTATCGGTGCGTAGTCTTAAATTTACACTTTTCTCTTTGTAAGGTGATTTTTTTTTTGAGGTTTACATTTGCGTAAAATGCGTAAAAATGACAACGAGGACGGACTTTTTAAGCGTAAGCATGCAGTGGTGTATTTCCCCCAGACTAGGTCAGTGGATATTGACACTGTTATGACTGAAACGATCCACAGTCCTTGGGGGGAAGTTTCCAGGGTGCAAAAGACAAACGCTTTCGGAATAACAGCTTAACATCTCAACATAATCGTCTGTAAATTTGAGAACGAATACCAAACGTAGTCTAGTCTTTACGTGAAAATGAAATGGTCGCCAGGCTGTAGATTCTCCCTCGCAATACAAGAAAAGAGGTCGCCTTTTCGTGCCCTAGTTTCCCTTCACAGAGAGGCATAATCTTTCCCTTTGTTATCCCCGATGCAGAGATTGGCAGCCGGGCACATCACGTCAATCCAGCGGAATACATCGCCGCTCTCCAAGTGAGCAATTTGTAAGATTTCAGTAAAATGTGCATTTAATTAGAAAAGCGGCGTTTCCCGAGCTGTTCACCCTGAGATAATCAGTGTATGTAAGACATGAGACATATGGTAGAGCTGTGCGGTTTCCCCTGATGTGTCACTGTGGTTTCCCTCAGAGAAGTTTTTGATGAAATTAATTCATTGAAATCTGAGAGGAGCTAACTCAGCAGTAGCTGAATGTATTTTTAATGGTTAAAAGGCGTGTATGGTGCTTCCTGGCTGTTTTTCATATGTACAGTGAGACTTAAATATATATATATTTAAAAAGACAGAAACTTAAATCCCCTTGTGAAATTAAAATGGGGATGTGTGTGTGGTAATATTTCATTGATATTACATATGTCTGTATTTGTGTGTGTGTGTGTGTGTGTGTGTGTGTGTGTGTGTGCATGGGGAGTCATAACAGGAGCTGCACATTCATCAGGTAGGACACGTAGATTTTCCCATTAGACAGCAATACAAGTAAGTGTTTTATAGGTTCATATAGAGTTCATTTTGTAGCCTAAATCATTTCTTCTTGTGCCTATAGACTATTAATTGATTAAATTGCACATTTTCCTGAAAAAAAAATCAGTTTGGACCTTCAACTTGCTGTGAGCAACTAAAGCAAAATGCAGTAGTGCACCGAAGCTTGTAGAAAGACTATTGCTATACAATAGAAACATATTACCTTTTACACTGCGTGAATATGCAGGATATAGATTGTGATTGTCCTGCTTTGAAGCACATTTCAAAATGTCACCTTGTTATGTGTGAGATTCAGACATGGTCCCTTTTTAGTTTAGCTGCCTCAGATCATGCCACAGATATCGTTCATGCCTAAGATAACTTTTACCCACAGCACATCGGCACCTTGGGCTCAGCACAAAGCTTTAAAAGTGGCACACACACACACAGATGCCACACTTTTATCAGTTTATCTTAAGGGGTTGTTTGTCCTTTTAGATCATCTCTGGCATCCTGCACATCTGGTCATGTATTTTGCTTTGTGTGTGTGTGTGTGTGTGTGTGTGTATGTGTGTGTGTGTGTGTGTGTGCGCGCATGTGTGTGTGTGCTCTCAAAGCTTCATCTGCAGGTTGGTTGGCCGACTGGGTAAGATTCTGTTCGTACTGGAGTGTCAGTCGAAAATTGCAACGCAGCAGCGTTCCCCAAGAAAAGATCTGTGTTGGCTGACAGGAACATGGTGTTGTGCTATTACCACATTCTCTCATGCTGCATGTCTCATTTTCTCACCCTTTCACTGGAAAGAGAAACACAACTGTCAAAAGCTAGAATATGAAGAGGGTCAGTTTGTGACCTTTTGGCCGCAGCTCTCGGTCACAAACAAGCTCTTTTATGTGATGTATTAATACCCTGATATTGCATGTTTATAAAGCGCAGTCACCGTTATAAACAGGAAAATGCCATTGTGCTTTCGAGAAAATGGAGCAGAAACACAGGTGGCCCTCAGACAATGGACCGGGACTCATTTCTCCACTGTGAGTCAGTGGGACAGGAGAAAGCACATGGCTGCAGAGTGAAAATTGGCGAGATTATTGTCTGAATTACCCTGCCACCCTGTAGCTCAGAGCCCCGTTGTGGGCCATATCTGCAGTGGCCAATATGGAGAGGAGAGGAGGCTTGGATTCACCCAAATTTTCTCTCATTTGCTTTCAGAACAGCTTCATCCTCCCTCCCACTCTCCCTCCCAGTCTCTCATATCTCACGCAATTGATTGAAACCCTAAACGGCAAGATCAGGCCCAGCGCAATCCAGCCTTTCTATGAATAGTTGATTGGATGTGATGGCGATGGGGTGTGTTGTTTCTTTAAGGGCATTTCAGGTCAGAGGGCGGGAGGCGGTGGGGTTGGTGTAGCAGGGAGGCGGTGGGGGGTGGGGGGTGGGAGGGGGTTTCGGCGTGCACGGCTGATACTGCAGTGTGGCGTGTTGTGCTGTCCTGTCCTGAGCTGAGTTTTAGAGGCGCACAGAGACTCCTGTCACTCCCTAATCAGGTCATCTGCCGTTTTGAGAATGCGTGCACGTAGTGCTTTAGTTTCTCCCTGTGAGGAGACTTAAAAGGTGTTTTTTCAAATACATATCATTTACTCTATTGTGTGTGCCTGAGCCACCTTGTCTTGTTCTAATCTGCACAGATGGAGGGTGTATTAAGAGTAAGAGCAGTGGGTGTCTGTCACCGATTATTTCAGGTTTTTTGGTATTAATAATGTGTGCAAGCCATGAGCTGACAGTATAGTGTGTAGCTAGCATTTATTTCAGAGTTGTGAGTTGTGTGCGTGCATGTTTGTTGCTCTGGTATGTCTCTTGTCCCCACCAAACACTTCACGTTTTAAATCTCTGCGCATCTCAGTGCAGGGCATTTAAGTGCTTGACCTAATTTCTCTGGCAGCAAAGAATCCACTAGTGAAGGCCTTCCTCTGTGTGTATTTGTGTGTGTGTGTGTGTGTGTGTGTGTGTGTGTGTGTGTGTGTGTGTATGTGTGTGTGTGTGTGTTTGTGCGCACGCGCGTGTGTGTGTGCGCGTGTGTGCGCACGCGCGTGTTGCTCTGGGTGTTTCCTCCTTGCCTTTCTAACAGGAAGCTGATGTGGAGTTCAACTGAGGACAGGGAAAAGGCCTTTTCTTTCCACTGTGAATCATTTGAGAGAGAGAGAGAAAAAAATGAAAAAAAGAGAGGGGAGAAAAAAAGGGACCAGGCCGCTGCATTGATTCAACCCTCTGCAATCTGGCCTGCTTCTCTCTCTTTTTGTTTTTCCCTCCCTCTTCCTCTCTTCATTCTCCATACCTTATTGTCTGTTTCAGCTTTTTTCTCACTCTTTCGTTTTATTTCTACTTCTACTGATCTCGGATAGACAGCAGCGTTCTGGAGGGAATCAGCGAGTTTATGGAGAGTTCACGAGTCCTGTGAGAACATGGGGAGGGAGGGGGGCAGAGGAAAGGAGAGACGAAAAGCAAATGAAGCAGGGCTCTGTGGGGAGCAGTGCAGGTTCTTCCGGTTCAGTTTTAACATACCCACAGCAAAAAGAGGCTGCCCGCGTTATGTACTTATGAGGAAAAAAAAAACATAAAACACCTACACAAACTGGCTTTATTAAAGCCAGTGTTGAGACGCTGTGAAGGATTCTGAATCCCTTTGTATTCCTTAAAGCTGAGATAGTATGGAAGGAACAAAAGCTATAAATAGCTGATAAACCCTTCTGGGTGAGAGATAAATGGCTAAATTGTTCAAATAAATTTCCTTTCACAGCCAGAATACCAACCAACAGGGGTTATTTGAGGCTGGTTGTATACATCATCTTCCTCGCAGACCAAAGCTATAGTAATTTTTTGGTTGTAAACTTGACGTGGATTTATTCAGTTCGAAGGTCACTGAGTTTAAAGTTGTTCTCGGTCACATTTCATGTTGGATGACACTTGTTCCAAGAATCAAATACAGGCCAAGGCAAATGTTAGAAATGTTGAAACAGCATGACCTAAACCCTAATTGTAGATAATCTCATCTTCAAGGTTCCGTGTACATATTGCAGTAAAAGGGGATTTTTAGGAATTAAATAAGACCAGATATTCTGAAACCACCTACTCAGCCTGTTTCATGTGCTTGCAAAATCTTTAACTGTTTGAGTTGTATGTCTACAAGATTGAACTAGAACACAGTACGACACACCACTGCTGCTTCAGCAGTATGACAGAAATATTCATGAACACATTTGACAATGAGCAGTGGAGATACACAACTGCAATGTCCATGGAATAATGCAGTGGCCTTTTCTTTGCCTTCATTTGTTGTGTGTATATAGAAGTTTGCGTCAATGCAGCAGCAGAAGAAGGGCCGATTTTCTCGGAGAACATTTCCATTTAAGCCTTCGCTTACCCATGTTCCCTTGAGCCTGACACAGACGTCCAGCAGAGTCAGAGCTGTGGCTGACTTTGTGCTTTGACCTTACTAAAGGGCAGAAAGTGAATCAGTCTAGTGTTTTATTATTATAATCTGAACGGACACAATTTGTCGATGGTAAATTGCTGCTCCTTTTTGGATTAATCTACATTTCAGTCGCCTCAAAGCAAAGAAAAAAAGTTCTCTAATGCTACTTTTATTTACATATCCTCCATTGTGATATTATAGATTAAATTAAGAAAAGCAAAGCTCGTCACTTTACTTCATGAAAAGAATAAGGGTCCCTGATAATTTGAATAAATTCCAGCTGGTCCTTTGCCCAACAGCACTGACATGTAACAGCAGAAATGTTCCACTAAGAATGTCCTGTTCTCAGCTTGTACTGGCACAGTGTGGGAGAACAACACGCAACCAAACCGCACAGCACACGTCCTAATCAATCACAGCTCTCGATCATTTTTCACAGTGCAGGTCGAAACAGCAGAGCTGTGACTTTCCACACTTTTGATTTGTGATTTGAGTTTTTTTTCCTGTGTCTTGTATTTTCAGCGCAGGGCAACAGAGTACACAGAGGATGTGGAACCACCAGGCCTCAGATGCTGCAAGGCAGGTGAGTACATGGGCACTCACAAACACACACAAATGTCTACTGAGGCTGTGCGAAAGAACATATGGGCAAAAAAACAACAATATTATGTTGCTTACAATTTCAGTTTAAGTCATTTTGGTCACAATCTTACTTGCTTAGAGGACATAAGGGTCGGAGCTACTGTATTATGCTCCTTTATGCCCTCCAAAATGTTGCAATGTTGTTATGATTGTTTTTTGTAATACATATATATTATATGTATATATATAATGTATTCATTTAAACCCATTTGGCTTTATACTTATCTCTCAGCCGGGCATCTCTTGAAAAATGTATTTTTAATCTTGGTTTAAAGTATAAAGAATAAAATGGAAATTAAAATTGTGATCTCTAGAAAATCAAGTATTTCTTTTTTATATCTAGAGTTCAAGAAGAATGCACAATCTGGGCTTTATTCCTAATCTCTTGTTAAACTGTAAGTAGCAAGACAGAAAATAGGAGCATTAATGCTCAAACTGACAGTCTCTGTCTAATGTCTCAATACACAATATTGGTATATTTTTAATAGACCATAATGAGGAGTCTCAGCTGCTGCAGCAACACTGTCAGCACTTTGACTTTCCTGTTGAAGGAGAAAGATGCCTGGCTTTAGCTTTGGAGTAACTATCCGTAACTATGCTGAAGAGTTAGGGGGATTTAAGCATAGTGGATTTTATGTGAGAAGACTCTTTGGGAATAAATGAACGTGTTTCGTGATAATTTATGATTTTTATTTTCTTCCATGAAGTTGATCCCAACAACATGACGTCTTTGACTCCTCGTAAATCAGAACATTATGTTGTAGTCATGGAATTGATGATATTTGAAAATGTGGTTTTTAGTGAATTGTACAGTGAATGAGTAACTTTTTACTCAATAAGGACAGTTTTGGCTTGAAAATAGCTGAATAAAAGTTATAGGAAAGATTCCTGACTTAGGTTCAGAGGGAAGTTTGTGACACCAATGTCAGATTAATGTGCATGGGCTCTCTGGAGGACTGAATGAATAGCATTCTTGACAAAAACACTTGTAACTGCGGTACAGTACCTGTCACTGGTCTGGGTGAAATCCTGGTTGCAAGTATTTTATCATGTTTGTTTTTACTTACACGAGCTACCAGATGGGTGGAGTTTACTGGTGCAGTATAATTCCAGTAGTACAAGATCAATGTCAGGCTCAGAAAAGTTCACTGAGTTCACTGAGGCAGCTCGAAACCTGATGTTCCTCTTAATCATAAGTGTTTCCTAAGTGAGAAAAACCCTTCTCCACACACATGACACAGTCACGTACAAAACAGTATTTTGTACATAAGACTTTACTGAAGCCACAGAATTGAATTCTTGTATTGAATGAAATATTCCACCTCAAGAAGCTGTCTTTTTATGGCCCCGCCATTACATCAAATGGAAAAATTCTGCATGTCTCTTGCATCAATTTATACCATTCCCCCATAATTCAGCATGACATATTTAGTATGTTTGGAACCATTAGGAGCTTTACTCTGAAATAAAGTTCTGTGGCTTTGAATGATTGGCTGTAGCATATGCTTTTGACTGATGGAGTGGGACAGAGTAGATTGTTTAAATTTTTATTTTGTTGTGGTAGCTCAGACGTTTTCCTGTGTTGTTCAGGATTGAGATTTGACTTGGGACCGTCAGTGCACTTTAGCCATCCTGTTCTGTCCAGTGGGATCGATGAAAAAGCATCAAATTATTATAAAGCTAAAAATTTTAAGCACTTATTCTGAAAAATGCCTCTCTCCAGTGAAATTATTGATTAAAGCAATGTTATTATATTTTAGCTGATCCAGCACTAGAGCTAGTGATTTGTAGTGTTGGGTAGTTCAAAAACTAGCTTTATATTCTTTTGCATAACATATGCAATATGCATGTGAACCCTCAATTCAGTTGTCAAAATAACTAGTAACTTCAGCAGATGAATAAAAGGAGCAAAAAAAGGACAATAAATGTAATGTGGTTGAGTAAATAAATAAAGTAATAAAGTCTTGCAAAACAGAAATAGCTTCAGTGGTAATACAGAAGAACTAAAAGTACTTGCAATTTTACTATCAAATAAAGCAGAAAATACAAAAGCTTCACAGTCCATAAAAAAACTCTTAGACTGAAGTCCGATTGTCACCTCATTCTTTGTCTGTGGTGTTTCTCTTCCCTTTCTCCTTCCTCTTGCCCTTCTCCCTGCAGAGTCATAGCTCATGTGTGACCTCTGCAGGTGTCACTCCACATACAGCATGGCTGACAGAAACACTGTAGGATGTGGGCTCAGATTACTTTTCTTGCAAAGCCTACCACTAAAAATGAAGAAATATAATAAAATGCAGCACTTTTCTCAGTATAATATTTACAGATCCAAATACAGTGGCAATAAAAAATTAAATAAACCCTTTGGCATAAGCTTTTTTTTTTTTTGTTAATTGTTCATAAAATGTGATCTGATCTTCATCTAAGTTGTAAGTTTAGACAAACGCAATGTGCTTAAGTTAATAACACTTTATTGAACACACACATTAAACATTCATTCAGTGCTGGTGAAAAAAAAAGTAGGTGAAGCCTTGGATTTAACAACCGGTCAAACCTCCTTATGCAACAATAATCTGAAACAAGTGTTTTCTGTAGCTGCTCAGACCTGCACAATGTTCAGGAGGAATTTTGGACCGTTCCTCCTTACAGAGCTGCCTCAGCTCAGCCATATTCTTAGGATGTCTGCTGTGAGGGGCTCTCTTCAAGTCATTCCACAGCATCTCTACGGGGTTAAGGTTTGACCTCCAACAGGTAGATTTTCTTTGTTTAAATTCATTCTGTAGTAGATTTACTTTGATGTTTAGACACGTTGTCCTGCTGCATCACGCAGCTTCTACTGACCTTCATCAGGTGGACAACCACCCTGACATTATCCTGTAAGAGACCTTGAAAAACTTGGGAATTTATTTTCCCCTTGATGATGTGAGCTGTCCAGGCCCAGATGACGGTCATGATGGTCCCTCCACTGTTCCTCACCTTTGGGAGGATCTTTTCCTGTCGGCGTGCAGTGATGTTTTTACACCATACGTGGTGCTGCATGTTCTTCCAAAACAGTTCACCCATAGTTTCATCAGTCCACAAAACAATTTTCCCTGTAGGGTTGTGGAGTGTCAAGCTGCTCTTTGGCAAACTTCAGGTGTGCAGCAATGTTTTTAGGAGAGCAGCAGCTTCCCCCACGGTGTCAGACCAACATGCTCCATGCAACCATTCACCATGATTTGCATATGGTCGGCTCATGAACAGAGATGTTAACACCAGCTGCAGCGATTCCTTTAAGCCTTTAGCTGTTACTCTGAGCTTCTTTCTTACATTACTGAACTTTCTGCGTTGCGCCTTTTGAGTCATTTTAGCTGGACACCCACTTTGAGGGAGAGTGTCCACAGAACAAGCTTGTCTCCATATATAGACAGTTAGCAGAGTTTTCTTTTGAGATAACTTTCTAACCAATTCTCATCAAAACTCAAAAAGTTTTTTTTTTTTATAAGAAAAGTGTCTGTAACCCACATCTCCAATCTGGTTTCATGGACTGGACTCCGGGTTTACTAACTCTTGACTCCAGTTAGCCATTGTTGATGTTATTAGCTGTGGGGTTCACACACTTCTTGCAACCTCCTCTGTGAATGTTTCAATGATGTATTCAATATGAACAACAACAATGCAACATTCGTGTATCATTAGTTTGTGTGAACAGATTGTGTCTGCTCATTATTATAACTTTGATTAAGATTAAGATTTATACATAAATACAGGTAATTCCAAAGGGTTCACTTCCTTTTCTTTCTCCTTTCTTTCTTCTGACTGTAAGTTGGAAGAATTTAGAATTTAAAGTTATACTCAGTTTTGAGTCAGTATGAAAGCAGCTCTTTATTTAGTTTTATTGAAGTTCTGCAACATAATACATTTATTTAAAAAACAGCAATATTTAGGTGGATTTAACATCTGTTTTATAAAAATAGTTAAAGCCACATAACATTGGCCAATATGGACTTAAATGTTTAAGTGTCAAGTAGGAATTCACTTAAGTTATAGCAGTTTCATACAGCATGTCCAACAATGTGAATCCAGCCAAATGTTTATTGTCAAACATTATTACCAAAATTCAATAAAACCAGTTACACAGGAAAAAATTGGAGTCAAATGAGTCACAGAAATATTTACAAAACCTGAAGCCGTTGAGATATTTTGCAACTGCAAACTTGCAGCTGCAAAATAAAATATCATATTTTGTACATCCAATGAATACTGTGATTTTAGTTTTTACATTCACAGTGTATTGGATTGAGAAGAGGTGACTTGGTGTGGATGGTTGACCTCCCACCACATCCACTCTTTTGGAAATACCCCGTAATTTGATTGAACCAGTTCAGGGGAGGTCCAGTAGGCAGCGTCCCTCAGATCAGGTGTTGTCCAGATGTTTTGATGAGAGCCATCCTAATTTCTTATTTGGAGAGCAGGGATGGGACAAGAAAGCCCTCCATGACTTCCAACAAACTTCTGTGCTGTATACTGTCAAACATAGCTTATTCTTTCAGTATCAGATGAAGATTTTTTTTTTTTTTTTTTTACAGATGCACCATTCTTGTGTCCAATTTATAGTCAAAAGAGCTACAGCAGAACTGAGCCCCTGTCCTACACATAAAATGCCATATTTCATTTAAAGGTGGTTTGTTTGGCATTTTAATAGATATTTTTCATCCCAAAGCCTCCCACAGTGCCTTGACTGCTTTCAGTTTTAGCATCAGAGACTGCGTTTACATGCAGAAGAATTTTGTTTTTGTAACCCAGTTAACCCAGTTGTGGGTGGACTCATTCAAATCTCCTATCTTACTTTGAATTGCTCATTCTCTGAAATATGGAAAACCTGAATTGGGCTGTCTGGCTTTCTTCCATTACCGTGGCATGTAAATACCTTACTCCCATTTTAGCTTTGTGCAATCCTCATTATTGTTAATATTATTGTATTAGAGTTAATCTAATAATCAAGAGTGAAGCTAGTCTTTCCTATGGTTATTTATTTGTTATTTAGTCTCACATGTATGTATTTGTCTTCCACTCTCTGCCCCTCTCTCCTCTCTTTCCCACTTTGTCTCTCTCCTCATTTATTATTCTATGCCCGATGGACAGAATTAAAAAGTAGGATATGATATTATCCACTGGGACACACTGAGTATCCTTGCAAAAGCCAAGGTGGATTAAGTTGTGTCTGATTATCAAGCATGACTGGTGCCATGCTTGATAACAGGACCTGTTCAGGTCCACTGGCATCCAATTACAAACTATTACATACGAGGTAATTATGGGGTAAAGTTCAGAGCAGTGTAACAGTGTTTGTGATTTAGTGGGGGCAGAATTACAGCAAAGGTGTAAGGTGACTTCATCCTGTGTGTGTGTGTGTGTGTGTGTGTGTGTGTGTGTGTGTGTGTGTGTGTGTGTGTGTGTGTGTGTGTGTCTGTGCTCATGAAGGAGAAGTAATGAGAGTGGATGGTTGCTCTCCACCAGACAACCAGAATGAACTGTGCAATGGCTAAAAGAATCTCTGTCTCTCTCGCTCCCTCGCTCTCTCAGATTGGGGGCTGCCCTGCCTCCACAGAGCGCTCGGCCACTGCTGCATTGTGGCCCGGGGCCTCATTTGAATGGGCCTTTAGTATTTTGTGTGAACAAGTCAGCGCCATTTGCATTTGTTCCAGTCACAAAGGTTTAACAGGTCAATAGGGACTCCCTGGCAGAAAACTAACACGCTAGGGTACCTTTTTTTTTCCTCCCTCCCTCACGTCTCCTCCATCGCTGTGGTTGTCAGGCACCCGGCCGGCTTGTCCTGGTAGTATGTAACTCAAGCATGTGGTATGTATACAGAACATGTGTGTACAAGTGTGTGTGTGTGTGTGTGTGTGTGTGTGTGTGTGTGTGTGTGTGTGTGCGTGTGTGTACAAGTGTGTGTGTTTTAGGACATGATTTGTGACAGCAGCGTGTCAGGGTCAGAAAATAGGAGATAATACTCTCCAGGCTGTACTGACAAAAGTTTAATTAACATACAACTTATAGCAGCAGCTTGTTTGAGTGACAGAGGGGTTTGTTGTGTGTGTGTGTGTGTGTGTGTTAAAGAAAGAGAGAACAGAGACTTTCTCTAAGACAGACACACACACCAGCACATTTGAGAGAGAGAGAGAGAGTTTCATTTCCTGTTCCGGGACTATTTACACTCTCAATAAAATTTGTAACATGGTGTGGAACAATACGTGATGATATGTGGGAGCTAATTCCCCCACCAGCTTCACCACAAGTGTGATGCTAGGATGAATGACTATTGTGCCATTTATAAAGAGATACAAGTAACACTTTGTTTGAAGGGCTTTTAGTTTGTTACTTCTCTTCTCTGGGAACTTGACATATTAGAGTCTCCTGTTTCGCATTTAGATGCAAACAAAAACCTTTTCTAGTCTTGTTACCCTTCCTAATGAAAACTAATAGAATATATTAGCTTAAATATGTTAAGCGCGCTTAGTCAGTGTTCAAATCCTTCGAAAGGAGTGCTAACTTTGCTAACATGCAATTTTTCAATTCAGTGACTGGCAACACAGAAACATCTTTAAAGCAGATACTAATTCTGTTTCTAATACATGTTATTAGCCATATAAAAGCTTTTAATGGGTAACATTAAAATATTTTCATATGTCTAAGTAAAACAGTAAATTGCTAATTTGTACGGAAGTGCTTTTAGCAAAACCATTACACCCAGCATTGCTCCTAACGTTGTAAAACTGTTGTTTTTGTGCCAGTAAGCCTATTTGAGGAGAATATCTAGAGAGAACAGAGTATCGTCTCATTAAAGATTTATTGTGATTTTTGGAAGGATAGCAGAATTGACTTTTTATGGTTCTATTTTCTTCTGAGTGTAGCCTCTGTCACTCATATGGCTCGCTTGGGGCTTTCAAAATCCAAAACCAACAGCACAATGAGTATTTTTTGTATTGACTACATTCTTATACACGTAATGATATTTTTTTTTTAAAAAGTTAACTTAGTGCAAGCAGTGGGCTATGCAATTGAAATAATAGAATAATGCTGGTACACCACAGCATTTCCATCCACTTGATGTGGGTTTTAAGTGCAGGCATGGCAGCAGGTTCTCCAAGTGCTCACAGAGATTGTCCTGCATTTAAAATGTCAAAGGCTGCCTCCTCGTAACAGTCAGATGTGCTGCTGAAGAGTCCTCAGGAAGGACAGCGAACCCCCCCCCACCTGTTCACTCACTCTGGGTAAGAGGATCCACCTGAGTGGCTCATGAGTGAATATACTGTAAAGCTTCAGTGTCAGACTTTACACAGTAGTGGCAGCTGCCTTTTGTATATGTCCCTCAGCATATTTACAGTGAGGTTTTATCAAAATGTAATAACCTTCACCAAACAGAATAATACACATTTGCTGTTTACCACAGTTATATGTCCAAAGAGACTTATTGTGTATGATGAAACTTAATGCCTTATTCAAGGTCAGGTCTTTGAATCCCTAGTCACATGTAAAATGGATTTTTTTTTTTTTTTTGCAAAACATCATGAGCTGTTTACTTTTGGATTTGTTTGCATCAATAGCAGAATCCCAGTTTGTGTAATCTGCAACAATGAAATATATATCTTATATTATATTGACCATGTAAAGTTTAAGAAAGAAAAGTATTCGCTTTCAACGTGTATCACAATATGCGGTTTATGCCGGACCACAATGTCTGCACAACAAATGTATACCAGAAAGTTGCAGACAAATCATTTCTGTAGAGAAAAGACATTTTCAAGCCTGTGAAGCTTAGAATCCAGTGTTAAAGCTCGTTCCAGGCATTAGCTAGTCTCATCACTGTGTACACTAACATGTACACTATAAGGAACTTGCCTCAGTGACTTGGCGCACATAGCATAAATAAAGCAGAATATACAGACATACACAGACACAGTGTATATAGTAGGCTACAGAACTATGTACACATCATGTACAGCTGTACACATGATTAAAATATGCACCGATGGTATTTATATCAGCACATTACAAGTAGTCTTGCAGAGTATTTTACAGGGGTAGATGACAGACAGCAGAGGAGGGAAAAATCAAACATTTCGTGGCAGACCTGAGTGGGAGCCATGCTTACAATTGCTCCTGTCATGCTGATCTGAGACCGCCTGGCCACAGTGCCCTGCTCTGCTGTGCTGTATTTTGTTGCAATTGTTTGTGTTGAGCTGTGTGACCCACTATTTGGACTTCTGTTCCATTATCTTTCAAAACTTGCTGCACTTGGGGTCTCAAGCAAAGAAAAGCAAAGTGAGAGCCCAGCGTCAGGTGCTACAAGCTGCTAGCTAGGCCTGTAGCCAGGCCCAGAGAGCCAGACCTGGCAGCTCCGAGGCTGCGACGTGTGAAACGCTGCACACAAAGGAGCTCGCTCCATCTGTATGCACCCTACATAGGCAGGCTTTTGTTGCAGCCGACAGGCACATGACTGCTAGCATCTTAACCCCTGAGAGCCAGCGTCTCCTTTCCCCTCTCACTAGACTACACACTGCAGTAGACACCACAGTGAGTTAATACTTTTAGGAAAAGAGCCAGGGGTTTAATAGTGATTTATGTGTTTTGTATTTTTGTGAACATGTCACTCAGCAAAAACTCCCCAGAAAATATATTTAAAAAGAAAAGTATGATGTAAATATCAGAGGAGTTTTAGTATAATGTTCAGAGACAGTTTAAATTCTCTGTCAAATGTGTTAATGTCCAGGCAAAACTTTGTGAAAGCAAATGAATGCTATACATTGTTTGAAGAATTGGATCAGGGGTTCATTTTTAACAATGATTTGGGGTTAATATCGAGGTCAGACATGAATAGGAAAAGACCAGAGAACAAAACAGGAAAAAAAAAGTGTTCTCTGTTTTCACATGAAATATATGTAAAAATATGCAGATGAATATCTTCTGTGCTGTTGTATGGATTTACAAAACAATAATTATGCAGGTCAGATTTAGGAGGGTTTCACATTTCAGCTTTAATTGCATTTCCTGTTTACTGCGAGGCCAAGTTTACTTATTTGTCTGTACATTTCGCATAAAGTTGTAGGGACAGTTCAGAAATGAGTCCGCTGCCTCCCACTGGGAGACCCCTCTGTAAAATCCAATTAAAGATAAATCACTAGCATCAAGACTCGACGGCTGTGGCAGTTAGGAGATGCTCTGACCTATTAGCACTCTTCATTTTTCAATTTCAGCGTGCTACATGGATGTCCTTGAGTAGATCATTAAGTCACACACACACACACACACACACACATACACACACACACACACACACACACACACACACACACACACACACACACACACTCTCATTCTCTGTTTGGGAACGTTTTTCTTATTAAACCACACTGAACAAGCAATAAGAAATTATACAAATTATCTTCTTAATTCGGAAACTTAACTTGTGAATTTTCTGCTCAAATGAATAGATCCTGTTGGTTTCATGAGGACATGCTCATGTGCCTCATGCTACTTTGTGTAACCCATACAACTCCAGACGTGTGCGTGCGTGCGTGTGTGTGTGTGTGTGTGTGTGTGTGTGTGTGTGAAGCCGGAAGCATGTGTGTGCATACTAGTGCTAGATATGAAATCAAACAAACACTCTATTTGGAGCGTTCCTGAACCCTTAGTCAGCTGAACTGGATACGGGCGACTGAAACGAGCGTGCTGTCACTCAGTCAGACAAGTGCCTGATTTTTGGAAATAAGAAGAGAACAGAGGGCAAATCACAGGAAGGACAGAGACGCTGCAGTTAAAATAAAAAATGAAAATAAAACATGTCTTCACATCACCCCCCTCCTTTCACTACCACCACCACCTTCCTTTTATGAAATGTGGGTGTACGGTCCCGATGGGGGCTGGGGTGCAAATGGCTCCTATCTGGGCTGAGCTAGGTCACGCAGGCCCATCCAGGCTGCAGTGCATCTGTGACGTGGCATTAAACTAGAACCAACAGCAGGTCCGAACCCTTTAAGAGGTGGTACCACTCCCTGAGAATGCCACAGACCTGTACGTAAGCTGATGTTTGATAAGAGCTGAAATATAATGATTTATTAATGTGGGATGGACCCCCGAAATGTGAACAGTATGTAGCTAGGGATCAGGAGAGGTGTGTGTGTTTGTGAGTTGGGAGGAGGGGAGAAGAGTGGTAAGTTTCGAATATAAGAAAAAAAAAAAAATGAAATCTGAAAATATATTTTTAATTTATTTTTTGCCTGCCTGCACTTTGTGATTTATCTCCTTTTTTTGTATTGTTAGAAACAAGTTATTCCATAGTAACAGTGTTTTCAAAAATGACACGTTTGAGCTGAAATGTTGTAGCCTTGAGAGCACTCGACTTAGCATTCAGAGCATTTTTCCTGTGTCATCTAGCACTACAGAATATTTCGATGCCTCTCAATCAAAAGCTATTTAATGTAGGATTGAATAAGACCAAGGTAGCAAGGATTGCAGCATTAATTTTGCTATAAGATGAATTTTGTCATGCTTCACACAGTTATCACAAATTACGAAAAAAAAAAAAGAGCCTATTTTGCCAAGGATCAGAATGGCGTTTCTTTGTTCCCTGGATAAACATCCCTGTAATTACATTTTTTTTTTATGTCCTCGAGATGGGCAGTGTATTCTGTGAGCTAAATTAGAAACCAAACTTTTCTAATAAACCTGACAGTTGCAAAATGACCTAGAGAGGGGAGTCTCATAGTTAACTGAAAGTAGGACAGTAATTCTCCCAAAGCACTGCCCTTTCTTTAATGAGAGAAGAGCTAGAAAAAAGGACGAGTCGTGAAGTTGTCATAGTGCTGCTTGTTTGAGATTTATTGTCTGTTTGGCTGTTTTAAAAACTGTATAGGACACTTGTCTGTAGTGAGCGCAGGTCCATTTCGTCTCTCCTCTTTTCCAACCTTTGCTCTGCTCTGCTTTGCTGCCGAATGGGCTCCCTCCACACAGAGAAGCTCGGTTTTCAGAGGTGAGTGGCTTAATGATTATCAAAGAAATACATTTGAATCAAAGTGCTCAGTTAGTGCCCTTGATAAGTGCGAACTGTAGTTGGAAAACACTTGAGAATGTTTTTTGACCTTGCAGTCTTCTACCACCTGTTTATTTAGAGTTTCAGTAAGCTGATTTACCCTCTTGTATATTTACGAAATAAGTTTTAAAAATGATTTTTGTAGAGCAAAGAAAATGTACACACGTATTTAATCCTTTTTACACTTTAATATGAAATAATGAAAAACATTATCATGAGATCCAAGCAATTTGTAGTAATGATAGTTGGAAAAGGAACATTTTCTAATTACGCATTCAAAATGTCTGAAAGGTTTGAAATCCAGATGATTTTGCACGTTTAGATGGTCGCTTATTTTCTTGACGGTTGCAATATATTTTTATTATTTCACCTATCTAAAGAGATTTAAAGTTTCCTAAGAGCGTGTTGTGACAGCCTGGAATCACTCCTCAATACACCTGACTGCTTATGCTGAGAGAGAAATTTTCATTCATTACAAAGTGTTTGCAACTGAAACTGAAGCTTGAGTAGTTTATAAAATTGCCATATTCTAATTTTAAAACAATAGTAATAATGTGCTTTTTTAATATCAATGTTTTTTAATATCTCGATAAAGTTTTGAGTAAAAAGGAGTGCACTGCGTTTTCAACTTTGCCATATTACTCTCCAGAGTTCAGTTCATGAAATAAGTCTAAATTAAATTTATTATGAAATCCTGTCTGGCAAGCTAAAGGAAAAACAAAGATGTAAACATTTTGTTGTTGAAATATACAGAATCTTTTCAGAATAAAAGTTTGTCCTTTTTCAGGGGTCCTTTTTGAAAAAAAAAGAGAGGAGGGGGTAAAAATTGTATTTTGTTTTATCTTATTAGGTTACATTAAAATGTAGAATTGAATTTTCCAGCCTTTCCTTTTTAAACAAATCCCTTTAGTCTGTCAAGTTACTTTTTAAATGATTTCATAAATTCATTCAGAGTTTTTAGAAATTTATCCAGAGCAGAAAAAAAAAATCATTTTGATCCCTGACTGAATTTGCCTTCGTTTTCACTGCACTGAACTGATTATAGGGACTCACATTACATTTCCAGTTATTCATAATGTGGATTTTATTTTTACTCTTTGTCAATAATACTGTTATATATATTAAGATTAATATTTGTGCGTATTTCCTGTTTTTGCTTATATTTGTCATATGTCAGTTATATTAAAAGAGAAAGAAGTCTTTACTACTTTAGACTCGTTTTTTCTCATTCTGACATAAGATAATTATATTTCATACTTGTTTTAAACTTTGAAACAACCGAAATACTTTTTTTGTCCCTAACATCTATTGAGCAAAAAGAAGAAATCATTAATTACGATACGAACAAATCAAAGCGAATAAAAAACGGATAGTATATGTGCATGTCTTCGTTTCTCGTCCCTGACGGGCTGCGGAGGGTTAACCTCTGTATCTGCTTGGTCCCAGAGTGACTGAAGGAATTCATATCTTTATCTCCTTCAGTTCTGTCGTTGCAGGATGTTTGTTTGGCATTTGTTAAAAAATGTCATTGTTTTACATATAGGGATATGTTTCACAATGAACAACGTTTTTGTCGCAATTTGGCAAAATTCTCGGCAGTGTGTGTGAGTGACTGCATCATTTGGGCTGCCATGTTGTCTCCTCCTGTCCTCCATTTTGTGATTCTGTCTCTTGCTTCTTGCTCACCTGCTTTTATCAAAGTTTTATCAAACTCTCTCTGGCTTTTTATCAAAGTGAAAAAAATAATAATTCTATAGCTTTCACATGATTTACAGATGTACATTTAATTTATTTTAAAGACCTGTCAGGCTTTTGTTTCATTGCTGAGGCAGCCAACCTGAAGGCTGATAACTCTGCTTTTTACCTCAAAGTACCTTCCTTAGGGACTGAAATCTGCCAACTACTGCAACAAGTTGAAAGCTGTCTTGACAGGCAAAACTCCTTAAAAGGAGCATTGTGTCCTATTTGACAAGCCGTTTACTACTTAAAACAATTTGTCCATGTAATCAGCAGCACGCGTGTTTGAGACTGCATGCAATGTTAGTTTTTACAGCTCTGCAGCGCGAGCGACTGTGACCCGTAGCCCCATAATGGCCACCGGGGGTCACGGAGGTTAATAGAGACTGATGTATGAGGCCCCAGAGTGACATCCCAAAGGGGATGGCCCCTTAATCCTTATTAGGCCTCTGTGTTAGTGATCCTTACCTTTCAAAGCAAACAGCACGCTCCCTTTGCCGTGGGGCCCCAGCCTGCCCCCAGCGTTACACTTCTGACCCCAGGGTCGTGGCCTTTGTTCAGAACCCTTCAGAGACTGACCCTAGGGGTCACGGCTGTAATAGAGAAGTTGTTGAGGCGCGTGCTGCTGAGGGGCCCCTCAGCAGACCACCTCGTAGAGACAGCCGGCCCCGCCGCTCTGGTCACCGAAGAGAGGAGGAAGTGTGTGTTCACCAGAGTGTGAATGTATAGATAGCTGGAATTTATAGGCGTCAAACACAACACATATTATATGTGTAAGTTATTACCACTCAGTACAATGTCGTAAGCTTGCAAGTAAGACCTGAACTTTGGCATTTTAAATGCAGTAAGTCATGTATTCACAGAAATAGCTTCTTCAGAGAGGCTCACATCGCTCTTTACTGACTTTCTCAGGTGCTTCTACTTATTTAACTACATATTATTCACTGATAATTAAAGGCTACAAGCAATAAATTTAAGAAATTGCATTTTTGGTACAGAAATGGATTATACATTTAGGTTTTTTGATTTTTTTTTTGCCCTCTCTGCTGATGACTTCTTCTCAAAAAGTAAACTGTCAGTCTGCTAATCTGTTGTAATTCCGTTAAAACCTATCTAACTTATTTGTCATTTAATTACAATTAATGTGGTGATTTGTCTATATCTATACTGTATAATTTTTGCTCCTGAGTATTAAAAATTTTGTGGCTTATATTATTCTTCAGTACTACATGTGTTGCTTTTCTCAGTGCTGTACAGCACCGAGATGTGTGTGTGTGTGTGTGTGTGTGTGTGTGTGTTTGTGTAACTCGTTTTGACTCAGACATTCACGACCATGTTGCCACTGTGAAACATGAGTTGTGCAGCACTGACACATGTACTGTGATCGGTTTATTTGATAGTGTTTTGTATTTAATTCCCCTCCCCTTTGTATATTCGATTTTTGCAGATTTGCAGTGTGTGTGATAGAACCTAATCGCTTCACTGCAGCTTCTCCTCTTTCCTGCTGTGCTCCAGCTAAAATTTGCAGAGCTTCAAAATATGAATTGCATGCATGTGAAATATCAACAATGCAATATGCCTTTTTACACTAACAATAAATGTAAGGCAGAGCACAGCTTGGTTTTAATCAGGAGGTGAGGGTGTTGATGAAAATATTGCGGTTGTGGACTCTTGAAGGTGTCATAAATGAGGTTGTTAATATTGGAGTTTCATCAATGGCAGCATTACACAGGCCGCTCCTGCAGGGGCGAGGCCGTGCAGAGGGCTACAGTGTCAGAAGTTGGCAGCTGAGCCAAAACCAGAGCCGTATCCTCAAGTGAACTCTCCACGACGTACGGTGCAACAGGCTCTGCCAAGTTTTTTGAATTCCTGCCACATGTTAGATGGTAAACAACTGACTAGCAGAAACAGTGTCTTAGATAGATGAGGAAGGCTAAGGGACTCTTCAAATTGCTGATGAAACATGCATTTGTTTACACTATTGTTTGATTTATATTCAGCTCGCAGTTGTTGTGGCGTTTTATGCTTGCAGCGATCGCAATTGGTTCAAAGACGTGGCGAGATGTGACGTCACAGGGTTCAATGTGATGACTGGTGCTCGATCCATTTTTCTCATCAAGGGACACGAGTGAATTCATACCTTAATAAGAAACCATCGGTTGCCTCATGTCGAAGCCCTGTAGTAACCAGATTTCTTTCTCACTCGTGCTCCTTTTTTCACAACTGTTAAGTTTTTCGTGTTAGTGCGTTGTGTGTTTTTGATATGCGGATGGTGCAGCGGGACACAGAACACAGGGAACCTGAGTTTCATTTGAGACTGTGGAAAGCTGAGGAGAGTTGGGCAAGACAAGTGCACTCACTCTCTGTCTCTCTCTCGCCCTCTCTCTCTTTCTGAGTCCGTCCTCTGAGGTAGAAACATACACACACACACACACATACACACACACACACACACACACACACACATACACAGCAGCGTAACGCCTTTTCTTTCAGCATCCAAGACTGAGAGTAAGGAGGTAGGAGACACTGCAACTAACCAAGCGGCCATATTAGTTTGCTGTTCAGTCGCTCATATTCGCTCTGCTCTTCGTCTACTTCTCCACTGTAAGAAAAACCACGTATGATAAAATGGTTAAGTGTACATAGGGGAGATTTTTCCCACCTTTTCTTGTTTCAATGCGCAATTCCCCTTTAGATTCTGTGTGAGCAATAAAGACAGATTGAAATCAAGACCAGCTAGCCGTGCTCCATGATGTGAGATCCGTCGTTTTTTTGGACAAGTTTTTTCCCTTTTTCCCCTCTCTTTTGTGCGGCTGCTACTTTGGGGAGAGAGGAGGGGAAAAAATTTGCCTGTGCTGAGTTCTGGGTTTCTTTTGGGAAAGAGAAGACTGGAGGGGAGGGGAATGGCGTCCAAAGAGAGAGGAAGTTGTTTTTTTGCCATGGGGGAATCTGTTGCAAACAGCTCAGGGGCATTACAGCATTTTGGCCACAGAGAGAAGTTTTTGGGGACAGAAGTTGGGTGGAAACCGGACGGGTGTGAATAACCTTCAGCAGGCTGATGCAGAGGTTGGTAGGTGTGCATGAGACCCAGAGAGAGAGAGAGAGAGAAAAAGAGAGAGAGAGAGGAAGACAGCAGGGGTGGTATCTGGCACAAAAACATAAAAAAGATCCTCCTCATGCAGGCTTAAATTAACACTAGCTGTTCAGAGCAGGGCTGTTTATTACTGTAGGCTATAACAGTGCTACTGAAAGGACAAGAAAGGGTGGGAGACAGAATAGGCTGGACACTGAAGGGGAGGCGGAGGGGGAAGGAGGGTGCAGGACACGAGCAGAGTCATCAGCAGAGTCCATTTTATCGTTCGGTTACTGCCCGACATTTCTCCTCTCCTTATTCGCACGCAGGACCGCTGCTGGTGCTGCAGTTTGCAGCAAGGCAAGATTGGCCTAGTAATGGCACATGGCGGGCGCACTGCGGTAAATATTACAGGATTTCACAGCACAGTTCACTGTTGCAATCATGGCAAGGCAGTCGCACCCAGGTGCTTATCTGGCTTTGATTGCGTGCCAAAACAGTCAATGTAGTTTTTCAACTCATTACCGTGTCTGCGGTCAAGAGGCAGAAGCAGTAATCAAGACAATATTCGTCAGTGATCATGCCAAACTTTCTTTATCGGGCCTTTATTAGGGACCCACTGTTGCTTGTAGGTCAAATGTGTGATATCAAACTCCCAGCAGCCACAGCTCTGAAATAAAGAGATGAATCGTTACATGAATCTCAAAGTGAGGTGTTGCAAGTTGTCCCACAATCCTTTAATCATTCGTGAGTATGTGTGTGTTTGCTGTGACTCTCCTCCTCAGGAGAAGTGCACTGTGCCCCGCCACCCCCACACCCACCCACCCACCCTCCCACCCCCAACTCCCTCCCCACCCCACCTCATGCACACGCACGTCGCGCTGGGTCGGTGATGAAAACGCGTAGTGCGCACGCACTCCCACACGTCCCTGTTTCATCATCAGCTGAGCCCTTTCTCCTCCACTCACAGCTCTTCTTCCCTCCCTCTCTCGCCCCCTCCCCTCTCTGCTCTTGCTTCTTTTTCTATCCATCGCTCTCCTCCTCCTCTCTCCCTGGGTCCCGGCCACATGCGAGAGGGTAGACTAGGACGCTGCAGCTCTGAAAAAAAAAAGAGGGGAAAAACGCTCTGCTGCTATTTCTACAGGCGGGCCCTCCCCTTTAGCTAGTCTGTGCCAAAAGAGGGAGGGATTTTTTACTACTCCCAGTCCCAGGATTTTAACCCTCTGCCTGCTCTTGCTTCTCTCTGCAAGATCTGCTCCTCAATATCATGCAACAAGTGGCTTTGCTTTACTCCTGGTTCGACATTGCTGCGCCATTTGCGAAGACATTTTTCGGGACCCCAGTTTTCTTCACTTCACGGGCGTTGATCACCTGCATTTGGTCAGTTTTTTGCTTCTTCTGGGTTGTTGTCAGTAGAGTTAAACTGGACTGAGAATCAGTGGTTTTGGTTTGTGCCCTGCCGTGGTGCGAAAGGCTTTTTGAGCACGTGTTTCTTGATTGCTCGCCATGCTTCCTTTTTCTTGTGAGTCCTCCCAGAAGCTGAGGGACGAAGACAGCAGTTTGTTTTCAGCATGCTGTTCGAGCAGCTGCTTGATTTCATGTTACCTGTGAATGTATCTCGATTTCAACAGATGATTTCTCATGTATTTTCCTGTTCTCTTATCTCCTTTGCCCTCCACCTTCCTCACCCTTTCCATCTCTAAACCTCTCCCTCTTTTGGGTTTTCTGCCCCACCCTCTCTTCCTCACGCCCCCCCACCCCCCTCTCTCTTTCTTTCTTCCTCTCTCTCTCTCTCTCTCTCTCCCTCTCTCTCGTGGGCAGTCTCCAGTGAAAGGGGAGCAGGAGGGCGGAGCAGCAACGGGGCTTTTTCTGGGACAGGTGCCAATTTCAAACAAAAGACACAAAAAGCCAAAAAAGAGTGAGATAGTTCCCAATGACAGGGAAAAAGTGGCATGTTTCAAGAACTGATTTGTAGTAATTACATGTGTGTGCATGTGTAACTATTCTTCTCTTGCAGGACTTTTTTTTTTTACTGCATGACTGAGTAGCAGCCGAGATCTTGAATCCTCTCTTTCCCCCCCTCTCTGCTGTCTTGCTCCCGTGAAGGCATTTGAGTTTCGAGCGGGGAAAAGAAGGAGGGGTGGGTGGAGTTGGGAAGGGGCAGTGGGAGGCGGAGCCTTGCCTCCTCTCCTCCCTGTCGAGTCTTCTGCATTATTCATATGCCTGGGCCAGTGCTGCGATCTGACTGGCTGCCTGGCTTAGCATTCACCCGACATTCAGTGGCTCTGTTTGCTAACATTCCTCATTCAAAGCCTTGTTAACTGCCAGACGGGAGGAACACGCGACTCCATGGGAAACCCACATGGCCTCCCCATTGTGGCGGGCCCTGACAGTCTCAGACTAGGAGGTGGCAGACAGGGGAGAGCGAGGGGAGCCAGTTTGTAAATATTAGAAAGCAGTTAGCTGAGGTTAGGCAGGTTACCCAAGGCTTAGAGACGGGTTTGGGGTGAGGTGGCCAGATTGACAGGGTAAAACCCAGACAGAGGGGCAGACAGATGGGCAGACAGACATATAGACAAGGCGTTGAGGCAGACAGGGAGGCTGGCACTTGCTGGGACTCTGAATGGGTCTCTCGTTGGCGTGCCCGCCTACTCCTTGCAGGGAGTGCAGAGCTGTGTGACTGATTCCAAGCTCCTTCTCTGCCCTTCTCTACAGAGAGGATATGTGGACATACTGTGTGCAGCTACCGGAGGATCCAGCACAATGAAACGGCGGAGATTTCGGCGCTTTCCCCCGGATAGCTGATGGCTGTGGTGTGTGTGCCAGCTGCCTCAAAGACTCAGTGGGTAAGTCAAAGAGTCTGTGTGGGTGTGGAGGTAAGTGTGTGTGTGCATGTACGCCTATGTGTGTGAAGCATGCACACATGCAGAGGTATTCTTTTGACAAAACGATGAAACACAGAGACGAAACAGACACTGGAGAGCGGCTATGTTTGACCCGATCTCCATGTTGGTGTGTTTCAACGTTGTGTCTGGGTGTTGTTTCCTTCAGGGCTACATGACTATCCAGAGAGAGGAGGCTTAACTAAATATAGTCGAACCAGGGGGGAAACGTGGCATGAGCTTTGAATTTCAGACGAAACCGAGCTAATCTGTCCTCTGGTGCGTTCCTACCTGCAGTTTTGCACTCCAGGTCGGCCTTTTGTGTGTGTGAAAGAGAGACGGTTTTGGAGGGAGCTGAGAGGGACCAGTGCTGTAATGTTGGGCCGAGGGCCAGACAAGGCCTGCTACACAAGGCCGAGCCCCACCACAATGCTCCCCCTCTCTCTCTCTCTCTCTCTCTCTCTCTCCCTCTCCCTCTCTCTCTCTCTGTCTCTGTCTGTGTCTCCCTCTCTCCTTTTCTCTCCAGGTCAGCTATCAGAAAACAATTAATCGCGATTCTCATACTGAGTTTTCTCATTAAAACCCCATCAAGTGAATATGTGCGAGGTTTAGGAATTGTAATAGAAGGTAAAACATTGGAAAATGGGTCAATGCTGACACGTGGCCACTCGTAGCTTTAATATAGCTCGAACAGGCCTTTCGGACGTTAGGTGTATTATGCTTTACTAACATGGCTCAACTATAAAGCGCAGTCTCATTTTTAAAATTTTATTTAACATGCATAAACAAGAAAAATGCTTCGAGGCATTCAACTGTAGACGTTTCTCTCCTCGGTTCGACTGTACGGTTTTAAAACTGAATTAAATTCAAAGTAATGTCAGCTTGCTACACAGAATTTGGGTTGTGTATTTCAACCCGGAATAGAGCGGCATGCTTTTTTTAAAAAGTTATACATTCATTTACTTTAGTATCACAACTGCTTTATCCTCGAGGAAGAACATCAGCTCTAATTTTGACCGTATTATATCATATTTTCCACATAATTAAAAAACTCAATATGCCACACCCCTCATCAATGCCATTCAGCATGGCAGCTTTTAATTATCGCCTATAAATCAATTTTTCAAACAAGTGCTAATTGAAAATCGTCCTTTTTTTCCCCCCACATTGCCTCTCGATGTGGCTTCATGTTGAACACCTCAGCACATCAGAGTCGACCATGACCGATAGGTAGGAGTGGAGGCAGTGTGAGTCATCACAGATAGCTCTAGTCATCCCACCTACGTCCTACGTTTGACAGGCCTATTCATCCGCCACTCTCGCACCACCGGGCCTGGCGCGAGCTCCGCCATTACTGTCACCCCTGACGTCGCTTCCCTTGTTTGCTGTATCCGAAAAACCTCTTCTGAGACCCTCAGCCAGGTGAAATTATGAATTAATACGTCAGAATTCGGAGAAGGAACACGTCATTGCTGGACACCAGTCAGTTCAAGGTGCAGCATTAAAAACTGCAGCAGAGTCAGATGGATTAGGTTGATTTAGATTTTTCTCAGTTTTCTTTTCTATTTCTTTCCTTTCTACTTCAATTAGTCTGAATCTGTTGAACACATACTGTAGAGATAATATTAGCTCATATAGGTAATATTTTTGGCCGGTTGCGCTGCTATTCGCAATCAAACGGCCCGAATGGAAACGAGGAGAAAGGTGCTCTGATCCGCTTTTCCTCCGAAATGGCGGATCGTCACGATAACTTTTGAAAAACGTCGAAAATATTTTCTCCCTAACGTGGTCATGTTTTAAAGTGTCCTCTGCACACTTAGATTCTCTGATTTGTCAGACGTATTTATGACATGAATTACAAAAGTCATAGAGTGTATGTCCACAAAATATCGGCCGTCCCAGAGAGAATATTTTATACCGAGAAAACCGTAAAAACGAACCTGGTTAGATCTTGGAATTCATAAAAAACAACATATTTTCACACAAAACTGGCAGCAAGTTGCAGTTTGTTGTGAGATTTTATACAATACTCTGATTTCCTATGCTTTAAAAAAAGTTTGACTCTTATGTTGTAAAGGACAGATCACTGAGTAGTCATACATAGAGTTTTGTAAAGAGAACAAAAATGAAAAACAATCACAGATTTGGCCTGAACATCTACTCTGTGTCTGGTTTATAAAATAATTCTAATGTGAACATTACAAAACCAAAAAATGGGGGAAATGTGAAAAACTGAGCATAAAGACCATCACACTACATCTTGAACCACACACACAGGACACATGCACGCACAAACGCACACTCTCGCACAAACATGCACACAGGCAAACACCCAGACACATTTGATGCTATGTACCCCACAATGAACCCTGGCTCCTAAGATGAATGGGGTTCCCACGCCTCTCCCAAGGAGTGCAGGGCACAGCCTCCTCCTCTGAGTATTCACACACACACACACACACACACACACACACACACACACACACACAATGCATGCACTACAGATTGCCACACAGTCTTACTCAAACACAGGTGCATTTGAGAGTAATACAGAGGCATCCACTTGCAGTGAAAAGGTACAAGGGCACATTTTAAAAAGCACACACAGACATACTTTTAAGTATTGATTATTATTCAGAGCACTTGCAGCCATGTCAGTTTTAAAGATGGAGTTACACAGAGTTATCTTTATTCCCAGCACTTTGGCAATTTGGCATAAAAAGCGACTTTTAATTTGTTAAGCAGCAAACCAGATGGGAAATGAGCATGAGACTTATTAGGAGTGTTTTACTTTCAGTTACAGTTCAGTTACACCTCTTTTTGTTTCACTGTGTGTGTGCGTATGTGTGTGTGCCTGTGTGAGAATGTGTGTCAGTCATAAGGTTTTGTTTTGCAGGGAGAATTTAAATGAAGCAGAAACAAAAGTTCGTGGGAAAATCTAACATTTCATTTTCTAAGGGTTCAGCAACACAAAGTCCTTCAGTGTGTGTGTGTGTGTGTGTGTGTGTGTGTGGTTTACAAGTGAATATATATATACGTTGCTTGTATTCAAATGCTACAGTTTGATTGCTAAATTAAAAAGGGATATATTTTAATATTTATTTGTGTCATATTTTCTTGAATACATCACTGTGTTTTTCAGTGATCATGTTAGAATATTGCATTTTTTCCCCGTGGAAAAATAGATCAATAATTTATTGTTACAATATAATATGTTTTTATTGAATTACATTTCTTTAATTACTTAATTATGGAAAAATACTTTTTCTAAAATTACTTTTGCCTTGACCGCATTGTGTGTGTGTGTGTGTGTGTGTGTGTGTGTGTGTGTGTGTGTGTGTGTGTGTGAGTGAGAGAGAGAGAGAGAGAGAGAGAGAGAGAGGTGCAGAGAGAGAAGGTGATACCTGTAATATTTATTTATATAATATATTTGAAATTTTTGTCTCTAAAAACTAATTGAAAATTAAAGATTTTTATCTGTAGCTTAATTTGAAACGTGTTTATATTTAAATGTTAAATTGCCTCCTTTTATATTTTTTATGTTTTGACCACTTTCTAATTTCATCATTTTATTTTTAGAAACTGAAATTTGACTACAATAAAGAAACTGATAATTGCAGAAAAATTAAAATGACTTTCGAACAAAAAGCCACAACTTAATTTGCAATTCCAATATCACACAGTAATATAATTCCCACTGGTAATTTTCTGAAGCTTATGCTTTCCTGAGAGATGTATCTCAGCTTCTTCCACACTGGCCAGTATACGGTAATACAGTTATCCAGGCTAAATTCGGCTGCAGTCTTCTCAGCCATGATCATTCTAACATATGTTACATCAGCCTTAATGATACACTCAAGTAGCTGCTTGGCAGGTTTATGACCTGAGGGCTACATGGACACCTTAGTGTGTGTGTGTGTGTGTGTGTTTTGTGAATATATCTGCACAGTATTGTGTGTGCGTGTGTGTGTCGATGTGGATGTGGATGTGTGTAAAGATAACTATATTTACGTCTCTGTTTTTCTCTTTAATTTTCAGGCTCATTATTTGGGAATGACTTTTATATTTCCTGGTCAGACGTCAATATCAAGGTTGGTTTAACAATTTATTCATTTTCTATATTTTTGAATTTATTTTTATTTCATTTAAGTATGTATTTACTTCACACTCAGTGATGTGTTTTTTAAGTGTGTGTGTTTGTGCGTGTGTGTGTGTGTGTGTGTGTGTGTGTGTGTGAGTGCCACCACACTACAGAATTCTCAAAATCAGAAATCACCTCGGTCTGGTCTGTTGCAGAGAATATGCATCATCTTCCTCTGTCAGTGGCCCGTAGTCGCACGACACAATTAACACAGTTTGTCGTTATTTTATCGAACCCCGACCCGGCCCACATTGTTCCCGGCACACAGCAGCGACGGTGGCAGCGAGTGACATGTCCCATCAAAACCGGCTGCAGTGCGTTGTGCGTGTCATGTCATCTGAATCAGTAAGCGTCTGCCGCAGCTCAAAGATAATCTCCTCAAAGGAAATTAGTCAAGAAAAAGGGGAAAGAAAAGCCGTCAGCCTAAAGGTCAAATGAAGATTAGAGGGAAACAGTACACGAGGGCACACCGGCTGGCACCCGGAACTGCACAAAGGCCTCATTGTCACGGCTCTGCACACTCTCCTTGCGTACTTGGGGAGACATGACACCTGTTGGTGGTTTTGGTCAACTGCAGGCTGAGTGACAGGACGCCTTCACAGGTCGAGTGGTGGTCCTCAGATTTTGGGTTTATGACGTTTTTTCTTTTCGCTCTGTGCACACTAAAATAAGACGATGTTCCAAGGCACAAGAACGTCTTGAATTCTTTTGGATGCAGCCTGGATCAGCAAATGGTCAATCATCAAGTAGAGTCACAGGTTTGATTCAGGGTCACAAGTTTTATCTGTCCTGCGTTTTACCCGTAGTCTGCCACGACGTAAAAGTTATACCGACAAAGGTTGAAACACTGAACAGTGGAAAAAAAAATATAACTTTTGATTTATTCTCACTGATTTTACAGTTTTATTTCGATTCTTCAGACACACGGGTTCTGCGTACTTCAAAGAGTGCAGTGGTTAATCTCAAATAATTGTAAGGATCATTCTTGACAGTTTAACACAGTTTTACGGTTTATGGCGCCATGTGTCCAAAACACGGGGCTGAATATTCTTTTGGAAAGTTGTATGAGAGCACGTGGCTTCATGGTGTTCCTCACTTACGCCTCTCATTAGTTAATAATATAATTTGTATTTTTTACAGCCTGGACACAGGTGTTCATTTGGGTTGTGTGACTGTGATAACACCCTTTGGACACATTTTATTTATTTTAATATGGTTATTAAATAATCATTTAAAAAGTTACTGCTGTAAATATACAGGATGAATTTAATTGCACAGTAGTCATTAAAAGTATGAATTTAACACTCGCACCAAAGGCATTGTTAAAGGGTCAGTGCATTAAAATTACAAGAAACATATTTCCTCACAAATCTCCAGTAGTTTGTAGCCATGCAGAGAGTGCTGGTTTAATGTGTCCATGTTTCGACACATCTGCTGCTGTCTCTGCTCTAATATAACAGACGTGAATGAGATTGTATTGACGGTGAATCCAAAATTACATTAAAACTGCTGTAACATCTCCTTCCCGAAAACAGTGTCCTTGTTGCTTTGCATGATTGGCGAAATGAGCAGTTGTCAGTTTTTTATAGGGCAGTTTACAGTTGAGTTTACAGTGAGGTGTGTTGACGACCCAGAGGAGATGCCGGATTTTGAACATGTAATTTTTCAGTGGTGTGAGTACCACCAACACCGTCCAGTCACCTCCAGTGTGTTGGAGGGGACGAAGAAATCTCAGGTGTATCATTCAAAGCCTGGGCACATTAAACTAAAGCTAGATACCGCTTGGTCATAAAATGTGTTTTGTTTTGCAATTTGCCTTAAGTGACCCTTTAAGTAAAAGGTCTTCTCCCGTGTGAACCTGATACCTTGCCGTGCACACATTAGCAGTGTAAGTGGAGCAGTGAGATGCAGTCAGGCCTGCTGTATACCTCACAGGCTTGGACATTAAGTAGCTCGTGTAGAGATTTGTGTGGCATTTATGGGATAACCGACCTGCAATAAAAACAGCCGCAAACCGGTGTGTGCGTGTGTGCGTGCGTGCATGCGTGTGAGGAGTTCAGGCAGTGACTCACTTTTATAAGTTCGACCCCACCTCACTCCCTCGCGTCTCCCCCGTCGCTCCCCAGCTCGAGGGGAAACCACAGCAGAGCCGCGGCCTCTCCCGTCTCACTCAGGAAACTCCCTCAAACAACCACAACCTGTCTGCTTGACCTTTCAGCCAAACACACACAGACATACAAATTTATGCTCATTTGCACCAAGATTTCCTGACATACACAAATAGGCTACAGATGAAGCACAACAGATAGCTTCAGGGGATTTATCCCACTAATTTAAAGTTAATGTTAGTTAGTGTTTGTTTACCTAAGAGGTGTTACCTAAACTCCTAGGTAACAACGCAGACTGCCAAACAGGATCCTCATAAATAACACAGAGAGACACTCTCACTCTCTGTGTCCTCGCACATGCAAGCACCTGCATCGGTTTGCGCACACACACGCGCGCGCGTAGGCACAGATAGCGCTTTCTGTGTGCTGCACGTGTGAGCGTGCAGACTCACATGCACGGTAGAGCGCTTTTCTTGTGTGAGGCTCATGTGTAAGACAAGAGGTGAAAGTCTGACCTTTTGACACCCAACCGCAGCGCACTCTCTCCTCTCATTTGTCTCGATCAGGAAGAGGAAACCTGAGAGGAGGCGAGCTGACAGACCTGAAGCCGCTGCTGCAGAGAGGAGGTGACCTGTCAAGCACAAGTGACACACAGGAAGTATTTTGACGGCATACTTCGTTCTGCAACAATTAAAGCATGAAGAAATAATACGTCACTCAGCACTACTCTAACATCAAATTCTACATTAAAAGAGTATTGATAACAAACGGATGAATTTCATAAATACAATGAACCCTACTCAGCAAAAGACAGTTCAGCATACAGATTATTCGATAAGATAATTAAGTTTTTTGTGTCTTAATTGGCTTTTACAAGAGTTGAAAGTCAAAAAGAAATGTTTTAAATTGAAATGTAGCAATGTAATTCAACCATATCTCCCGACCAAGCATATCTGTTTTATATGGTCATAGTGTCATAGCTTAAAAGATAATTAGGTTGCTGTGGCTTTTGATAGAATATAGATTTATAATTTCTTCACTTGCTTAATGAATGAAATATCTACTCACAGTATATAGAATGCATTAATACCAATAATACAAAAATGATATATGAGCATGGAAGTTCAGGCTGTGTGTGTAAGACAAAATCATCTCAATTCAAAGGTCCACTTACTCACTTTTTCTGACTTTTTAACAGTTTCTCATGGCATTGATTAGTGAATATATATTTAATTTTTCAGTGCCCAGGAAACAGTAGATGTCAGTATTGTTTTCTGACATCAGTGTTAGAATTACACACATCATATATAATAACCCATTTATAAACACACACTTTGCATTTGAGATTTTGTTTGCTGTGTCTTTCCCTGGTTTGTGGCGTTGGGCTGCCGTTCCCCGCAGGTCGACCGTCGACCAGAGACCCCTGCAGGAGATAAACTGTCCTTTGGGGTGAGGTAGTAGGTTGTATAGTTTTAAGGGTCATTCCCAAGCTGTCAGATGACTATACAACTTACTGTCTTTCCTGAAGCGACTGTGCTGACATCACAATCGTCACTGTCACGAAGGAGAATGTGACTTCACTGCAAATGTTTATTTTCCCCTTTTAAATGTGGACTTGTCTCCTACTCAAACAATGCACTCCTTTCATAGAATCAGTGAGGAGCAGTACAACCTTGTGATTTGCTTTATTAAAGTTAGACGGAGAGGAGGTGAAACTGAGGAGAGGCTGGTAAGTTGGAGAGAAATGTTAGAAATCATCTTTTCAGACAAATTAGATGTTGATGTTTAAAAAAATAAATGCTACAACAGGATTTTCTTGCATGGACATTGAGTAGGTTATCCATTTCAATTACCTGATGTTCATTAGTGTGTATTTCTGAAACACAGACATTTTTTTGAATTTTAAACAGAACTTTTGAGCCTTTCAAGCCGCTAAAATGTAAATTTAGGAGCCTCTTACTGCAGTTATGCTTATTATAATTCCAAATGCCTCAACATGCATATTTGAATACTGGTTTTAACTCTTAATGTTCTCATCTAAAACCTTGGTGTGTCCTCTGTGATAACAACACGGCAGCTCTGTCTTCATTTACACAGTGATCACACGTGACCTCCTCACAAACCCTCACATCCCGATCCTCCTCCCTACCCACCTGGGTGACTTATGGTGTTCGTACAGGGTGAGGTAGTAGGTTGTGTGGTTTCAGGGTTGTGATTTTACCCCATCAGGAGCTAACTATACAACCTACTGCCTTCCCTGGAGGGCAGCAATACATCACAGGAGCACACGTGGCCTTGTTACCATTCTGCTTAGGAGAAAAAATGACATCTCATGACTCTTGTTTATTAAGGTCAACAGAGGACTGGCATTTAATTTGAAAGGTTTCTTTGAGGTGGTGAGTAGTGTTGGATCACACTACATGCACTAGTCACTCAACAGTTGCAGATCATTCATGTTTTAACTTGTACTTTTTCAACAATAAAGATTTTATAAGAAATAATTACAGAACTAACCAATGACTGGAGTCTGATTTTTCCAGTGTTCTGAAGTGCAGAGGTGCAACAGTAAAGTCTTAGTTGTCGGAATATTTTCGTAGAAACGTTGCCTTATTCTGTAATCCTTTTAAGGAGCTCATTATATGTTGAAATACTAATCTTATAAGCCTCTGTGGCTTAGGAACACATAGACATGTATCTGTCTGTCTGGAAGAATGCTCCAAAGTATGTGTTCATCATGTGTCTTTGTACTTTAAAACAAAGGCAATTATTTGGGATTTTTTCCATGTAAGCTGTTAATAACATCCTGAATCAAAGGAAGAGAAAACTGTAGAAAACAATCTGAAGGTAGAAAATTCAAAGTAAACAACCATAAAAGAGTGAAACGGTGACAATGGTCACACATTCTCAGTACTTTGTGATTTTGTTTAGTCATAGGTTTTGAGTTTTCCAGTTTGATCCCAAACTTCACCAGAGCTGATAACTGCGACTTAAATAAGCTGCAGAGTGCAGCAAGCTGTCTCTAATTCAGAAAACATGAGCGTGCGTGTTTCTCTCACAGATGGAGCAGGAGAGCAGGTGCTGAGGTATCAGCCACAAAATCATACATTATCACCCTCCCACTTGTCTGTGCGAGAACACACTGCGCACCTTCAGATGTGCTGTGGAAGTCAACGAGCAAAGATGATGGTCAAAATACCCCACAGTCCCTCACCTTAGGACAGACACACTGAAAGAATCTTATGCATCCATACGCAGTAGATGGCGCCAGATATTACATGTTGTGTTGATTGGCTCTTTACTTATATTACTAGATCTATTTTATAGCAGGTTATAAGGTTATGGAGATTATCGGCACAGAGACCAACAACCACCTGCAGACAGGAAGGGAGTGTACACTCTACAAACTAAAAGTGCACACAAATTGAAGTGGTTAAAATACAGTACGGTATGGTGTGATTGGAAAATAAATGTTGCTTTAGGTGAGGTGTGTGTTTCAGTTTGATGTCTTCAAAATCTAGAGCAATCAACAAAAGAAGTATGTCCTTGTTAGGCACACCAAATTGCACAGTGCTTTAGTAGCAGTAAATGCCATTATACTGACTGACCTGAGTAAATCTTTAAAAATAATGACCGAAAAAGATGTAGAGAAGAGAAAGAAATGAGTCAGAGAAGCATTTTTAAACATGGATAAAGGAAGAACTGGCTGCAAGTAAATCATCTGGAAGAAGCGCACTGTTTATGGCCTATGGGGCAGAAAATTCCTCTTACAGTTTTTCTTGTATGCATCAACAAACTCATTATTGCTGGAGACCGTCACAGACAGAAGAGACTAAAGTTTTGTTTCTTTATGTTATATATTATAAAGTCAAACATCATCTACAGCCAACTGAACAAACTCATAGCGCTCAACCAGCTCTTTCAATAGTCTGTTTACAGGTCTCTCACTGTCAGTGTTCACCTTCCTGGTATGTCTGGTATGCCTTCTCTAAGAGGTCAAAGCAGGACTGGACAACATCTCACCTCAAACAGTCCACGCCTCAGCTCACTCTCATACATACAGACTACAATGGCCCCATTTCAGTTTTACACAGGTATTTAAAAGTGGGTGTTTTTTTTTTGGCTCAACCATTATGACAAATATGACAGAGAAATATACACTATTATATATATTCATACTGTACATGTAGCAATAGCAATACTGTCACTAAATAAGAGTATGAAGTATTATTGGCAAATCTGTGAGTGCAATACTATTATATATTAGATCTTTTTAAATGATAGCAATGTATCATATTTGATAAGATCATCATGTTTCGTAATTAAATCTTGATCTCAAAAGAAATCAAATCAATGTAGTAGTTTAAAAAAATATATAATATTAGTAGTATAAAGTAACAAGTACTTAAAAATGATAGGTAAATGTACTTTGATGCATTTCACCACCGAAAGCAGGAAACACTTGGTTCACAGCGAGGTACCTGTTGATCAGGCAGCCGGTCGTTTGGCATTTCATTGTGAATAACGGTGGTTTCATTGAGGATTTACGTAAATTAATAACCTGTTATATGTGATGAGGTTGAGCTTTAATTACACAGTAATTTACCGTGGCTCCTCTGTAAACGGAGACGATCGGCTGACATTTCTTTTACAGCTGCTTGGAGACACAGCCAATCAATGCTGAGTTTTATTGACATCCCTGCTGCCTGTGACTGGAGGCACATAAAGGAAACACATCCACATCCACACACCCGGGCGACCGATCGACCCGTGAGCCACCGGGAAGCGACTGTGTCGTCGTCGACCCCCCCCCCCCCCCCCCCCCCCCCCCCCACACACACACACACACACACACACACACACACACACACACACACTAAAATTTAAAAAAAAAAAAAAGCGAGGCGGTCTGCTCTCAGGCTTCCAGATCCCCGCACGTCCATTGGCTGAAACCATAGGTGTGCCGGGAGGTGTGTTCGCCGTGTCACCGTCCGTCGCTACGTTATTTCCTGCTGAGAATGAGCGGAGGTTTGACACCGCGCAGCAAGGCGACGCTCAAGTTTACAGCGGAGCAGATCGAGACCTCGCGCTCTCTCTCTCTCTCTCTCTCTCTCTCTCTCTCTCTCTCTCCCCCCCCCCCCCCCCCCCCCTCTCTCTGTCTGTGTGTCTGTACGCGTTTATGTGTATGAGTGTGTTTGCGCGTCGGAGGATCCCGGGACCCAAACAGCTGATTCAGACAAGCGTCCATCCCGGTAACAGCCTCTGGAAATGCTTCGGATACTTGTCTCTGAGGTAATGAACGAGCTTTATTTCCAAACCAGCCCGTTGTGTAATGTGATTATAAACTTTAGGAGGATTTCCACCCGGCTGCCTGTTGTCTGCTGGAATTTCAACAAACTTGTATTGTTAACCAGCGCAAACATGAGGCTTTCTACACTGTCACATACTGTAGCTGCTGACTTGTTCTTAATGTTGGGCAATTTCTGTGACTGTCTTACTGTAAGTTGCGAGTGAGCCCACTTAAGCTTAATGACTAATACTTGTCATTGTCACCACTCACACCCACACAGTGTCATTCTGATCAGAGGAATATGTTTTTCTTCAGCATGTTTCCATCTCTTTGCCTGTGTAACATCAGTGTAGCAGAGGAAATAGCGTCAGATCACTGAACATGACATTAATTACGTAATTGCACAACTTGTTTCCGTCAGAATGTGGAAGCTGGTTGCAGGGTTTCCTCTGTACCTGATTGCGGTTTGTCTGTGTTGTACATGGATGATCTTGTTGCCAAAGGAGCAGAGATCTTGGAAAAGGTCACAACAGCTGATCCTGAATCAGCACAGAGCACTGACGCATAGGAGACAGACCTACTCTTCCCTTAACTCACACTCTGCCTACATCTACTCTGCTTAGTGTTGGACCTGAAATAGGAAGAGCGCCTGTTGGTGTCAATCTGACCTGAAGTAGCCTACAATATTTTGTGTTTTCATTTTGCACCGGTCTGGGGTCAGGTGTATCCTCACTGATTTGGTTAAGTACAACTAACGTCCCTCAATATTTCCTCTTCCGCTGTGACCTAAAGATAGAGCCCTCTGTCTGGGATTATAGTTCCTCTGGGACTTTCAACACAATGTCCTTTTGAGGTTAGGTGGAGACATTGGCTGGGCCTGGGTCATCTATGAAAGAGGAAGTAAAGTCTTATCAAGCGCAGTTAAGAGTCAGTTGTTGACCCAGTTGAAATATATCAACACAGACCCAGTGAGGCCAGATTATATGGATGAAATAGGCTCAAGTTACAGATCAGCTGGCGTCAGTTTCGACTGATTATGTTCTTGATTAATCTGTTAATATATATTGGTCAATAACAGTGGAAAAAAATCGAAAAGTCAATTTTTCTGCTTTGTCCAACACCCCCCCCCCACCCCCCCACCCCCACCCCCCACTCAATTTACCATTAACATAGGACCACGGAAAAGCAAGTCCTTTGTCACATTTGACCACATGGAACCACCAAATGTTTTGGCATTTCTGCTTGAAAGTTACATCAACTAATCAGTGGATACGGCTAATCATTACTGCACTAGATTCTTTCACGCCAGACTGCAGTTCTGGACACAACGACATTCAGATCAATACTGTAAGATCATGGAAACCAGATCTGGGGATAGTGAGGCCTGTGTTGTGATGGGATCCTTACGTATTTTCGATTACAGCTCGGGCACAGTGTAAATTCATTGTCAGGTAAAGAGGAACGATAAAATGAAAGCAGACATATAGGTAAATGATGCCATATGAGCTTCATAACAGCTACAGTGCTGCATTCTTAAACGGTGTCGTTTTTAGGACAAGATCTCAGGCATGTTTAAGAGACATCCTCGGCCGTAGCTGCAGGGCGAAACATGGGTTCAGGGCGTGACTAAAAGTTTGTGAACCCACTGAACTCAGGTTTAAATGCTGTTTATTGTGTTGCAAGGAGCAACAGATTTACTCAATCTACCCTTTGATGGAGAAATCTTCTCAAACTGCCAGGGGGGGGGCATCAGTTTGTCAGAGGGCAGATGTTGTGCGTCAAAGCAACTCGACAGACCAGTTAGTCAGCAGCCGCCTCTACTGCGCGCACCGTCGGTCCCAACATCTCTGCCTGTGCTTTGTCTGAGAAACCTTCAGTAAACAAGAACTGAAAGAAGCCACGCACTGTAAACACTCCATATGGCATGGCGCACAGTAGGATATAGCAGAACACACACACTCACATATTTCCCCCTTTACGCAACTTTGCTTTACTGTCAGGACCTGTCCTCTGAAATGCTGCAACACAAAGACTAGATAAACAGGACGCTTTGATCAATCACTGTCCTCACTGTGTTGACAGACTGCATGTTTTTTATCAGACTGATAAAGGCAGCACTTTACCTAATTATCATGTTCAATCATTAGCTTGAAAAGCACACTTAGAGGCTAAAAGGTCCACGGAAATGAAAGTTAAAGTTGCGCAACCTCTTGTTAGCTAATGCTTCTTCCATGCTCGGCTTACAGATGTATGCAGCTGTGTAAACTGGGATTTTTACATAGGGGCTCGTAGGAGCTCTGAGATTGGGCCCCACAGCCAAGTCTCTCTGTATTTTAGATCAGAGATGTGCTTGTGATTCCTGCTCAGATGATAACCTTTTTATGTTATAACACAGATAAAATTATATTGCAGTAATGTAGAAGCAAAAGGAACAATGTTTTAGGAGGATTGGACGGAGAGAATTCCCATCGCTTATAAATGCAGCTTCCTGTGTCCCTGTCTTTTACACCACATTTTTTTGCTCCTGAGCTACTTGTGCGTAGAAGCATCACAGCCTGAATTAGTTTTGTAAAGTTCTGACCTAATCAGTGTACGAGCCTGTACAGAGCGACAGCGGTGACGCCTGCCGCTGTGAGTTGCTGCGAGTTGGAGAGACAGGGTTATAGAACATGAGCGCTGGACATGGTGCTGTGTTGTTGTGCGATGGCTCAAACAGATGTCCTTTACCCCGCTGGGAGCAGCTGGGAGCTCCACCAAAACCCCCTCCCACACATACTTTAAGCCCAAACCAAACACCTTCACATTATGAACTGAGCAGCCTCCCCTCTGGCGTTAACAGCCTATAAGTTGTACCTGTCCCCGCTGCAGTGGAGTGGCTTTGTTCTCTCGTGACATGTCGGCTTCGTTCGTGTTTTACCCTGGAACACGATAAACCTGCAGCCAGATTCATTTGTAAAATCACATGCTTTCTCAGGGATGAATATCTGAGCTACCAGGTCACCAGGTGCTGCTGCTCTTGAAGAAAAAGGGGGTGAAATCTTTGAACATGTGCAAAATATATATATCAGTGTTGCCTACAAAGATCCTATATACCCAGAGATAATAATGAGATTGCTAACACAGTATAAATAAATGGTTACAGTATATTAAATATAAATCATTAAAATCATCCAAACTAAAATCTGGATCTCTTCTTCCAGTCTGGCGAGTGAGGGGTTTTTCCTCCTGGGTTCGGCTTGAGCTCCACCATGGCAGGGGACCTCTACAGCCCCCCATCCCCACTGGGGGACTCCCTTCTGGACAGTCCCCTGTGCGGAGACCTGATGGACGACCTTTGTGACATCTCCCAGTCTATAGGAGAAGACACGCTCAGATTTGATTTCCCAGAGTACCAGAGCACCTGCTCAGGGTCGGAGAGCTCCATTTCACTGGGTGAGTAGTCAGGTGACCTCAACTAAAACCCCTTCATCTTCACAAGCGAATTAATGAATTAATATTTAGGGGCTCAGCTGCAAATAAAGCAGTGAAGTTTGTTTGGTGATGATGCCAAATATGAAGCGCCCTCAGTGAACGCTCACTAATTATCTTGCAAATGAACCAGAAGCTGCTTTTAAAATTGTACCGAACACGCCAGATCTTTATCTCAGAACGGGTAATGTTGATCATTACGACAGTGACCCTCTGACCTTTTGGCTCCAGTGTCATGTATGATTATTCACTAAAGAGGCTAATGTATAGCACTGCGTGTCTGATAACACAAGATGAGACATCTCCTCCACGATCCTGTCTGCACATTCCCGAGCAGCAAATGACCCACGTCTTCGATCATTTTAGGGAGACAAATCATCCAAAATGCTTTAGGTCTGCAGCAGACACTTAACTAATCTACTCAGGTAGACAAAAGGAGAGGCCTGTTTGTCAGGACTTCGTAAATGTTGTGTAATACACTGGCTGATTAACTGTCCTGTCGAGAAGATCAACATCACCCTCATTTCTGTGTTGATCATGAAGATAGATCCAGCAACCGGTTAGCGTGACCTAGCATGGAGACAGTAAGCGGGGAACTGGATAGCCTGGCCCAGTCCATCCTCTAGAGATAAAATGATTAGCGAAGCCAATGCTAAGCAAAGTTAACCAACTGTTGGTTGTACCTTTCCCAAAATGTGAAACTGTTCCTTTAAGTGTTGTCAGTTTGTTCTTGTTTGAGATGCACCTTAATTCCACATTTCTCAGGAATACGTGTAACACTTTTCCCACAATTGTTCTCAATTTGGAAAAGATCTTTGTTCAAAGCGTGGCCCAGTGAAATCGCTCACTGTTTCCTCTCTGCTGTAGACACCTTGACCCCAGCCTCCAGTCCGTTGTCGGGGGTGTGTGGCACTGCAGCAGGCCCCGAGGAGGGCCTTCATCTGGAGTGCCGGGTGTGTTCAGACAAGGCTTCAGGCTTCCACTACGGGGTGCACGCGTGTGAGGGCTGCAAGGTGAGAGATGCGGACACAGTGCAGCCAGCTGGAGTACGTACGGTATGCATGTACTGACATACTGTACGTATCAAATTGAGAGAGAGCATGCAAAGATATAAATATAAACATAAAGACAGATTCAATCCCATGCGACCTGGTGCTCACTTGTGTTTTTGTTTTTTTTTTACCTCTGATCCAGTTGCACAGCCACATGTAGAAGCACCAAAAACTAACATTTGTCTTTGCAGCACAACACGAACACAGACATGCGCATGCATGCACACGCTCACGCGCACACACCAAAACACATAGAAAACATGCAGCATGCAGCAGCGCCTGACCTACAGGCCAGTGGAAAGTTTTGGAGACACGCAAATTGGGTCATGTGAGGTGGAGGACATGATGGCCTTGGTTGACTTGTCACCTCTCCCCTGCTTGGCACAGTGCCCAACTGAGTGACGTTGGCACACACGCACACACGCTTGTACACACATGGAGCTGGAGCTGGTACAGAGCTTATACTACAATACCTTTTTACACACTTTTTTGGATTCAATGATAAAAGTCAGTTTTTTGCATTGATTTTCAAAAGGTGAAGCCCTCAGGCCTGAATCAATTTAGCTCTACATGAGTGATCATGACTGATCAGTGATCAGTGTGTGTATGTGTGTATGTGTGTATGTGTGTGTGTGTGTGTGTGTGTGTGTGTGTGTGTGTGTGTGTGTGTGTGTGTGTGTGTGTGTGTCAAAACCATGAAGGGTCATCACTGCATTGTTTGTCTTGTCATGTGAGCTTGTCGTGGTCTCATACCTCTCCAGGTTGTTGCTGCTGCTAATCTTTGTTTGCTATTTTTGTTTGACTTTCTAACTTATGACCTTGCTTCACCTCTGTCAGCCACAACTCCCACCTTAAAATACTGTAATAACCACAGCTTCTTAATGATCAAGCAATCCAGAGTGTCTTTTAAGTTAGACAGAGTTGTTTCACTTGCTACTGCTGTTCTCCTCTGTGTCTTTTACCTCCATAATCACTCCTTTTCCCCAGCTGGTGAGAATGTCAGCATTTTTACTTGGCACTGTGCCTTCAATTTCAGTAGAATCTATAGGAGTCAAGAGAGATGAACGCAGGCAGGAGGCTAACATTTCACAATTTTCATACCTCAATCCAAGTTTTACAGAGCGTCCTGTCAATTACACAATGCCGACTGTGTGCAAACCTGACCGACTCCCTGCGGGTCCCCGGTTTATGACCCACATCTCGCCTATCACAATCACCACGAATAATGCTCATCTCGCCGTCTCAGCGGTCGCCGCCTGGCTTGGCACGCGGCCTGTCATTGTGTCAGACTGCTGCTATTCTAAAGTAGGAACATGATGACGCTGAGCTGTCGGACGCCGTGCGCACATGTGAGAGACGCATTTTGACAGCAGCCTGTTCCTAAATCCCCTGACTGATGATGCTGCGCCATCACGGAAAAAATCTGGCTTGTGATATGTAGCAGTCACATTTCACGGTTTCCATGCTAGACAGGCTCTGCGTATCATTTTCAACACCTCGCTTCAAAGAGGGGAGCGCTCAGCAGTGGGAATGTGAATGGAATGTGCTGTGATTCTGTGGTGTGAGGGCTTAAAGTCTGTGGTGGCGATGACGGTATGAAATATGTGTTGGGCATTCAGAGCAGCAGGACAGTCAGTCAGAAAGAAGCCTTCAGTTTTAGAAAGTTAAAACCACAAAGGTAAAACATACCTGCTCAGTAGGTGCACCTCAGAGATGCCTAGATATATATATAAAAAAAAAAAAGATGTTTGCCCTAAAGGAAAACGTTGCACAATACATCTCCCTGCTTACGTCTTTACTCTCGTTACTCACCTCTCACGGCTATATATCACAGCAAAGAACTGGCCTCTGGTTGTGCCTGTACACCCATACACACATGCATGCTGTAAACACACATCTGCTCTTTCCTCCAGCTATGTTGTTTTGTAATGCATTTTGATGACTATCATATGGCACTAAACTATATGCCCGGACCTTCGCATTTCTCCCTTCAACATTATCATGAAGATTACACCCAGATCTCCCCACAAAACAACCCCTTCCTTTAAATGACACAAAAGTGATGCGTGACACATAATAACACTTAATAACAATGTGTTGTAACTGCTCTTCAACATAAAGGCAGCCAAGGCCAAAATTGTAAGATGATGGCTGATGTATTGCACAACCATGTGGCGCCAGATATATAGCCGGAAAATAAGGGTTGAGGAATGTCCTGACTGAAATATCACTGATGCACAAAGGTGTGTGTGTGTGTGTGTGTGTGTGTGTGTGTGTGTGTGTGTTGTGTGTGTGTGTGTGTGTGTGTGGGAGCATATACGTCAAAGGATCATATGTTTTGGCACATGTGCGACATCTGGTAGCGTGTGTTGGCCTGCTTGCCTTTCATCTCAGTGTGTGTTGGAGGCAGGCAGGATGTCTTGTCCAATCGGGGGTTCTTCTTCGGGAAAGGTCAGGGTCTGCTGCGCTGTCTACCTTGAAGCATATCTCTATTTAAATATAGACGTGATCCAACGATACAGTCCAATCCAAAGTGTAATACAACACCAGTTCTACCAGGGCTTAAAAATGTACAGGACGCATGCACAGTATTATGGGGTGCTGCAGATATAAGTGTCTGATATATAGTGTTTAACATTCTCTTCAGAATTATACCGCAGCTGTATTGAGGGATGATGACCTTTGTCTGTGATTTCACAGACAAATAGTGAATGCTCCTTCAAGAGTCCATAGCGGAAAAATGTTAATCCTGAACTTCCTGGTCTTTAGAACGTTGTTCACACATTTCTAACAATTATAAAGCACAGTAAAGAACGGAAACATGTCCTTTTAAAGGCATGTCTGTATGACAATTTGGCCATGACTGAAGGTGATCAGGGAACTGAGTCTAGTCCTGATCGCCTGAGGTTGCAGACAGGGCAAGCAAAAAGAGGAAGGACTGTGATAACATAATGTGAGAAATGCATCTGTTAAGCAAGCAGTTTCTTGCAGACTTGGATACTGTAATACATGATGTAAGTAGGGGATATACACATTTGTATCCTTGGAGCTCCAGCGAAGTTCAAGAAAATAATGAAAATGACCATATTTTCTTAATAATAATATTAGTAATAATAAATAAACTTGCAAACAAGTATAAGAGGGTCTAACACCCCGTGCAATTCAGTTTACATCAGTGCACTGTGAAGTAAGTCATTTTCAAGCTACAGAGAGTGAGCTACAGTGTGTTGCTCTCTCTCAACCAGGGTTTCTTCAGGAGGACCATCAGGTTGAAGCTGGAGTACGATAAGTGTGAACGCAACTGCAAAATCCAAAAGAAGAATCGCAACAAATGCCAGTTCTGCCGATTCCACAAGTGCCTCTCTGTGGGCATGTCCCACAACGGTAATGCAAAGTAGTTTGAAGCTAAACTCTGTAACTTTGAATGAATCTGTGAAGTGTACATTAGCTATCACTGTGATCTTAACAATTAATGTAATTGTAATGTCCATTGAACCGATTGTATAGCAATGAAAGAACTTGAAAAGTAAGCATTATGAAAGCAGTTATGTAAAACTCTGCTCGCAAACATCCTCAGACGACACCGTGGCAGGTGTTCTTTACAACAACAACAGACATGTCCTTCTGTGATTTGGCTCCAGTTCAATGTGCTTTACATTGACTGGGCTTTTATAGAACAATGTCCTGCTGGAGCCGGCTTGACATTGAGAAACCACAGGCCCGTATACAGAGCGGTGACAAATTAAAGGAAAAACCAACATTAAGTGTCTCTGAACTCTGCTGGAGGGATTAACGGCGTTCTCAACAAAAGACGATGGTGGTGGAGAGCACTGTCTCACATCTCGGTCCAAAATCTCCCATAGGTGTTCATGAAGACCATAGTATATGATTCACATGATTTTCATACTCATACATTCAGTGACCCCTCGTGCCCTCTTGATGGAGGCATTAGCATCCTGGAAGAGAGAATTCCCATCAGGATAGAAATGTTTCATCATAGGATGAAGGTGATCACTCAGAATACCTTTGTATTGATTTACTGTGAGCCCTCCCTCTAAGGGGACAAGTGGACAAGCAAAATGCCAGCAAAATGCCCCCCCACCCCCCTTGCCCCCGCAGCTTAACAGAGCCACCGGATCCCCTCACTATAGGGGTCAAGCATTCAGGCCTCTCCTGTTCTCTTGGTGTACACCACACATGTACTCGCTGACTTGTGGAGTCTGATAACGCATTGACAGTCACCCGAGTGAGAGTTGCTCTTCTGTTTTTCCTTACATACGCATGAGCATCACGTGTCATCAAATGTTCCACCCTATTTACTGACGTCTTTCCCGTAGATCTAAATGCAGATGTCCCTTTAGTCACTGTTCCTATTGAAACACTGGCAAGTTGAGCGTCTTTGTGACTGAAGCTCCTGCCGTCCGTGCCCCAACAATGATCCGTCATTCAAAGTCACTTAGATCTTCCTCTTGCAACTCTTGATGTAAAATCAAAATCAGCTGAGCCTGCTCAGTATTTTCATACATGCCACAGAGCATGATGGGATGTTAATTGCTTAATGTGTGGCAGCATCTGCATTTGTTATGCTTCTCCACTCATTTATTCAGGTTTTTTCCTTTAATTTGCCACCCGTCTGTGGCTCCACATCTGGGCTGTCATCTGTGCTGACTGCCGAAGGGTCATTGGGTTTGTTACAATGGCCTCCCACTGCAGACAAGAACAGTGTCAGAAACCTGAGAGGGAGACGGCATGTTGTCCTCAGAGGAGACAAAAGAGAACAGAACACACCAGACCTGTTGTGGGTGAATGTGAATGCATGTTTGCTGCAGGAATATATGTCTGATATCCCTGTCTGTAGTTTCTTTGTGCATTAAGATAAGTCTTCTAGTGGTTGCTGATAATGAATGCCTTTATGCACCAGCCATCCGGTTTGGTCGGATGCCCCAGGCGGAGAAGCTGAAGCTAAAGGCTGAAAGCAAGATGGTGGAGAAAGAAGTGGAAAGCCCCATGCTGGCCAGCCACAAGACTCTGGTCAAGCAGATCCACGAGGCTTACATGAAGAACTTCAGCATGAACAAGGCGAAATCAAGGCTCATACTCACTGGAAAAACCAGCAAGCCGGTGAAGTAGAAAAAAAAAGAATAAAAATTTTAGGATACTCTTTATTCTGCACCTCTACTCCGTCTTCTGTGTCACCTACCAGCATCCTCTCCTCTGTCTTTCCCAGCAGCCTTTCATCATTCACGACATGGAGACCTTCCAGCTAGCGGAGAAGACGCTGGCGGTCCATATGGTAAACAGTGACTCTCTGGAGCACGAGAGCGGCCTTCAAGCTGGGGATGTGGTTCCAGGTGTGGGGTGTGGGGAGCTCCAGCAGATGGAGGCCGAAGCGAGGCTCTTCCACTGCTGCCAGAGCACCTCGGTGGAGACGGTCACGGAGCTGACGGAGTTCGCTAAGGCGGTGCCGGGTTTCCAGAGCCTGGATCTGAATGATCAGGTGGGTTTAGGGAGATGTATCTTCCTGTCATTCCATGTGAGAAGGTGCAGAAGGTTTGCTTTTATTTTGCTTGAAATGTGATGACTTGATTTCCTTCCTTTTTTCCCCTCCTCACGCTAAGGTGACTCTGTTAAAGTACGGTGTTTACGAAGCCCTCTTCACCCTCCTGGCCTCCTGCATGAACAAAGATGGCCTCCTCGTGGCCCGTGGTGGAGGCTTCATCACCCGTGAATTCCTCAAAAGCCTCCGGCGTCCATTTAGTGACATGATGGAGCCAAAGTTCCAGTTTGCCACACGCTTCAACTCTCTGGAGCTGGATGACAGTGACCTGGCTCTTTTTGTGGCTGCCATTATCTGCTGTGGAGGTAACTGACACTGTGTGGAGGAATATCAGATGATAGGAATTGAAAAAAAAAACAAAAACAACTTAAAAGTGCACAAAGAGTGAATCCTCCCTCTTCATCGTCTTTGTCCCTCTCAGACCGTCCAGGCTTGGTGGATGTACCGCTAGTGGAGCAGCTGCAGGAAGGCATCGTTCAGGCACTACGGCTCCACCTGCTGGCCAACCACCCTGACGACACCTTCCTCTTTCCCAGACTTTTGCAGAAACTGGCCGACCTCCGGGAGCTCGTCACCGAGCATGCTCAGTTGGTGCAGGAAATCAAGACAACAGAGGACACGTCGCTGCACCCTCTCCTGCAAGAGATATATAGGGACATGTACTGAGACGCTATCACATGGTCATGAGCAGGGACATGTATTAAAATGTTAATGTTAGCCAGGTATACCCAAAACTAGGTATACATACAGTATACAACATTAACTGATACTATCATGCATATCATTGTACTGTAAGTAGCTTATTGTGCACTGCTGTGACCATGTGACTCTAAATCATTCTACTGGAACGATACAAAAGTGAAATTCTTTTTAAGGGGAATGGCAGCTGTGGCAGGGGACCTGACTGCTGCTATGAAAGGGGACACAGTGGGGAACAAACTTTTTGAACTCGCACCATAGATGGCTAGAGATGTGTTCCTTTTAAATGCATCGATTTGAACTAAAAGCACCACTTTGCCATTGATTGGGTCCTGGATGCCAGCTTTTACCCTCCGGACACACGTACAGGACAAAAGCTACTTAGGGAGTAGGCTATGAAAATATGCATGGGTGAACACATATTAAAGATACCCCGACATGACTGCCACAGTCATGCCTGCACTGATGCTAAATGCTAATTGTGCCTGTGAACAATAAAGTGAATGTTTTTAACATTTTAAATCTTTGATACAACTGCAGTGTTGGCTGTGCAAAAGGAGCTTAAAAGTCATATTCCTAATATATTTGGATATTTAGTATGATGTGTTAATTCAAAGATCGTTTGAATGAGGTTAATATCACTGTCATGTTATTTTGTTGTGTACTAGTGCCTTAAATTTCCTTGGACCATCGTGAGATTAGTGGTTGAAGAAAGGCCTTTATCAGTTTTGTAATGTTTCATCAGCTGACCTCATATTTCCTTTATTCTGACCACACCTTATACATTCAACACATAACAAAAACAGAACAAAATACTTTTATAAGCCATGATTTAGATATATCACTATTTAATGTTGGACCAGGGAATGTTTTCAGATAGTATTAAATCAACTATCATTTGAAAATATTGTGATTTCATGGGTTATGTATTTATCTCCTACTGCTAAAACCAGGACAACATGATAGCTCTCATTCATAGATCAGTGTTACCTGTAAAAAATGTTTTGTAGAAATTCTTAAGGGCATTTTTGTTTTTTCAAGAAAAAGCAATGTTGGCCAGTATTGAATATTTTGACCACAAACATAATAATCTGTTAAGCTGGTTTGTGTTTTATTTTGTAAATATGACAAGAATGTGGTGACCACAGTGAAAGGGACGGATCTGCAGACAGTAACGCAGTACTCAAAAAGATCGTAATGCCTTGTTTCTTAGATTTCAACCCTCCCTGTGTCGTACTGAAACATTGTTTCTTGTCATAATGAAACTGTTTATATATTTTGATTGTGTACAGTACAGTGTACAATAAGAAAATGCATTTGCTGTTTTAATAAAATGAGTTATTTGGTAGCTCAGAATAAACTATTATATTTTACTGACTTTTATTTGTAATGCACTGACTTATTTACCTGCCTATTGAAAATAATATTATCCGTTCCTCTGATTCCGACCCCAATTAGTTAATTGCCTTTTCTTTTTCTTTTTTTTTTTACAGCAGACATTTTGAATTGTCATAGCAGGAAAAGCACAGGTGGAACTAATAATGTAAATGATAGCTTTGTCCCAGCAAGCCCTTAATGTTATTAATTACACCTGTGCTTTTTTCTTTAATGACATGTTAGACTTTCTGCTGTAAAAACGTATTAATTTAGGATTATTTTTACTATGGAAATCTCTGGTTCACTTTCATATACTTTTATATACAAAACGGGCCTATCCACATACATTGCTTGAGCATCATAAAATATATATATATATATATATATATATATATATATATATATATATATATATATATAAACTGCCTCCACTGTGGAATATTGGTCAAATGTTCAGAGTTTTATTTTTCAATAAATATTTTTTTTTTAAATCAAACAACAAAACCACTTATAACTAAATAATTATCATCTATTTTATTTTTATACGTGTACTACAATATGTTCTACACAATGTACGGCTCTACTCCCCCACGCCATTAGGTGGCGGTAAAGCTTCATGAAACAACATGGCTGAACGGAGATAGACTCGATTTGAAAACCAGGAACAAACTTTTTTTTGTGCTCTCAAGCTCTGAACGATGGAGCTAACTATTAGTGAAACCCCTCAAAAAACATTTAGTTGCCAGTTGTGTGGTTTAACTAGCCCTTATACTTACTACGGCCAGAAACCACCAAACACGAGAGCTATTGTGTAAGTGAAAATTAAGCAAAAACTGTCCTACCGCTGCGGAGCTAGCTTAGCGAAAGCTAATGTTGCTGCTACGTGACTGTATGTGATGTTACGTCTAACGTTAAATACACGGCGAAAATAGCCCTCCAGCGATTCTTAGGGTGCATTTAAACAATTTCTGCTTTGAATCTCACTCCTGTTTTTTTTCTGGGAATCACAGGGAACTAAATTAAGTTAAAATTTAGCTTATGTCTGGCTGTCTGCTCTCCATCAGGCTGCTAGAGGAGTGTTTTGTGACCAAGGATCCCTTCAGTCCGGACAAGGAGAAGTTTCTTGTTTTGGGGTCTAGCTGCAGCCTGTGCAACCTGTGTGTCTGTGTCGGATCGGTAAGTTGTGTTAAAATTGAAATGCTACGGTATGTTTATACCACAGACTAAATATGTAATTAATAGCTGGATGTTGACATGCTCCTCGAGGGAGAAGGACATCAGTTCTGATAAAACCGTGAACCCGTTACATGTAGCAGAGCGAGAGATTATTTATCGTGTGTGAGTGTGTGCCTTTTAAGATACAGTATGAAAAAAACAAAAACATCGACATCAGTTATAATTGCATGTTAACTGTCTTTGAATATAAAGCGTGTTGCTGCTGTAGTTTTCCACTTGACATGAGTTGACCTTGTAGATCACTGTTGAAAAACATGTCTGTGCTTTTGATGTTTTCCTCTGATGTGGCATATGTATGTGCTGAGTGAACTTTGAGACTGATGCCCTTGAAATCAATTAATCTAGTTTAACAAATAGATAGGAAATTAAAACATCCTCCTACATTAGAATAAGTGTGACTAGTCATATCTGGTGCTTATGTGAACTTCCAGCATTGATGGTGAACTATGCTCTCTCTTCTCTCAGGACTGCAGTCTTTTCTACACCAAAAGGTTCTGCATGCAGTGTGTGAACAAGCACTTGCACCAGTTCCCCCATCAGATTCAGTCTGAACTGGCCAAGAAGAAGCAGAGCTCCAAGGCTGCTGTCTCATGACATTGTGCAAGATGTCCATAACCTGCTCAGGTGCCTAGGAAAAATATCTGAAATCGCTGTTTTCATTAATTGTTTTTATCAGCACTTTTGATTAAATCCATACTAAGCCAAACTATAAATACACAGTGCCGAATAAAAAAACATCCTCTACTTAATTGGCATCGCTCTAGGTTATTATTATTTTGGTGGGAAAATTAACACACATCCATTAGAAAAATTTTTGTTTATGCTTGTGGCCAGTACATTAGCCCGCTGCATTAGCTAACCAGGTTTTATTTGTTTAATGTAGGGTTTTATAGAAGCGAACAGCAGGTGTGACTAGTGTTGCCAGACCCCTGTTGCATTGTGTCTGCAGGCTCAGAATTAAAAACGATTTCCAGTTTAAAACCTCATTGTCATGTACTGCATGTGGATAGTTGCCCTGCAGTTCATCTAAAATTTCTGTTGATGTCCAACTTTTTAGAGGCATGACAACCTTTTTAAAAAAATGTGCACATTGCAACAAAAAAGATTTGTCAAATACAGATGAACAGTATTGAGAATTAGTGCTACAATATATTCAGTCATTTCCACAAGGGTCAGTTCAGCTCAGTTCAGCAACTATTCCAGGCTTCAACAATATTACAAGTATGAATGTATGGCTCAAAAGAGAAATATGGAAGTAATAGCATTTCCAAAGACCAGTTGCTAGGCAGACCAGATTCATGTTTCCATTGCTGTTGAAATGGAAAGAAATTAATACACTTCTTACAGTTTTTCTTTACACTTGATGAATTATGCCTGTCGCGCAATTTTTTTAATGCTCCTTTTTATGAGAGAACTCATTTTTATTACTTTTCAGCGACATATGGTATTAGTAACATTTATTACACATCCTCTCTAATGATAGACATATGTGTGTTGACAGTGACACATCCTTTGCAAGAGTGCATTACTGCTGTCCCTTTGATTCCTTTGTTCATGGTCAAAGGGTGAACTGTTGACTTCTGTGGAGTCAAAAAATATTTTTCTGTTATCTAAAAACCATTAAAAAAAACAAAGTGGCTTTTCTCTGTTGTTTTGTGAGTGTTTAATCGTGGATCATAATTAATGTGTAACTAACGTGTGTAACTAATGTTCATTTTACTGTCAGAATCTGCCACAGTTGTATCATCCCACTCAGTGACATTTAGGGGTAAGAAACTCTTACTCCCATTTTGTCATTTTATAAATACACACTTGGTGTCAAACCTAGCTTCCCAACTAATAATGATCAAAATGACACTGTAGGGACATGCTAATAAAACATCAGTGGTGTTTTGGGCATTAGTTCCTGGTGGAGAAATCACAACCTTGGCTCAGCAAAACAAATAAAACAAAGAAACTTGAGGAGAGTCATCTCAAGGTTTCACATCTATTGTGATGGATTCTCTAACTCATACTTTTTTTTTCCTCTGAAGCTAGGAGAACGAGCCTTAATATTTCCAACTGTGAAGGAAAAAAACACAAGCATTAGCATTAACCAAAGCATTGGTTATGCATGTGTGACCTTAACAAAATGTTCTCTTGCCTTGTTTCTCACTCGCCCGTCTAATCAGTTCGATCGAAATCTGTTTTCAGCTGAGGGATCACTCTGCACAACACTGCACAGTTTGCAGCAGCATAAACACATTATGGATTAAGTGTGATCCCGGCGATAACATCAATATAACAGATGGCCTCACTGTATTTATCACGAGATGCTTGAGTCTTTTCGAGGGTTAACTGAAACAGCATGGCCTTAAACACAGGCCCAGTGAGTTTTACTGGCAAATAGTGCAGAGGAATGTAGAGTGACACTCTGTAGAGGTTTAGTTGGGACATCATGAACTTCTGGGTATGTGTAGTGCTAACTGTTGCAGATGTTTTCACTCAGTTACTACAGGATTCCTATGCAGCTCTGAGATGTACAGAAAATAAATTTGCTAACTGCACAGTCTTGACATGAACGCCAATTAAATTCTTAAGTGAGGAAATTTTTGAAGGTGCAAACTGAGAGCCCACTGAGGGAAATGGCTGTGAATTTGAAAGTTTTTTTTTTTTTTTTTTTTTTTTTAAAGCTGCACCACTTTCTGTTTGCTTGGTATTTAAATTCTAAGCACACGCAACCAATTACAACCAGTGAAGCACGCAAACCACCCCTGTGGCAACAGTGGCAGAGCCTGAGAGCGATAGGCACCTAGCCAACGATGACAGAGGACTTTCTGCTCGAGAGCTGATGTCATAGGATGCAATGAGGCAGCTTTGTGGCTTTTTTTTTTTCTTTTGAGTTGTTTTCCTGCATGAAACCTCACTCTAGTGTCTCACTGACCTTCACTTACCTTGAAGTTGTAAGTGAGTAGATTTACAGTGATTGAATCAAATGTGCCTAAGCTGTTTATGTGAATCAGATGAATCTGTCAGCACACATACATACAATCATCACATCTTGATGATTGGTTTATGTGATAGTATTAGCAACCTGAAGTCTCCTGCAGTGACATCAATCTTTTATAAATGTTGTTTTCTTTTCAGGTTTTACACTTCAGACAATTAGCTGATTTTTTTTTTAATTCACAGCATTTTACAGGGAATTAACACATGCAAATGAGATCAAATGAAATCTGTGACCTTTAAGCTTCATGTCTGACCAGATAAATCAGGTGTTAATGGGAAGATAAAACACGATCATTCACGCCTTTATATCTAATGCCTACCTCCCATTTGCTCTTTCTTATGTATCTAACTAATCAAACAGAATAATTAGGATATATTCATGCACAGAGTTAATCCAATCCAGCTCTGTGTTGTTGTTGCCCCTGTTCGACTTTAAGAGATCTATGGGCGGTCCTTAGTCGGCAGACCAATGAATTGCCTTCTCTGTTTAAATAGTCCTTGATGTCAACTTTTCTTCTTCACTCATAGCTCCCTCTAACGCCATGTTGGCTGTCATGACTTGACTTGTTGTTTTCATCAGTCTTACTACGGACTTGACAGGAGTGGCTCTCTTAAACCCCCCTGCGCCTTTGGAGACGCTTTATTCCGTTTTTGCGCGTACGCGTTTTGGATGATACGCGCGGAGTATGCATGCATCATTCCCGTGACTGTGCATTTGAAAGGAATACTACTTGGAAATAGCAGTTTTCAGACGCTTTTGGTTGTTGTTTTTGTGTTTTTTCCCTTGTCATATGTGCAACAAAATGTCAGATGTTCGCCTTTCTAATGCGAGCCCGACATTGGAGAGGGGGGTTGATGCGCGGCAGCAAGACAACCTCAGACCTCGGGTTCGCCGAAATCTTTTTGGCCGACCAAACCCAGAGGAGATACAGAGGAATTTGGATGCTGTAGTGCAGGAAGAAGTGCAGGCTTTTAGGGAGAGGTACAATTTCGACCCGGTGACCGACAGACCGCTGAGTCCGGGTAACTATGAGTGGCAAGAGGACAGCGACCCACCGGAGTTTTTTCTCAGACCGCCTCACGGGAGCCAGCGGCCCCAGCGAGATGTGGACTTGCCCGGCGATAACCAGCAGCAGGACGCCGAGGACAGGAGTGAACGGCGGTCGACTCGCCAACCAGACAGACACGGTTCAAAGAAAAGACGTCGAGGAGCTTTAGGTGATTTACCTTGACTTATTCAAGCTGTCACGCATTTTTAGTTTCCCTGTGCTGTGCGTCTCTGTAGAGTCGCTGTGCCGCAATGCAGAGGCGCCAAGCAACAAGTTGTGTCGGGGGTTGAACCAAAGGCTCCGATCGGTTCGATCACCGCGTCTGCAAACACACACAAGCGTGCTGGAGCAAATCACTGAGGGGGTGGGTGGGGGTACGAGCAAACAGAACATTTCTGCCCAAATGTTAAAAAGTTATCTGAACTCTAGTTGTTACTGAAGGTGTTAGTGCAGTGCACATTTACTCCAGAGATCAAATGCGCTTATTACACTGTAGTTTGCACACATTTCCTTCTCAGTCCTCGGGCCACTCGGTACAAGAGGCTAAAATTTCTTCACGGTTTGGCAGCAGCAGTCTGCCGTGTCTGTCAGGTGCTTTTTTAAAGGGGACGTGCAGCTCGACACGCCAACACCCTCACAACTTTTCTGCATGCTTATTTTATTTTTTATCATTTTATTTTTTTTGTCAGGTCCCTGCTCCGGCGAGTGTCAAAGTAAAAGGTTGCATTCCGACGAAGATGATGATGAAGACCAGTCGAACGGTACAGGAAGTCAGGCGGTTAAAGCCGCGGAGGAGAGACCCAGCAGGCCGGAGAGCAGCGCGGAGGTCCAGTGAAAAAAGTGCCAGGTTAGAAACCATTATCTCACTGTGCCTCTGATGTCAACTGATGTGAATGGATAATAACACACAGCTCTTCAGTGTGCCAATCACTAATTATCGGCTATTATTTCGGATGCCAATGGAGTTGTGTTTACTTGTTGCATCAGCATCAACCCAAAACCGTTGTAAACACTTCTTTCCTGCACAACTCTTAACACGTCATCACCTCTTCAAACACACATCATATTGTTTTGTTTTCCACAACCTTTCACACTATGACTGTTCACCCTCTGTGTGTGTGTGTGTGTGTGTGTGTGTGTGTGTGTGTGTGTGTGCGTGTGCGGGCGCGCGTGTGCGTGTGTGCGTGTATGTCTGCACGGGGGATATCAAACATGAGCAACTGCTTTTTCAATTGCACCATTCAACAGCCCGTTTCCTCTTTATGTCCCACAGAGCGGGGAGACCTGTTGCTGGTGGAATACTGTAGCCTTTTCTCATCATCTGACAGACGCGGGAGAAAATTTAAAAAAAAAAAAAAAAGAAAGAAAGAAAGAAAGAAAGAAAGAAAGAAAGAAAGAAAAAAATCAGCCTTTTCCTAAAGAGGGGGAGGAGGAGAGGCTGCACAAGCACTGAATATGTACACTATCAAGTTTTGGCACTCGTTTTAATTAAATTGCCTCAGAAGCAGCAGACAATGTAGCAGTGTGCAAATGGATTTTTGCTCATCTTTTTTTATCTACTACCTATGTTTCAGATGTAGCACATAAAAAAGCATGATATGCTTTTCATACCTTTTGTTAAATGTATTTGAATAAGTGTGTGAATTTGACTCGGGAAGTTGCAGTGCAATTTCCAACAGAGAAATATTATTTTGTTAAAAATGGTCATGTTGTATCATTATTCAGGTAATTGATGTAAGTTACAAATGCAGATTTCAAAAGTCAGGGTTATGTGAAAACAAAATGTCTTCACTTTTTCAATGGCTTTATTTGTCCCAGTGTTATATATCTTGTGTTTGAAGGCCCAGATGGCCACACTGTAAGTTGAGGGTCCATCTAACTGGGAACAGCCATGATAGATCAAGTTTACATGCAAATAATAATTCCTTATTTCCCCCTTTTTTTAATGTCATTATTTTATTTTTTTTTCTGGGTTTTTGCCAAAGTTTGTGCCTTTTAATTCTGGGTTTGAGGGGTGGGGTGGGAGGGTGGCTAAACTGCTGAGCAATATCCAACCAAATTTTAACAGTATTTGCTAATAATCCTAAGAATTAGCTTTTATTTTTAAATTAGGTGAAATAATTTTTTAGTGGCTTATAGGTCACATATCCCACCCCTTGTAATAAATTTTGTAGTCCAGGTTAACATAAGTAAAATATGTTAAAATCATAGGGCTACTTATTATGCAAATATGTGAATCAAAGATTTGTCTTTGTGGTGTGGAATTCATGTGGAACATGTAATTGCACTATTGTTAATTTCTCATTTTTGTGAAGGCAGAAAACAAAGTTACACTGCCTTATCTGGTGTCAAACTTTGAAGTGTACCTGTGTGCCTTTTTTTATTTTCTATTTTTTTGTTTTGAAAAACACTGAAAAAATTATACTAACTTATTTATGTTGAGCTTTTTTTGTGGGTGTATGTATAGCTTCCCAAAGCAACATTTTTGTGCATTTTTGTAAATATATATTTTCATTATTGTTTTTATGATAAATAAACTGTTGCAAAACTGAGCCTAATAATCGATTTTATACCCTGCGTATTTTGTATTTTGTCTTTTCTGCGGTCTGCATTAGGATTGATTAAAAAGTATCGCTGGTGTAATAAATGCATGTGCTCACTATTTTGATTGCACAGCACACAACCACTCCACCCTTAACAAACACACATACACTCGCATTTTAAGTTTAAACTGATCCACCCATGTAAACTGGCAGGCTGGTCATAGTGATTACAGTCTTAAACAAAGACCTGATAGCCATGTTATTAAATAGATTTAGTTTGTCCTTCAGTTAAGTGAATGACACAGTAGTGATAGGATCAGTAACTATACCATCATTGATCAACAGTGTAACCACTAATAAATCACTTCATGAATTTCCCTTCATGCTTTACAATAAGGCTTTAATGACCTTATAATATCTATATTATTCACAGTCATAATTCAGCTGTGATCTGATTTCTGTATGAACTTGACAACCAAAGCATTTCTGTAATATTCCCATAATCTACAAATAGGAACTCTATCTATTATGGAGTTCCTAATGCACCAACGATATTTGGTGTAATAAAAATATACATGTGCTGTGGAGCTAAAATCCAGCACACCGTGTAAATCTCGAGTGCAGCCACAGCACCAGAGTGCAGGCTGTGACTGTGCTGGATCGTCTCAGCCCAGCTCTGTCTCTAAAGTTGAAAACAACAAGGGTATGTCCTGAGGAAAAGAGGGAAAAAAAGTTTTTCGTGATTGGCTTTCCCTGGCTCCAATCACAGCAGAGAGAAGAAAAGCAGACCACTTATGAGCCAGCCAGTCAGAGGGCTGTGGGAGGGAGCCCAGGACAGTACAGGCTGTTCTTTTCATAAAACACACACCACCCAATTAGTTTCATTGGCTGACTCTTTCCTGTTGATACCAGCTTGTAGGAGTCAAATACAGAGTGAGAGAGAGAGAGAGAGTGAGCTATTCCTATAATATCTCGTACTGACTGTGAGTGTCTGCAGTAATTACTAGTGAGCTCATGGCCTTTTAAAAAAAACTTTTCGAGACAATCATGACACTTTTAAAAGTATATATATATTTTTTTTTTTGACAATATACATTTCTTACTTTTGACCTAAAGACATGACAAATGCCAGAATCGCATTTAAATGGATCAACATCAACATAATGCTTCCTCAGGATGCGGCATTGCATCATTGTAAGTTGAGGAGGTTTGTGTCTGTTTGCTTGATAGAGATCTCAAAAACCTGGTCCCTCATCTTGTTTTGTGTACTTCACACATTTCATACCAATTTGGCGGAAACAAATCATTAGTTTTTCATGTTGATCTGGATATGACAGCACCACCATGTGGTATTTTACAAAGCATCTGGCATTTGGATATGGGTATTTCGATAACTGATCTGAAAAAGAAGTTAAAAAAGTATTAGCCTAGTTTATCAAGGAAATCTTGGTTCAAGAAGAATCTATCAGTATAAGCTGTGTACATTTCCACCAAAAGATATTTTCTTATTTTTCACCATTAATCCGGCCTCCTACTAATATCCAAACTTGGATAATTCATGCCAATATCAGCTGTTAACTGTTTTTACACTTTTACCCTTCAGGTGCGACAACAGCAATATTATATTGTTATAAGTCTGGGTGTTATTGTCAACATTTTTGTTGACACAGACCAGAGGTGGGAATAAGTCACAAGCAAGTCTCACATGTAGCTTTATTTTAGCATAAACTAATATTTGCACTTGGAGTGTACAAAGGTATGTCTACATGTACGCCGATGACACTGTAATGTATCCTCATGATAGTCCTTAAAAAACATATTGCTGCTAATCTCATAAATACCAGGCTGAATCCCTGTTGTCTGCAACTAAACGTTCTTCAATAAACAGCTCTACTGCAGAACCCATCCATCCATTAGTTGTAAGGGGTTGTGTGGGGGGGCTGGAGCCTGTATATCCCAGCTATAGCTGCAGAACCTGAAGGTTTAAAATCACGACAAAGGTCACTGGTTGTAACTGAACCTAATTATCTTTTAATTCTTATCAGCTCCAGTCGGTCTGTCATGGTCACTGTGAAAAAAGTCTAAATTGAATCAAATCCCTTGTAGACAGTTTCAGATGCATAATAGGCTACATGTCAGATGAGGTGACCTTAGATGCACAGTAACCATTTCTCACAGGATTTATTGTTCAACACGCTGTGGTAGGGTAAACACACTACTTTAATCTGTGCTGGGAAAATTTGATTTTACACACAATTGTATCTCTTATGTTGTAAATTCTACATATAATTGCTTTATGCAACTTTGCCATAATTCACATGCTTGTGTCCGGTGTCATGAACTGTATTTTTTGCCTTTGTTTCTACTTAAAATGCAACTTTACTTAAAACGGATGAAAACCAACCTTTTGGCTACCTCTACACGTGCAGTATGCATACTGACAGTGTAAATCAAATGAACACAAACGTACATGGAGAGCCTCCAAGTACATTTCCATTTTGCTACATCAGTCAGGAATCATACATAGAATATGGCAGGTAGACTCCATTAAATGGACAAATAATGACCCTCTCTTCTCTGGTTAAATCAAGTCTTTGTCTTAAGGAAAATTTTTTTTACATTTAACTGGCTCATGACATTTAGCTGATGTTTGTTAGAAGCGACAGTGATTTCCGGTCAGTGAAATACCAATTTCCTCTTCATTTTCTCAGGTTTCCAGCTCCAGTATAAATGAAAATAACATATGAAGCAGATGCCGTTTCAAAAAAGCAAAATCAGCTAAGTGCTCAAATTTTATCTCTACTGTATAGAGGGGCAATTTCACTAGCATTAGTGAAAATGTATATTTGTGACCAATTATTTTTCTGAATCCTTCACCACAGCAAAACACAACACAATGACGAAGTCCAGCTTCTCAGATAAGGATGTGGCTTTTCTGCGTCTACCAGGGCCCAGAACCTTCAGGAGGTTGCAATTACATGTTGTTTGCTTTGTGTGCATGTAAAGCAAACGACCTGCTAGTCCCGACTGACTCAGAACAGAATGGCAGTCAACAGAATCGGAGCGCGGCAGACATTTTTTTGAGGTTGATGGTCTGTAGAAAGCATGGCAGAGGAGATGAAGACATGCTGTGTATTCCCTGCAAGTAGAAAAACAAAACACAACTTGAATTTAAGACTCACTATCTGTCAAATATGCAGTTGTGAGCCTGTATTAATCCTTAATCTAGGATTTAAGATATCTATTAAAAGCCACGCACAGCCATTGTTCATCCTCACAGGTGTTTTCACTCATTAGTTCAGCTCCAACCTGAGCAGAGGTCTAATTAGCTACAACTCAAATCACCTGTGTGGAAGTGCAGAGTCTTTAAAAAGGGTCATGATCTGCATTGTTCAGTGCAAGCAAGCTGCAATCCCTCTTGGTGCCTATCTTTTTGTTACTATACATGATGGTCAAGCAAAAAAGTTTGACACTTTAGTGGGTTTTTGTTTTTCAAAATAAGGTTGCAACTGATTTAAAATGCGGCTCTTGATTTAGAGGGTTAAACACTCCCGAAGGGGTGGTCAGTGTGAGGGAATGAGATAAACCTTCGACCTCAAGGTGGTGCAGGAAGAGAGGTAATAGATGATGCAGATATGACATCACCACTTCAATGGATTTCAGAGAGCGGTGCCAGGCATGACCTCAAAACCGCGGCCCATACAGAGTGTGGGCGTCTCTGTGTATGTTTGTTTGTCTTACCCTAGACTGACCCTGTTCATCGTTGTACTGAGAAAAACATGCACACATAAGCCGTGAGCTCATGCTGACTTTTAGCACTCTCTACTATATGTTTCAAGACGTATGAAGAGTTTAACCCGTCCCTGTGCGCACCAGTTCACTGTGAGCTGTCCTGAGTTTCCTTCCAAGTCAGGAAAGCACTTCCATATTCCCAGCGTTAAATTAGCAGGCCCCTAATTGCTGCTGCAGATAACGAGAGGAGAAATGGGTCATAAAAGTCTGACATCTTGGAGCTGACGCTATGAATAGATATTCAGCAGAGGACCTACAAAGTATGAGCTCATAACTTGGCAAACTCTGCTGGGGAGAAAAGGAGTGTTTCTTTTTTTTTTTTTCCTTTTTTTTAAATGTCTTGTTTTATTCTGGAAATACAACTTCCCCATCTGTTTCGTGTTGTTATTAATTTGTCTGATTTTTCTTTCTTTTTTTTTTTTTTTTTTTTTTTTTTTTACTTTTAATTTTTACAAGGGCAGGGCTGCTTTATTTTTCCGCTTCACTCTGCCTCATGGTCATGTGCTCTTGGCAGCGGTGAGAGTGGGAGAGATGAAGTGGAGAGACTTAGGAGGGAAGAAAGAAAAGAAGGAAGGAAGGAAGGAAAGAAAATGGACTTCAGCAGAGAAGGAGAGGGTTAAAGAGAGAGAAGAGAGGACAGGCTCCTTGGCTGTGTCTCGCTGCAGCCTGGCCAAATCACGTCCAGTGCAGGATGTAAACAAACTAATCTGCCAATGTGAAGTTTTTACACATTTTGGTTTTGCTCTGGGCTGTGTGACTCATGCAGCCTGGCTGTGTGACCTCAGATGCTGGCCGGCCTGCTGCTACAGTGCTGGAGTGTTTAGTTTGCCTTGCAGCAGGGGTCACCAAGACAGTGCAGGCCTGCTGTGTTCTCTGCTAATGCATTCAAATGCTCTTCAATAGAGAGGACAGAAAAAACACTGAGTACTGTGAGTTTTCTGTGCAAACAGGCAGGGTTTAAAATTTAATATTATCCACCTTCACAGACAGGCTGCTTCAAGTTGAAATCCTTAAGGTTTCAGGTTGGTTCGTAGTTGCCAGTGGTAATAGGGAGTGTAATACTACAGCACACTGTTTTTATCAGAAACAGAGGAGAAAGTGTCGCATCTATTTACAGCTCCGCCAAACAAACTCATGTTGTTTTTGTAGAGGCATTTTTTAATGAACAGTCATGGTTAGTGCTTACCTCATTATGTTTCCGATGAGTACTTCAAAATAAAAGCCACCCTGTGTTTCACTGGTTGAATGTGTTTAATGTGAAGCAGCAGCAGTAGGAAATGTTTGGGTTGGATTGGCAGTTAATACAGCTCTGAAACACAGTAAAGACAGTCAACAGTGAGGCTGATATCAATGACATACAATCACAGACAGTAATGCTGGAGGGCAATTTAAAATCAGCTTGGGTATGGAGTCCATCACTAATAATGAAAAACTATGTACAGAGGTGGTTGCAGAATCTAAATACAGTGAATAGGCCATAAAAATGGTTTCTTGGGGATTATAACTTTGATTGCTGTATTTTAGATATAGTATAAAATAAATGTACAGTATATTTTAAACATTTTTTCTAGAATAAACACATTGTATTCATGCAATGGAAATATTCTCTTGCGTTTTTAAGACCAACACACACACATGAACACCATCCTAGACCCTCTTCTGTTCTTTGCGGGTCACATGTCTTTGATTTCTTTCATCTGGCCCCAAGGGTTCGATGACGTGTGTCTTGAGAAGAGGAAGGAAGAACAACCCGGCTGAAATAAGGCAACGATCAACTGCTGAGGTGACTCGTGCTCTAGCTAATAACCTGGGGTCATGTCTTTTCCACGTATACATCACAGTTAAGGCAGCTGAGGGAGGGCACGTGAGCCATAGCCAGCCACAATGTTACTCTTAGGAGTGTGTGTCAAACCCAGACATTACATGTGTGTCTGCACGCTGGTGTGTGTGTGTGTGTGTGTGTAAACACTTCATGAAATAATGCAGATTAGCGCATGTGAGCATGTATTTTGTGAGAAGTTTGGTTTGCTGACCTCCATAATGGCTGCTCATGCTTTGACTTTGGTGAGAAATAGCTAGATCAGCTATCTTTTTGACTGTGATGTGATATTATATTAATGACGTATTTGAAAGGCTGTTCCACACTGCCAAGATGACTCTGTGGTTGTATCTGTCGGTGTATAACATCAAAGTGTTTGCAACTTGTGAAAAAGTCTGAAAGGAGAACTGACCGTAGATGATCTGTGAACAGTTGACCCCTGAGCTGGGATTTTCTGGCAGTGAGTAATGTTTGACCTGAGGACAGACGTGTGGCTGCAGGAAGTATCAGCGTTCACAGGTTCAGGGTGAGGGCAACCAAACTCCACTAATGTGTGATTGGGTGAGTTTGGGTCATGACCCTCTGAGAAGGCAAATGTTAAAGGCTAAATCCCTAAATGAAGGCAGCAGGGAAATGATTCTCTTCTACGGAGAGGGCAAGATTAACTTTAAAGTCATGATTACTTGATGTTACTGCCAAACATTTTTAGCAAAACATGCCAGAAGTTTTTACATAGATTTCCTACCTTTCTTCCAGCCAATTGTTTCCATTCACCTCACTGTAGTATGAAAATCATACTAATGCGACCTGAAAGTCTCATGAGATAGGAAACCACCACAGTGCATATTCATATACTCTGTTGCTCATAAAGTTGGAATAAAATATTTTTTACCTCTTTCCATGAAATGATTGTGACAATGTGATTTATTTCATTTCACCTGGGCAATTGGGACACATAATGTAATCATTGCACCTGGTCAAAAGTGATTACTGATGCATTTAAATAGGAATAAACAGAGGATTGTGTCTGAAAACAAAATTATTCCAACTTTATGGGCAACAGTATATTATTTTCAAATCAAGCTTTCATTATTGTCACTTGATTATGCAGTTTCTAGAAAGGACTAGTTTGAAACCTCTCCATGATTGTTAAAGGAGCTATGTTATGGTATGTTTTGCTATTGCTACGTAACCAACATTAGCATTAACAGCTGTTTACTTGCTAGTCTAGAAGAAAAATTGTGAGTTCAACATCAAACTTCATCACTTTACTCACCAAAAGCTGTCTCCAGTGTTTCAAAGTTTTGCTTCTACTTCTATCACTTCTTTTCTTGTACTGAAGTTAGCATGCTAGCCAGCTAGCTCCAGCCCGGTTGGGCTGTCTGTTCACTTTCCGATACTGAGTCACTGTTGAGTCCAGTCTTCCCTGAAGAAGCAACACTGCTCAGAGAGCATGTTATATTTACAACAATGGCTGATGCTCTTGGCAAAACTGGTAAGAAAACATGTAGGCTATGTAGTAATAGCAAAACTTACAACTAGCTCCTTTTAAACATCAGTTAGTTCCAGAGAACTACCATCAAAGTGTTTAATAATGAAAAATGTACTGTACTTCACTTGTAATGTGGTTCATTTGTCCAAGGTAATTTTCTGTGACCATAGACCCAGAGTTAAACCTCCCATGATGAACTTCTTCTGATTGCATACATATTCAAACTCCTTAGCTAGACCGAGAGTTGCTGTGGCTCACCAGGGTGACACTGTCTCATACATCATCTCAGTCTCCTCTTTCCCCTTCCACGTTTTTCCATTTTTGTTTCTTCGTCTTGTCCCTATATATAAAAGCATAAACAGGTAAGAAAGGATACTGTAGGTGAAAGGCCGCAGGTTCGCAGTGGGTGATGAATCTGAATCTGCTGGCAAGCATGTTGCTTACTTCAGAGAATTGACCTCCTCCAGGGTAGACCAACTTGTGTGTGTGTGTGTGTGTGTGTGTGTGTGTGTGTGTGTGTGTGTGTGTAAAAATGTATGACCCGAGGCTGAGTGACAAATCTACTGAAGCCCTCATGGGTGAAAGCCATGAACTCTGAGCAACAGCTGGAAATGGATAAAACTGTATTTCTTCTTTCTGGGGATGATTGAGATATTTCAGTCTATACCCACCAGATTTCTTTTGAAGCATATATCCTTGAAACACCTCCTGTCAGATTGTTTCCCAGAATGTCTATCACCACCGCAGCACAATTGGTATGTGCTTGTTGCATCGAGTTGACGATTTCTACATGTAGGTGGAAAGAGAAACGGTAAGCGATAACATAATTACAGCAGAAGAGCAGGTTTTTTAGGTCTGCTTGCAAGCTTGTGAGAAAGTATGATTGAGTTTTTTTGTGCACTATGGTGTCTTCAGATAAGCTATTGCTATGCTGTTCTCAGGAAATTGCAGAAAAACCCTGAGGTTTAGAGTTGTATCAGATAGTTAAAAGATTTCTGCTATAAATTTCCATTGTAGCTGCACTGTAAACATCCCGGTGTGATGTTACATAATCTATATCTGACCACTTATCCACAGCAGTAGATAGAATACATTCTAAACATGATTTATCTTTAAAAACCAGACTAAATCTCAAACAATATTAACAATAAGATAATTAATCACATTTTCTGGGCCTGTTTTACCTTGGAAAGTTTTGTTACACCCTTAAACAGTAATGTTGAAAATACTCTTTAACTTACAACATCAGCTCAGAGGAGTAGTTACACATGCACAAACACAACCCACACTCAGGCCTGGGAGCTGCCCAGTGCAACCACAACCACAGTTGGGAGTCCAGTTCAGCGAGAGGCAAGCGCATCCCGTTCACTTCAACTGCCCACATTTATCCTTTCTGTCTCAGTTTACCCGGAGAGATGAATTCCAGATGTGAAAACTCCACATCTGCAGCTTCGGCTCCATGCTGCTGTTGATTTGTATCAGCATTTTGCTATGAGAGAAGATGAGCATTAGTCATAGTGACTGGTTTGCTAAGTTGAAAATAGGTATTGGAGGCGGTTTTCTTGATGAGTGATTAACCGCAGCAAAAGGTGAGCTGTGGTATGTCACATCTTTTGTCTGATGCTTTTATGTTTTACAAATCATAGAATGAGTGAGTTTTGCTCAAGGACAACTTCGCTGTTGCAGGGATTCAACTTGCAACATTTTAAATACAGCACAGCCTTGACAATCCTGAAGTATATGTAGGTTATTAGCTAATTGTTGCTTGTTGTGTGCCATTTGTGGGAGATGCATTGCTGCATGGTGAGAGATGGACAGACACAGGTAAAGACGTTATTTTGGAAATAGGAGATTTGGAGTTTGGTTTTTGAGGGTGTGAGAAAAAAGAAGAGAAAGAAAGAAGACAGGCGTCTGCAGATTGTTTTTTTTTTTTTTTTTTTTCTGTGGTATCACCAATCACCCACACGTTTACCAGCCCCATGCACTCTCACTCTTACATTCTCACACTCGTATACAAACATAGACAGATACACACACACACACACACACACACACACACACACACACATAAACACTGCCAAGAGGTACCGCTTCCCACCCACTCTTGAAGCAGCGCTTTTATGTAGAGACTAGAGATTAACATTTTGAACCAAGCAACACTTGCAAAGAGGACATCCGATGACTTTTGGCATTGATCAGATCAAACAAGGCAAAACCTGCACCCACGCTTGAAATGGTGAACCACGTTGTGTGTGTGTGTGTGTGTATGTGTGTGAGAGAGAGAGAGAGTGGAGAGAGAAAGCGACATGTCTGTCTGCTGCTAAACCACAAGCAAAATGTCACATCCTGAGTTCTTTTTCTCACAAATAAACAAAAATATTTCACTTATTTGAATTGTTTTCAGACAGTTCAAGGGTTTCCAAAGTAACCACATTAAACCAAGTGAAAAATAAAGATAAAAATCTGTTTGTAGTTAAGAATTGCATGATATTATTATATCACTAGTCAGGAAAACAAATCAACATGGGCAGCACCAGCCGCCTGTCTCTCCTCTTGACATTAACCATCTGTTCATGATAAATGTGTACACACACACACACACACACACACACACATACATACACACACGCACATACATACACACACACACACACACACACACACACACACACACACACACACACACACACACACACACATTAATCCTCAGTGAAGTCAACATGACACACCTGCGAGCACTAATCCAAAAAGCAAACCAAATGGCTGACTTTTTTTTTATGATTGATGATGATGCATGTAGCCTCTGATAAGCTGTAATGTGGCTTTATTGGTCAACTATTAACTGTAATTAAGCTCTGGGATCACATGTAAGCAAATGTATGCTGGGCTTGCCTCAAGTGCACTGGCCCAAAAAGCAGTCTGCCGTACACAAACCACTGACAGATGGATGAAAAATCTAACTCCATGTTATTTTTGGTAATGTGCAGAGTTCAAAGTTTAGGTATTAATGACAGCAATTGTTTGTCTCTGATAAAGTCTCCAGTTCTTTCATTTCTCCTGAATTATATGAGCTGTGTCATAAGTGATAGAATCTGATTTTTCCTAGGATTTCATTTCTGATTTTTATAACATTTTGAAGCTCATTCTTTGAAGGAAACTCTCTGTATGTTCTTGATTTCCCTATTGTCCTTGAGCTATTGATTCTGCATTACAGTATGTTGACTTATCCTACAATTTATTACACATTTGCTTATCTTTCTACTATAAGCTGCCAATGTTTTAGTTACCAGCAGCAATGCCAATTCTTTCACAGCCATGAGGAAAAAGCGCTTCTCAGAGAGATTTTTGGAATTGAATTTGAATTATTATTATATTTTTTGTTGTTATCAACTGCTTGATCTGGGAGAGCTGAATCTTGAATAAACATTTAGTTTGAAACCAGACAGGTAGGTTGGCTTCCATCCTTTGTGATAGTGGGTTTCCAGACGGTTACAACCATGTGTAGCTATCTCTCCAATTAAAAATATAGCTTTTGCTCATAGTGTAAATTTGCACATGCATTTTTGTACCTGTAACCTGAGCTGTGTTTACACTGGTGATAGTAGTTGAGAATACCATAGCTGGGCCAAGATAAAAGCAACACTGATGTGTGGTTTTACAGTCTTTTAAATCATATCTGCTCTTTACACTGTTCACAAGAACTGACATCGCTTATCTGTATTCAGTGTGTGTGTGTTCAGCTTGGCACAGAGAGCCTGTTGTTTTCTGTCTAGAACAAGGCTTACTTCTATAAGCAGCCCGGTCACACAGGTTACAGCTGTCACTCACCTACTGCTTTGTGGACAGAATTATTGCAGACAATTCATCGTTGCTGAAAGAATAATGTTCTCAATATTCTATATTTTTTCTTATTGTCAACAAACCCCATCAAAAGACCAAAACCAACTATGTGTAAGTCTGAACACTTCCTGACTTCCCCCAGCATGTCAGCCACAAGCGCATTTACTTCTACTCAAACAAGAGAAATGGTGTATTTGTTGAGGATTATTTTCTGAGTTGTGGTGGTTTGGTTCAGGTATAAATACTTTTGATATCTGATGTGGCCAAGACAACACATCTTACATACAAGGTCTGACAGACTATAACCCAGGCCTTGATGTGTGTGCATACCTACTGCAGCAGGACATGTTCATGATAATGCTGCAACATGTCAGCTAGTGCAACAGTGTGGCTCTCTGATTTGATTATTATAGTTTTTGGACAACATTTAAGATCTATGGCAGGAATAAAGAATAGTGGATCATCTGCAAATGTGATGACACTAGACAATCAAGAAAAGACAAAGGAGCAAGGATAACAAACTGACTGCGCTCTAAATCCTGTATTTCAGGAGTTTTTATTAAGAGCGATGGGTTTCTATACAAACACAACATTTTCTGCCAATGTTAGAATAATTTTGGTTACTTCATGCTAGATTTTGGTCAGACTCTGTTGGAAAAAGACAATGTCACTGTTAAACTCTTACCAAGTAGTTTATAAGTATGATTTTTTCCCCAAAAAACTTTAGTTGTGTGTATATATATGTGTGTGTGTGTGTGTGTGTGTGTGTGTGTGTGTGTGTGTGTGTGTGTGTTATATGAATATTAAATGTTATAGAGAAAAAACAGGTATTTAAACTAAAGTTTTGGAGACTTAAACTATGAACATTTGTGTGTAATATTAATTTCAGTGCTGAATGCATAAAAAAGTCTGGACATGTGTATGATTAGCATTGAAAATTAAAAATGTCTAACTTATTTCTAGGTTATTGTATGGATTGTATGACATTTATACTGCATTGCACACTAATACTATATTTAATGAATCTTTTAGTTATCTCTGATCTCCATTAGTATTAGTGATGATTGCAACAAATAGTTTGGCTTTAGGCCGCAGTTGGTGGTAAATCTTAATGTTTTACCGCCACTTCCTCTGTTATAGCAGCTAACCACACAGAACAAAACAGGACCACTGACTGATCTATTGTTGTTTCTGCCAAAGAGATTGGTAGACAAACTTACAGGCCACTGCAAAAATTTAACCAGAGTATGACTGGTGGCTGTTGTTAATTTCCCAACCTGTCTGTCACCCAGGCCATTTTTGCAACTGAGTGCATTCTGAGCTTCCTCTATGGCTCCAAAGAGGCCTATAAAATGAGCCATAATTGTTATGTAGATGAGCGATGAGGTTATGTCCTCGGGTGTATAAATATATCTTTATATGAGAGCATGGTAGGTAATGAGCAGTCATTATGATAGTGGCTGTCTTAGATTGCACACTGAGTCACATCCCAAGGGCTCCGTGCTGCAGTATAAACACACACACGCACACACACACTCGTACACACAAGAGGCAGGCAGCTTTCTATCAGGCCTGCAAATCGATGGAAGGAAAGAAGGAGAAAGAAAGAAGGAAAGCTAACAAGAGCAAATAGCTGAAACCGCAACTTTTCACTGGTCTAACAGAAAGGGAGATAAATGGAGAGAAGGAGTTAGACACAGAGACAGAGAGAGAAAAGAGTGAAAGAAATACAGAAATCCTACCACCCAACTGCAGGAATGTCTTGGCTTTCGCAGGCAACTTCTGCCATTAATAGAGAAAGAGAGGGAGGACTGGTGTGTTTGGCAGCAGCAGCCTCTAAATCAAACACAAGAGCTTCAGCAAAGGGAAACCACTGCAAGGAAACCATGAATTTGATTTCGACGTTATCTATGTCAGTTCTCCTATCTTGTGTTCCGCACTGGAGTTTCTGTGCCTTCTGCTGTAATCTAACATTTACACACTTTTCTGGGGTCTGATAAAACCAGAAGGCCACTATTATCATTTTCACCACCAGAAGCACACACAGATTTACACAGCAGCCACACCCTCCTCACAAAAACGTACACCAAACTGACACCACACAGCACAACCACATCTGTACTGGCACCAAGAAAAAAAACTTATGAGGACAAATAATCAGTTTCTTTGTCTTGTAGTGTTTATGTATCATTTACTGAGCCTTCTGTTTCTGTGAATTGTTTCCCTGCACTTAAAGAAGCTCAGCATTGCTTACACTGCAACTAAAAGGCCATCTTAAAGCTGCACTAATTAATATTCTTAAATTAACAATGGATCAAATTGCTATGTGTAATGTGAAAAGTGCCTAGTGTCATAGTGATTAATCCGCAGAAAATTATCACCCGCAGTTCATCTAAGTCCCACAGAGCATTTTGGCTTCTTTCAGCCCACTGTTTTGGTTTTCTGGTCTGCAACTTTACTGTTTTAGTTCATTGTCACCACTCTCTTTTTTTTTTAAAATTTTTTTAAAGCTTTTTATGTCTTTATTGGACAGTATAGTGGAGAGAGACAGGAAACGGGGAGGCAGAGAGAGGGGGAATGACATGCAGCGAAAGGCCATCCGATGCGGGATTCAAACCGGGGCCAACTGCAACGAGGACTGTAGCCTCTACACATGGGGCGCCTGCTTAGACCACTACGCCACACGACGCCCCGTCACCACTCTCTTTAATCTAGACACAGCAGCAGCTGTTTTAAGCAACAACAAAAAAAAGACACAGCACAGAACCTGCCCTGCTCCGAGTAAATAACAAACTTATAAACTATAGTCTGTGAGCACAGTGGAGCATTTAGCAGCTAAAAAGCCAGATATTTCCCCCAGGAGTTGGTGAAATGAAAGAGAATGTTAAATTTTAAATTCATCAAGTGGCCAGAAACAAGACTTAACATGAATGCTAATATTGCTCTGTATCTGCTGGATGTGTAACTAACTTACTTTTGTCAGGTGATAATATGTCAGTGTTGTGTTTATAGTTTGCTCCATTGCCAATTGAATTATTAATTAATACAGGTTTAAAAAGCTGTGGTATTTCATATTTGCGTTACTATGGAGCTTTTTTTTTTCTGCCACTAGCATTCGCACAAAGGCACAGACAAATACGAGCATGAGGATGACATGATACACATTCCTGCTGACTGTTGAGGGCGTTAATGCAAATCAGTGTTGCATGCATGCCATAAACACAAAGAACAGGTAACATTAGGACATCTTATCTGACTGGATCATTTGCATGTTAGGCCCATTTGTTAAAGGTCCCATATTTCACACATTTCCAGTGTTTTATTTGTGGTCTCAAGTACCCAAAACCATCTCAATATAGTTTCACATCTGGTCAACATTGTCATCAGTGTCAGTGAGACTTGAAATGAGCCAAACAGATGGTCAAATTCAACCTAAAATGCTTCAATATTTCAGAAAAAATACACCTCTCTAATATTACTATGCTTGGGAAGGCTGTGCTAGCTCAGTGATGGAATGATTGCTTGGTGTTGTGTTGTTAAAGTAAAAACAACAACAAAAAAAGGTTGAAGGCTGGGCCTGGGTGGGCAATGCTGGCAGCATAGCTGAGGGCGGTGACTCTACTGTGACTTGTGACATCACAAAATTAAAGGAAGTCCTGACGACTCCTTTTTAAGACATTTCTCTGTGGATTGAGTGCTTTAACACTTTCACAGTATTTATACAGACATGTAAATCTCACTTTCTACAACTTGGGACCTTTAACTGCCCTATGTAATGTAAATATTTAACTCACATTTACCTTAGAGACAGGCCATGTCTATCAATAGAAAAGTGGGACTATATGACATCCCTCGATTTCACAGTATTCCCCTGATTGACACTTAGCGGCAGTAACAAGCCATGAAATGTAGCAATGTACCAGGAAAAGGCACAAAAGGAAAAAAGGAAAAAAAAAATCTGCTCCCCAAATGTTACATGTGGAAAGAAATCCACTCAGTTTTCTGTCACTTCACATGGTGCCTTTAAGATGTGTAGAAAAATTCTCTCCTTTCCAAAGTAGTTTCCACTTCTTTTGATAGCATCTTTGAAATGTAGTTCAAGGTTTCACTGAAATTAAAAAAAAAAAAAAAAGGAACATACCAGTTGTTTCAAGATGTTCAGCCAGTAAGGCCGCTAATGCCTTTAAATAACTGATGGTCAGTCATTGGGAAGGTTCTCATTAAATCACGTTTCCATCATGTCATTAGCCCTGAGGGAGGCTATTTTTTCTAATCTAGGTCAATCTATAAAAGGAGGGAGTGGGTTGATCACTACTCTCTCTCCAATGTCCAGTGTTGTTAAGAAACCTACCCACCTCTGGGCAGATTGCTGGTCCACTTCAAAGGTTCTGGAGTAACGCAAGGTCATCGGTCAAACTGTTTGTCTTCCTCCCAGGAGTGCAGTCAGTGGGCCATAGAGAAGGTAGATGAAGGGAGAGATACAGGTGGAGATCTTATCAGGGCACTGTGTGTGCCTTGTTGAAGCGGAAACACAACTTACACCTTCAGATGTGACCATGCAGAGGCTGGCTCTCAAGCAGAAAATGGTCCTGGTTAATCCACATCATGATCTCATCTCTTCAAAATAAATCTGTGTGGAAATAAATCTGTATGGGAACGCACATACGCTCATGAACACACCACAGTTTCATCAAAATATATTAATATGTGAAAGGAATCGATTACTTTTTGTTTTAAGTAAGAAGGGAAAACGATGTGAGAATTTTAACAAAATGGTTGCATCAAAATTTGTTACACAAATGGTTTATCACAATTTTCAGATTAATTTCAAACATACAAAGCAAAGTATTGATTAAACAGCAACTGGCATCTACTCAAAGTTATTTCTGGCCACCTGATGAATGTAAGCCCAATTCTAACTCTTTTTTAGCACCTTTTTTGTCTCGACTAATTCCTGAGAAAAACTTTCTTCTCTTTAGTTGCTAAATGCTACATCATGTTTACCAGCTAGTTGCTAACTTTGTTTGTCTCCTGCTTGGTGGTAGGCAGTTTGAACTGAAAACAGCTGCCTTGATGCTTATGAGAGCAGTCAGAGCGAACCAAAACAGTAAAGTTGTGGGCTGGAAAACCAAAACAATGAGCTGAAAGACTCTACAACGCTCTGTAGAGCTGAGGGAAACTGCAGGAATGGTTTTTTCCCTCTTTGGGTTCGTCACTGTAAGCAATCCCTTTCACATTATACATGGTCATTTGATCAGTTGTTATTTTGAAAATATTAATCATAGCTACTTTAAGAAAAATAAATCAGATCACTTGCAGTAGCTCTATTCCCCATGAAGGTGTGGTTATTAATCCATAAATTTAATCTTAACCATCATTAAACCAACATGTGTTCTCAAATTTGTTTGAGGCATATCATATCAGCACTTTTGTTTAATACAAAATCACTTTGGGGACACAATCAAGCTAAGCTAAATGCAAAACACAGTGATGAGAACACAAACAAGGCATCTCTCCCGAGCCATCAATAATATTCATTCAGGGTCAAGCAAGGAAAAATGAAAAACAACAGATGGAAGCCGCCGTGCACGACATGAACACAGTGAATAAACATGCTTTCACTTTATTTTCACCGTTTACAATCAAACAAAACACAAACTGGACAGTTTTTTTCCCTGTTTTTTCATGAGCATGTGATGTATTAATCATCATTTGAAAAATAAAAAAAAATGGTAATGCATCTCCCAAAATAACTGATAGCAGATACTGAAACTAATCCACCACATCTTGATGATTGCTTGTCCAAATTGTGCAGGTTGAAAACCCAGAGACGACTGATGAGCTTCAGGTAATGTTTCAACCCACAAAAACTGACACCCTAACATTTTTGAAAGTGTACCCCTCACACGCTCCAACCACCGAGCCATAAGTCATCTCCTGGTAGGAAATCGTGGAGAGTATAGGGGCCCAAATTCGCTCCTTTACAAAAACAGGACATACTACAGCGGCCATTAAATTGGAAGGAATGTAGGGAGCACGTCTTGTAATTTCTCTCTCTGTCTCTCTTGGCCTCCACCTCTCTCGTTTGCTTTTGGAAAAGCAAAATGAAAGACAGGCGCAGGTTCGCGTGCTCGGGGTCTCACCGCACTGAACCCTGAGGGCAAAAGTGTGTGTGTGTGAGCAATTGAATGTTGGGTGATGAAGAGTGTTTGGAGGGGGACGAGTAGCATATTTCACAAGAGAGACAGATCAAAGAGTGACGACATGGTTGATTATTCCACATTTTCTTTCCTTTCCCCCCCACTTTTTCTTTTTCTCTGTCTTTGTCTACCTAACTACCTCTCTCCTCGGTTCTCTGGGCAACTAATAAAATCCACTAATCTAATTAGGGCCTGCTTAAAGAGACCAAGTGGAGCCTCATGTGGAGATAGAGCTAGAAAATGAGGGGGGGGGGTTTCATTCTGTGGTTTGGAAAAACTCCAGTTTCAAGGGTGAAGCAGGGCTCTATCTTTCTGTCATTTCTTCACTCTTTACCTCTTGTCTTTTCTGTTTGACAGCTGCTCAGGCATGATGAAGCTCCGAGGCTCGCTTCTCTGAGAACAAGATTTTTATCTGTGACAGCTGTCTGAAGCAGGAGATCTCTCCAGGTCTCCCGAAAGTTACAACATGAAAGTCATTTAAGGTGATACACAAGGCACAAGTACATGATACTTAGAGATAAGAGGCGAGGCAACAAGTGAAAGATAAGATGTAACTGTATAGAACTGCAATCAGATCAAACTGATTAAGTATAAAAGAAGATGTGTTTTAAGTTTCATGCCAATCTTGGGATAGGCAGTGGATTTTACATGTGGGAGACATGCAAGGTGTTTGATTCCCTGCCAAAAATATACAAAACCCAGAACATTTTCCATACTGAGCGGCCACATATGGCTGATTAATAATGGAGAAACAGCTGCCACTCACATACACTCCACACATGTACAATATGGTCAAAATTCTGCAATTTCCTCTGTCACACTGTCTGTCGTCTTGTCACTTTTCACTTTCACTTTCCAAATTAAAAGGCCCAGCTTCGCCATTTCCAAAACATGCCAAGTCATCACATTGTCAGCTATTAAATTACCATGTGACAGAAAGTTTAAAAATGGCTCAAACAGGCTTTAAAGTGTAACAGTAGTCAACTTATTCTTGGTTAAAAGTGCTGATAATGTAGCACACAGCGTCATCTTGCCAAAACAGCAGTTGAGTTTTGTTTGGGTTGCGGTACATGGATGTGTGTGATTTTTACTATGACAAGGGCGTGGCTGTAACTTTACTACACAAGTACGCACGCACACATTCACACACACACACACACACACACACACACACACACACACACACACACACACACAATGCTTTTCAGCTTTAAAAAAAAAAAACTGTGTAGTCATGAAAATGTGGAACTCACTGTTGCAGATCCTGTTTTATCCTCCTCCCCTCCGCAGACTAGCAGCTGGTGACGGAGGAAATGAAAGGGGAAAAATATTTTACACAATTACTGCATTGTGATTAATAGCCTCCGTTGAATCATCACTAAGACAGAGGTCACTGGTCCCAATCATTTTCTCATAAAACCCTAGATCTCTAGTATTTTGTTCCAGCCTTTAACACATAAAGGATAAGGCATTATCTTGACAACTTTGTACAAAAATACATGCACTTGTCTTCCGTTTTTTTATTTTGTGTATTTTACGATATTCTCCCTGCCAATGTGACTTTTTTTCCCTGTCGCTGACCACAAATAAGGTTTACCAGTTTTAAACCTTCGCATGAGTTTACAAAATCTTTCATTTTAAGTAGCCAGTTTGTCAGTTGAAGTATTGCTAACTTTATTTTTAGCTTTGATTTAGCATGTGGAATCGAGTATCCTGAATTCCACAGCTAAAAAAATTAAAGAAAACATGCACACAAACACACCAGGGGAGCTGATTTTGCAACAAGCACTAACAACCAAACTGGTTCAACCAGCAACACAACAGGAGCCAAATTATTTCCCTCCAAAACTTCTGGGCGGAGACACAGGTGCAGAGGGTGTTGGCATGTTGCCCTTTCTGCTTAAACCACGTAAACCACAACTGGAATCTGTGCCAGTGTTTTCCCTCACATTCCTCTGGAAGACGTCTCATATAGAGAATGTCAGGTGGTTGCAGAGAGGTATTAATGAAAAACAGTGCTTCAGTTTTTATTATCGCCTTGCGTCATGAAAAGACGAAGAAATTAATGACTGAAAATAAGTGAGAGACGGGAAGGAGTCAGAAGTGTGTACGGACGAGTGTGTGTTTAGTACAAGTGCATTTATTGTTAAGTGGCTGTGCATGTGTATCTTTAGCATACACTATTTGTTCGATTCCAAGTGTATAAAATCGCTTGTGTTTACAGATGTGGGCTCAAAGCTGTGTGTGTGTGTGTGTGAGCATGTGCGTGTGTGTGTGTGCACTAAAGTATAAAGTTTACAGTCATGTCAATAAATCAAGCCATGCAGGCAGAGATTAAATCTGCATTATGGGCAATAAATGTCCAAGATGTGTCCTGCCCTCAGTGGGAATGTTCGTCTGTCAGTAGGGATAGCACGTGCACACATCACCTTATTGTATTAATGTAATTTGTCTATTATTTTATTGATCCAAAACTGATCTGTAATGATAAATCCACCCTGCTCCTAGTAGGTATTTGGTGAGCAAACGATTTGTGTTCTCCTGGGTGTTGTTATTGAGCATAACATCCCTTTTGACATTCAGTTCAAAGTGGATTAACTTCCTTTTATTGTAAATTATCATAAATAGTTCCTCATCTTCTGTTACAGTTTACCTATTGCAGTTAAATTTCTCAAAGCAGTAAGTACACACTTAATTTCACCTGCAAAACATATTGAATAACTCATTCAAAATGTTAACTTCGTGTCTCAAAAAATTAATGTAATGAATCGCTCAGTCTTTTAACAAAAATGGAATTTCTCTTTATCGTTGATTGATGAAGAAAATCAAGAGTGAGGAATTGCATCAAGTGACATTACAATTCAATATTTTCTTGATTTAAAGCTGCACCAATAAATATTTTGATATCAAGAACGGATCAAATATAAGATGTTTCCCTCAGGGGCTGGTAGAGACCAAAAACAGAGCAAAAAGGAGAATGAATATTGGCCTTACATTCATCAGATTACCATTAATGTAGAGTAATATGCTAATGACTTGTTTACAGCTTGTTCTGCTGTAGTATGTGCTCTGTTTACAATACCAGTAGCAGTACTATGAAGTAATAAAGTAAGTAAAGTAAAAGTTAAACAGTACAGAATTATTGTAGAGATATCTCTTCACCTAGGTAAAACTCAGTATAGGACTCAATCTGACTATTCCTGGCGTGCAATAAAGAACTTCACCTCCCCCATGTGCATGAAAGCAGGCCACTGCGATACATAGGCTAAGATAAGATTACTCCCTATCGTTCTGTCTGTCCTCCCTCTCTCCTCTGCACTTAACCCCCCCACCCCCACCCCCTCTCTCTTTACCTCACCGAACTGCATCCTCCCTGATCATGAACTGCACTCCAGTACTCCAATACTCCCCGCCTGTCCTGCTTTGTCATCATGAACACCATACCTCATCATACTTCTCTTTATCTCTTTCTTTCTGTTCTTACTCACTCCTCACACCATTTTTATCTCTCTCAGTTCAGTTCATACAGGGTTGATGTGTCATCATGAACCTCATGGCCCCATTTGGGGAACACATGGAACATGGATATCCTGTGTAGAATCATGGTATTTTAGTGTATTTTAACATAACATCCTTTTTTTCCAATTTATAAGAGAAAAACACTGGAAGACCACTTGCAAAAAGTGGGTCATTCATATTGTGGCATCAATGAGAAATGAAGGAGCTTTACATCTTTTTGACCGTGGCTAATACAATAAAGAAGAAAGAAAAAAAGTCACTTATTCAGCTGTTACCAGATTACAAACTACTGGCTAGTAAAAAATGTCATCTGTTACAACTAGCGTTTAGGAGACTGAGATTGTGATGGAATCTGTAATTAATAAATAAAATGTCTGGAATTAACAAGGTCACCTTCATGTTGGTCCATGATTTGTCCTCTAACACGCTACTGGTTTTACGTGAGGTATTTGGGTAGCATGAAGGATCACTGGGTTGGAAAACTTCTAAATTAAGAAAGGCAAAAAAGGAAGAGAGGTTTTTTTTTCTTCATGTTTGTTGACCATCTGTCAGACTGCCATGGAAACCATGGGTGTTGGTGCTGGTAGCCACAGATGTCCAGAGGCGTTTGTTTAGTGAACACCGATGACACAGCTTCACTATCTGCTTTTTATCCAACCTGAAACCATGTTCACACGCAACTATGCAACAATGAAACAATGAAACAGTGACACAATTTTAAAGCTACAGTAGATCTGGGGTGCCCTAAGCACCCATTGTGCTCACGGCAGCATGGCTGCACCGAGGCCTGCAGACTCAAATGGTTTTCATTGAATATAATGCCACTAACTGTTGAATTTTGTGATTTTTTTCCATGATACCAGAGTGGTACTGTACCAATAAATTATTACCAAATTAAACCCAATTATCCCTAATTAATTGTGGGACATGTTTCAGTCGGCTTGAAAATAAACACATGCTAATAGTTGTTACGCCTCTTGGTTAAGGAAGGCAAAAAAAAAAAAACTTAACTCACTCACTCAACCAGTGAAGCAAATCAAGGACCTAAGAATGGAGGCAGCCACATTATTGTAAATGACTTCTCCATAATTAAGAAATGAAAGAAATATAGGTACAACAGACCTCTTCTGGCTCTAATTCTCTACAAACAAAGCCATGATTTTTTCATGAGTTGCCCATGAAGTGGTCTATGATATTTGAACATAAATTAGCCATGAACTACCAGGCCAAGGTATTGGCATTATCTATGACCGTTTCAATAACAAAAGAAGCCACAGTGGAGATATACAAATGACTATAGCTTGAACTCAAGAGCAGTGTGCACTTTATTTGCCGTTGAGTTGTAATGTAATGGCTACAGAGTGAAGATCAGTATCATCTGCATAAAGATGATTTTGACAGTTACCAACGGAAAAAGTCACATCATTTGTATAACTGATGAACAACCCAATGCACAGAATAGACTGTCTGTCTCATCAAAATGCCTTTAGATTAGCTGCCCCTACCGTCACACACTGAAGTCTGTCAGATAAACACCTCTTGAACCGGCTGCAGTCATCACTTGTGAAACTTACGAAGGATAATTTGTGAAATTAAATCAACTGTTAATCAACTGTAACTGGCAGACGTTTGATGAATCATACAATTCCTATTGTGAATAAATAATTTCAAACAGCTGATATGATGAAATGATTCACTCCAAAACCAAACTGATGTTGACTTTATTCAGAGGAACCAGATGAGCTCATTTACACATACTGTAATTGCTATTTGCAGGAGGAGTCCATGTGGTAGCAGCAGAATGTTGAAATCCAATATTCCTGTGACTTAATGCTTAATTACAGTTAGTTTACTTGGAGGTAAAGGGACAGTGGATTTACTTTTATTGAATTTGACTGCCTTCCAGAATTTGGCCAGGTCTGAGAGGGAACATGTGAGTAAGTTCAAGTCGTATCCTGACTTGGCAGCTTTGACTGCAGTTGTGCATTTGTTCCTCAAACGCCTAAATGCTAACCAGTGGGTTGGATCCCCTCTGCGGTCACCACCCAGGCAGTATTCCTCTCCTCTCCCCAGACTGAAATATCTCAACAACTGTTGAATGGATAGAATTAAAGTTTTGCACAGACATTCATAGTCTCCAGAGGATGAGCACTTCAGACAACCTTGCCTCTAGTGGCACCATAAGGTTGATATTTTATGGTTCTAGTGACATATTTAAAAAAAACTATTAGATCAGTTTGCCATTTAACTTGATTCAGATGTCCATGGTAGAGGATAGTTCTTACTTTTCAGTGAACAACACCAGTGGAATATCTCAACATCTACAAGATGGATTGGCACAAAATTGGGTTTGGATGTTCATGGTTCCCAGACAGTATAAATGAATGCTTTGTTGGGTGCGTGGGTTTTCCTTTAGCGCCATCATGAGGTTGACATTTGTGGGTTGGAGTGAAATACCTCCACAACTATTGGATGGAGTGCCCTCAGGATGAAATGTAATAACTTTGGGGGTTCAGGTCAAAATTTTAATTTGTACAATACTTTCCTAACAGTCTCAGCTGTACTTTGTGGTTTGTGCTAACAGGCAACTGTCAGCAAGCTACCATGCCAACAAACCAACAAAAACATTTCCAATTAATTAACCATCACAAACAAATATAGAGTCCTATGTTGTGCGCTGGTATAAACCGGGAACAAAAGCAGCCTGGAAGCCTGGAAACCTAAAACATAATGTTTGCACTGGAAGTAGCAATGTGAAGTATAGGTGATTTGAAGTTAACAGGCTAAAACCTTCAAAACAGTAAGCATGGTTGTTAAAGCAACACAGTGAGACTCCCATTCCATGTCAGCTAAATCTACAAGGAGCTGTAGTTGATCTTTACTCAGCAAGATCTGTTCTGCTCTACAGGGGAAGACTTTATGAGCATAAATCAGCAGGAGACCATCCATTCCTGAGACAGACTTGATAGCTCGGCTTTGCCAAATCGGCCAAAAAAAGGGCAAACTCCAGAATAATTTTAAGTGCTCCTGACTCCGGGGTAAGTCAGCCGACAAATTTATCCCTCATTAATGATAATAATACCCTTCAAGGGCTATTTTCAGCCAATGGTGGCTGCCATCAGATACATTTTTAGCCTGGTTAAATGCTCTGTGCTTTTTTCCAACTCTTAGTTTCTGAGGGAAAATAGATGCTGGTGGAGAGACCTCAGACCGCAGCATGGAACTACGTCAGGCCCATTAAAACGCCAGAAGTTCACTAAGTATAGGGAGCACTCCTCACGTCGCACGCCGTTCCCCCCTCTCTCTTTCTCTCTCTCTCTCTCTCTCTCTCTTTTTCTATCTCATCCTGTGTGTGTGTGCGTGTGTGGGTGTTTGTGTGTGTGGTGGTTATGAAGTCCAGTTTTATTTGTCAAGTCAACAGGAGACTGAGAGTTTAGTGTGATGATGCAAATTGACTGTCGTTGTCATGTCAGACTGTCCGTCAGCTGCTCCTCTATTCTGTGGTCTACATTTAGCCTTGAACTATGAGTGTGTTACCAACACAGGATTCCTTGAATAGCTACTACTCCACAAACTATGTCTATAGGGTTGATGCAGATTGGGAAAACAACCTTGTTCTCAATCGTAAATCTCGTCTCAAAGTCTTGTCTTACAACATGAGAAAACAGGAAAAATCACTCTAAACAGCGTGTGGCTAATAAATAACAATTTTTTAAAAATTGGGTTTGATGAAATATATGTATTTATATGTCTAGGCCATGACAAGATAAATCCAGATAAAAAATTAAGCATTTCGAGCCAGTTTCCCCTCACACCATGACTCAATTTCTCACTGTACCTCATTAGTTTACGTATTTTGCTATATATATATATATATATATACATGTAGATTTTTTTACACAAGACACAAGGACAAAAATACTAAGGAAAAAGCAGACCTTTTAACCCACACCCTTTTTCCACAGTGGCCAGTGAAATCACATAAGGGAGTGGGATGCCCTGACCCTGCCACAGTGTGCTGCACACTGGTAGGTGTTAATGAGTCAGTGTTACCACCAGTTTTAGTGGTAATTTCACAGTTTTTTTTTATCATGGTGAAGCCACAAACTCCAACGTGTCAGTACATGAAGTCTACACTTTTCTATAACTATAAAAGGAACAGTGAAACTCAAGCAATCGTGGCCAAATGTGTTTTTGTGCACCGGGGAGATAATTTATTGCCAATTCTTTGATAAAAACACAGTCGTGTGTTGTGCATGACGTCAAAGCCAGAACTGCATAACACTCACATCACAAGGCTCTTTCTTCAGTTATTCATCAGCAGTAGTCTGTGCCTCCTTGTCTCCAGTTGGATTATTTGTCATAAAGGCAACACAGCCTAATGAGTGTCATTATGAGATCGGGATTGTTACTGTGGTTGCACCTGACCTTGACTAGCCCTTTCCTGTTTGTGACACATCATTACAATCTCTCTGTTTTTGGGTGGGTAAGGCAAATTGCTTCACAAAAATAGGTGGAAATGTCACTAAGAAAATCTGAACATAAAAAGGTGTGTCTCTGTCTCAACAAAAGATCATTAAAAATATGTACAGACTACAATAAAGATGGCAGAGCATCAAGAGCTGCACATGTTCGATTTACTCTAGTCCCACTTAAAGGTGTAGTTGTGACTTTATTACAAGACTGCTACAACTTCAGGGATTTTATGTAACCTTATTTGTTGTTGGGTAAGGTCAAGAGGCAATTTGCCATGACTAACACCAACACCATCACAGCACTATATCAAAGAAATATTTACACACACAAGTGACTTGCGAGTTTCTCTTAACGCCATGCCATCAAAGGAAATGCTGCTTGGTTTGTTTTCTGTGTCAAAAAGACATGATAGCTATCCATTTGAAGTACACCCTCTGACAATCCTCTGGGAGGGTCACACCTTTGCATTTCTAACGGCATAACTTGGCCATCGTCCCTGTTTTGTTTTCATAAATGGAGTATGTGTTGAGATTCAGCTGGTCATGCCAGTCTTTACCATTTATGGACACGGCTTCATGCTGTATTACATGTTGTCTGAATGCATTCATGCAAACAAGGTATGACTAAAAGAATACTGACAGCATGAGAAGGTGAACGGAGGACATGCTAGACTGTATATACTGTACTTGTAAACACGTGCATTGCGAGATACTGGTCAAAGATTACCTCAGAACTGGAGGCATTTGCATATCACCACAACAAGCTTGAAACAACCTGGGTGAACTTTGCTCGCATTACCCTATGGCTACAGTTTGGCCTGGTGCAGTGTGAACAGCAACCACCTGGATGAGTCTTACAGTGTATCTATAATTGTTTGTCATAATTCATATTCTGTTGCCAAGGGACTTTTCCTTTCAGAGTTTGGATGCTTATCAAGTTGTGGGAAAGTATCTTTGTTTAAATACATTTGATTGACTGCTCAAAAACTGTGCTGTGTACAGAGTGAGGGTTATGTTTCATTTATACTGCATCAAGCAGGAATAAGGGTATGTCTTAACCCTGCCCAAAAATGTGTGTGTTAGACATGCCCATCTTTATGCACAAGGCTGAAATAATATACTCAAAATAAAAATGTCACTGTTCATCGACCCTTTTATTTATAGTCGTATACACTCATTTGAAAGGTAATTCTTTAAGTTTTACAACCAAAAAGTTGGACAGATGATAAAAGATACTGAACCAAAGTTACAGGGGCACAAACATGGTAGAAATGTAAGGGTGCCTCACATATGTTTTTGGTATAAAAAAATGGAAGATAAGGCCTGTAGCTGTACCTTTTGTGTGGAAAACACTTTGGATCCATGGCCACAAGTCTGAACCATTTCTGTGTCAACAGCTGTTGCAGTGATTTGGGTATCCTAAAATGCTTTGCACAGATAAAATCAGGAGACTTAGAGCTTTTAAATAATGTATAATTTGTCAAGGTTATGGGAAGATTGAGTCCAGTACACGCGAAACACACCTTAAGTGGCGTTACCGAGGCTGAAGTGTCCCATGGGTAGGACAGTTTAATTCAAAAGGGTTAATGACCATGAAGGTGCAATTATTCCTTCAAAGCCTTAACAGGCACAAGCCCTGAGATGATACAACTATTATATATGTATATGATGACTAACAGAAGAGAAAGGTGAAAGTGTTTTTTTTTTTTTTTTGCTTAGGGCTTGGCCAGGGGACTTTCCTAGATGAAATTTAGGGATGGGAGGGAAAGGGATGGGTGTCAAAGGAAACGAAAGAAAAATCTTCAGTGACTGGACCAACGTGACTGACTACTGCATGGCAAGTATCATTTATGAAGCATTTCCTTTGTTGGAAAGGTGCGACAGCTATCTTTCATTCCAACAAGCCATGCCCTTTGACGGCCGTCAGCTGATGTATCACACCCTCTATTGTCCACATCTCTTGGATGCCAATAGCTATGAACGACTTTGATTTTGTAAGAATGACTGACCTTTTTGGCCACCTAACCAGAAATAAGTAATTGTGTTTTACTTATTTAGTAAAGATTAAAGTGTTTTTTGCTCTTTACAGCTGTTGCAACTGACAATAGCTAGATAGGATATTTATAAATTGATTTCACAACCACTACAACTAAACAAAAAACTCACATGGAGATTTCAATTGAGCTTCCGTTGTTGTCATTGAACTTAGCATTTGCTGTTCTGAAGCAACATAATTAAGCTACTATAACAAGCGCTCCGTTTAAATACATCATAAGTAATGTAGGTCAATTCTAGCTAAATGTGTACAACATTGTGTCATGAATTAGTCTCATGTTCCAAAAGCAAATTGTTGAGTTAAGTCATGGTTATGACAGTATTAGCCTTGCTAAATCTTAGCATGAAGAAAATGGAACCAAAACGGGCTAATTTTAACGTCAAGTTTGCACTTATGTTGCAATTGTTGGCGAAATGTAACATATAAAAACTTGTCCCAGAGCCCAAACGTTAGTCACTTTATACAAGTGGATTCTGGAATAACAAGTATGCTAGCTAACGTTAGCCTCTAGAGAAATAACGCTAACACCCAACGTTACATCCAAATTGTGATGGCTAGCGTTCACTACATCAAAAGAACTTTTTCTGGCAAGGCTTGACACATTGTCAAATAAGCCAATTACAATTAAGGTTATCATAACACTGCTGTAAGGGACTCTTACCTTAAGGAATGCGGGCAGTCAAGAACTGACCTCCCAGAGACAGGTATGTGTCCCTGACCATCATTCAGCAATGAATAATACAATTTAATAGGGTGCAGGTTTATCTAGTTGTGACAGACAGGACAGTCAGATTCTTCTGTAACACCATTTTGCAGCTCATTGAGTTCCATTGTGGGACACATCTAGATCAGCTGAGGTCCTGTCCTAAGGCCTTTAACCACAAAATTGAGACTCTTCTGTTTAAAACTCTGCAGAGCTGGTGTGACGAGGTGGTTGTTGTTGTAGTAATAAGGAGGGTGTGGTCGGTTACTGTTTTGCAACTGGTTTCGATTTACATTTTTAGACAGAAATGTGTCTGAGTCATTTGATTTTTGCTAGCTCAGTCTAGTTTTAGACAACAAAAACTAAAGACATCTTACTGTACTTTTTATCTGGGGCATGTTAGACTCATTTGCGTCCAACATTCTTCATTTTTATATCTTCAATGCATTACAAGGCTACAGCTGTTGCCATCTTTGTGTACAGGTAAATCCAGTTAGCATTTCTGTTTGAAAAGAAACTCTCTCGAATCTAATCTAGTACAGTTGTTCCTGCTTACCTAGCATTACTGCAGCTACTGTGTATTGACTCACTTGTTCACTAAAATACGGAGACGGTATATCAGCAGATAACATCATTTCTGTCATCTTTGTTTTTCGCGGACATATAGAGAACGATTTAGATGGTTGACCACCAACATTAGTGTGGAACTTATTCACTCCTCTTGATAGCAACACTAAAGATGGCCGACTGAAAGTAAAGTTAATGTTAACTCCACATCCACAACTTGATATAACATTAGCTTAACTTTTATAAACGCTGGTGGCTTCAGGTTTGAGTAGATTTGTTGCTGTTCATTGTGTAATTCAGTGGATTGTGGATGAATTCTGTCCAGAAATCTGTTTCTTCCAAGAACAGGTAACACCAGATAATTTACTGACAGAATTACTGACACACTAAACTTTGGAAGGTATTTCAAGTTAGTCCAGTGGCTAAATATTCATCTGAACAGCAGAAGGAAACTCCTTTACTAATCAGGACATATAGTTTGTGCTTCCACGGATGCATGTAGATTGTTGAATAAGACTTTGCATTAAAACATGTCCATTTGTGTATTTTTCACATTGTCATTTAGTCTTTATTCATTGACGAAAAATGTAATTTTGCCATATAGCCCTCATTTCCCAAGGTTACTTTTCATTTAGTTTTAGTCTTGTTTTTGTCGTTAAAAATAGGTCGTCAACAAATATTTTTTTGCCCTAGTTTCCATCAACAAAATGAACACTGGGCATAGCTCAGTTAGTTACACTGATGTCGTGTGATGAGAGGAGAATGGTTTCAGGCTGTCAAAAGCATATAGGCTGTAATCCAACCAGGAACTGATTTTGGATGCGGCCGTGTCTTACAAAACCTTTAAGGCAGGTCTTCCTGACATCGCTATATTGTCATATCACTGACATTGAATTCTTTCTTTATTACTGGCTGACATCTCTTACGCTTTGCACATCATTTTTCTGCCCATTTTAGAATTTCTTGATATTTCATGCCCACGATTCTGGGATACTGTGGGACTGAGGCATTCATTCATCTCATCCCATTTGTCTCACAAGGATCTGCTTCCATGGTAATATTCACAATATTGTGATGTATTCTGTTTATTCAAGCCAAACAGGAACTCAAAACTCCACTGGCATCAAACAGTGAAAGGTCATTAACCTTTTTTTTTGTTACCTCACTCTACTGAAATCACATCTATAAGCACAGGTCAGGTTTGCCACTAAACAAAGATCATTAAACATTTTCCTCTCCATAATAACATCATATCCCAGGGCAGGAAAACTCCTTAGTTACTCCAAACTACAGTTTGTTTGTACAAGGCTAAAAATAAAAGTGCTAGGGAGAAAAACATCATATATATACCTTATATGGCCCAGACTATTGGGGCCTTTATGGTTGCATATAAAAATAAACAAGCGTGCTGTCATCACAGAGGCTGTTATATTCTAAAGCCAGGCAATTAAAAATGTGCTGATAGTAGCAGGGCAGCAGCCGAGAGCTGAGTCGGTGCCAGGGCTCCATATGTGCGAGGGGAAGAATGAACTCACAGCTGAGGTCACAGCAAAGAAAAGCACACGTGGGTATATTTAGTGGATGGCATTGTGTAGTTTGTGCACGGTGGTTTTTGTATTCAGAGGATGGGCATGTGTGTTTGAGTGTATTTACTTTGTGTGTGAGAATGTAGATCCCTCATAGTGTTTGCTTACTCTGTGTTTGTGTGTGCGTGTAGTGTCAGCAGCATACCAATTACTGTAAAAAAGACTCCCATTAAGGTAAAGATTATAGGGTTAAGTTCAATGGTTGCACTGTGACAGCTTAATAGGGTGTGAGCAGAGCTGCATTGTTTGGTTTCTACCAGAGTTACTCAGTCGCTGTGTCACACACACGAATACATGCAAGATTGTTTGAGATGTGGCGTGCGAGCGGGCTTATGTACTCAATCACTCATCAGCGCTGATGACAAGCTGCACGCACACACACGCACACACACCCACACACACACACACACACACCTACACACACACACAAACACACACACACACACACACACACACACACACAGGCTCAGCGCCTCATACAAACTCCTCGAATATGCAGCAGCCTTTCCCGGGAGAGCGAGTTCACACTTCACACTCTGTATTCTGCAGCCATGGTGGCCTGCACCTCTGCCCAGCACCTGCCACACTCTGCATGTAGGTAAACAAAAAGAGGAAATTCTATAAAATCTTGCATGGGGGTGCCTGTCTTTACACTGTTGTGCTTTCAACTCTTTTGAAACTAAAATTAGTTTGGGAAATGCTGCACATGAATTCTTGTCCGACTGAGCTGCAGCACAGGTCTTTTGATGAGGGGGTTCACGTTGCAAAATATACAAACATGCAGTTATTCATGTTTACACTGTAATCAAAGCTGAGCGGAGGGAGCTGAGAAAAGTGCACTGCGCGCATGTTACCCCAGGGGAGGTCTGCAGATATGTTTATCGTAAGTTTTAAAACGAATCATTTTGGGTTTGTTTTCATGCAGGCGTATAGCGTGAAGTGCCACTTTTTCTGTGCTGTGGGGTTTTCCTCACCTGTGCCTCTTTGCAATGACTCACCATGCGCTGGTGCACAGCGGGGGGAACAACATGATGTAATAGGGCAGAATAGTTTGGATTTTCACATTATTTTAAGAGTTTATTAAGGAAATCTACAGTTATTTGTGGACTGTAAAAAGAATATTTATGGGAATGGCTTTTGCAGCTATTTAGAGACTTAAAGAGATCACTGAGGTTAAACTTTTTGACGTTTTGGGAAATGCACTTACATGGTTTTTGGCGTAGAGAGTACCACTGTTGTAACTGTCCCTTCAATATGAGGCTACAGCCAACAGCTGGTTAGCGTAGCTTAGCACAAAGACTGGAAACAGAGGGAAACAGGTAGCCTGGCTCAGTGCAAACAAAATAAAACAAAGAAAGTCTGTCTCGCAGCTCCTCTCACGCTCACTTAATGAACACATTATGTTTGGTTTTTTAATCCATACAAAATTAAGCATAAAACAACAATTTCCTGTTTTATGTGCCAGACTATTTCTTGGCTTAGCAGTTGCCAGGCCCGGCTAATCTAACCGCCCTCTGACTGTAGCCTCACACTGAAAGGACAGAGACTCCCTAACACAAGCAACGCACATTACTGTATGTGTCATCTCAGCAGGAGCACCTCCCGATATTCCCCTCCATTACTGAAGCTTCAGAGTGGGGACAGCACTACTGTTAAAGGGGATCAGAGGAGCCAGTTTGATTTGACATGACTGTTATCAGCTCCTAACGCCCCACTGATAACTTCGTACGATGATAATAGATTTTCTTTTTACACCCCCAGGTGAGATGTGTCCCTGCAGTCATAAAAATATCACCGCCACTCCCATGGTGCAATGTGAACACGGACCTTGACTGAACTGTCAAGGTGTGTCTTTAAATTCAAATTCAAATTCGTTCACTTAGAGAGCCGAGACGTCAGGACATCAGTTTCCTGCTGTTTCCAAACTCCTCACAAACTATTTATGTTGTCATATTGTACACATACATTGCCTTGGGAACTTTTTGTTCAGCAGGCTGTTTCTAACGAAACCCTGAAACACTGGTGAAATAAACACACATGTGCGCACACACACACACACACACACACACACACACACACACACACACACCACTGACTGGGAATGAACTCATCATCCCACAAATACAGACCAGGGGGTGAAAAACAAAGCAAACACAAGACTTGGTGTGTCTGAGCCCTGTAGTCTGAGCAAGCAAGAGTCCTGTTTGATAAATGATGTCATCGAAACTCTGCTTAAAGAAAAAGCGGAGAGCAAACAGTGCTGTCGTGCAGAGTCATAAGTACACACACACACACACACACACACACACGGGCACATACTGACCTATGCCCTCTTGGCCTCACATGCTGTGGTGAGGTCATTAGGTAAAGAAAACATTCCTCTTTGAGTTCCTCTTCCTCTTCATCTTTAGCATATATTATAATTTGAAGCTTGAGTAATTCGGCCTTTATCCATTTCATATCAACTTTAACCAACTCAAATATCAGGAGGTCTTTCCCTGCAAAACACTGGTGCTCAGGTCAAAACAGTGACAGTTTGACATTAAGTAAGGAAGAAGTGGGTAGCTACAGTAGCACATGCAGGTACGGCCACAAAGGCTGAAGAGACAAAGAGCCACACCTACAGAAGAGTTTGTACAATCCATAAACAATAAAGAGACACTCAAGGATTACAGCTGTCGGTTTAAAAAAAAACAAAAAACAAACATGAGCCAGGTTTTGAAAATAATTCTTCAAAAGTTTTAATTTCACTCCAGATAATGACAGAGGAGCTGAGGAAGTGATTTTGGACAAGGCCTGTCATGTGTTATTGTATGTGTCTGTGGCTCCTTGATCATATAATCTCACAGGGTGGAGCGCAGAGTTTCATCAAAGAGCCTTTGTTTTGTTTGGTTGTTGGATCAAAAAGCAAATAAACAGGGATGAGAAAGCATGATGTAGGAGGGAGGAGAGTGTGTTAATCTTTTGTAGCTGGATTGTCGTTGATGTAGAAAAAGAACAGAACAGTCTGGAAAGTTGCAGAGCAATTATTCTAATATAACGTGGTATAAAACACGCAGTAACACTGGAATACCCACTGGGGTTAAAGGCCGAGTGGTGAATATTCAGTATTTCTCTTGTCGTTCTCAACAAAACTCATGAAGAGACTAACTATAGGACAGTCTATGTGGCCAAATCCTGATAAAGCATCAAAAGAAATACAGCAATGAGCCTCATTCTTGCATCCTTTTACAGTATAAAATCATTAGCACAGCAAATGTGTATTAATCCGCATCAGAAAGTAGTCCCTGACAAATGTTTACTTTACTGCTGCTGATTGATAAAAACTACAGTGCCTAACTATTGTAGGGAACTACTGAACTTTGAATTACTGAACTACTGAACATTGAAACTTTACATTACATTTACATCCGCAGGAGGAACAGATGTGTTTGAGGCTGAGTGCCAGAGTCAGAGAGAAATGGACGATTCCATTGTTGGTTTTAGTCTTTCCATGCCATTTATTGTCAATATGAAAATTCTCCGTGCCACGTTGTCAATCTTTTACCTAACAACATATTTAATTCTCAAGCCGGACATTTGAGAAATCAATTACTTCTCTCTCAGATGACAGAATGAGGTAGAAGAAGAAACTGACTACACTTATGTGGATCTTTGCAGAATGCATTTACCTGAAGTCATCTCAAGCTTTCCAAATGAGCTGCGTAACTGATCCGGCCAGCTGGTGCTGAGGGTCTGTGGCTTTAGACGTGATGAGAGGAAGAGGGGAGGGAATGGAGGATGAAAAGTATAAGGAATATATTGAGGTGGTTATTGAGGTGGTTACACTTAATGCTGCAGTAATTCTGGGCATCTCCATCTGAATCACTGTCTCTTAGTCATCATCTGTGTCTCTTTCTAGCTCGTATTACTTGTTTTTGCCGTGTTCGCATTCTACAATTACATTTTCAGGCAATTCGCTAATGCACTTTTGACTTACAGTGGGTTTAAAAGATGAATAGATTACATGTTATAAAAATAAAGCCTTTGAAGAAGTGGAAGAAATGTTGCAAATATTTAAAAACACTTCAAAACCAGACAGGTTTAAGATGACGTAGATGAGAAAAATACCAATTACTATATATACTGAGTATAGAGGTTTTTCCATTACTTCTGTTTCTTAATTAGATATTGATATTAAAGTGCTCTACCAGGCTGACAGACTTCTCAAGTGTGCAGTATGTTGTAAACAACTTCAATCACCAGGCAACTGATGAAAATCTTTTTTTTCTATATTCCTGCCTTTACTTCACTCCTCTCAACGACACACACATCCTGCCTCCTCCCCTCCTCCCCGTGTATGTCGTGCCTGGACCCGTCTCTGTTTTATGTGCCCAAGGAGAAGGGTGTACGTCTCTGTCTATTTCTTTACCATGTCTGAACCGCAGGCAGCACACGCGACTTCCACTCGTCCATTAATGCCCCCGGATCAGGAACAGGTGGTTAATATAATTCCATTTGAAGGCTTTTCCAGCGCCGGTTGCACGCTCTGTACGGAGGCCTAAAGTGGAAAAAACTTTATACAGATTGCATGTGCAAACGTTTTTAGTTCCTATAAGAGGCTATTATGGGATTAAACATATGTAAGAGGGTGTGTTGCTCTTCTGCTTTTCACAATTTAGAAAAATATACACTTACGAGAAGGAAAGAAATGGGTGTGTTGTGCACTTACAGTGAATACCACGCCTGCATGACGTGAAACTATCCTTGCCCAACGAGTGCAACATGAATCTTGTTTGACAGGACGACAACATGCAGTGGAATTGCTTTACTCTGTGGTTTTGCAAGACAAAACTCAGATAAAAAGGTCTGGATCAGTTCATGTCGTATTGTGGCGTTGTTGTTGTGTCTGCAACAAAAACTCTAAATACAGCCGCAAGTTATTGTCAAAGGTTCATTTTAATCACTGCAGAAGAATGCTGAAGTGCCTGTTTATTTGTTTATCATATTGTTATGGTGATGCTAAAGTTGATGCTGTAGACTTCATGCCAGAACACCTCAGGTCATCTTTTCACACTACATTTACTTTTATTTGGCAATGTCACTGTTATGATCTACGGTGAAAAGATAAGAGCAGAATCTGTCTTCCCTGTACATCAAGCAGCTGGACGTTCACACAGTGACAAGAAAGAGCACCTGCATTCCTGTGTGTTAAATTATTAAATTATTGCCAGACGTGGACCCAAATTCCTTTACTTATGTGAAAGTATCAATCACTGTAAAATTAGTTAAAGTCTTGAATTTTATTATTATTACTGATGCATAAACATGTAAGTAGCAATTACATATTCTAGCTGGGTGAGAGTTCATTTTAATATTAACCTCTATACTGTTATAAGGGATAAGTAAAAAAAAATAGTAGCAGAAAATGGAAATAGTTAAAGTACAAGTACCTTTAATTAACATTAAAATACAATACTTGGGTAAATGTACACAGTTACTTTCAATCATTACACATCATCAATCTCTGTTAGTCACTAATATAACTTGCGACATCTCAGTGATGACAAAAATTTAGACGTTGCATAAAAAAGCTATTGTAAATTCAAACAGCGATAACAAACAACCATCCAACCATCTGAATCTTTATGTCAGGTTATGGTCCGGGCTTATCGTGTATTGCATCTTATTGTTGTCTGGCCGGTCGATTGGGTGTGTATTGTGTACCAGAACGCTAGTGGGTGGGGCTATTTACTGTAGTTCCAAAGTAGAGAGTACAAGCTGGACCAAATCATTTTAAAAATAGAAGCACCTGCAGATATAATAGCTGAGATCCTGGCACTGATTAACTAATGTACAAAACTCCTGCATATATTATGGTAAAAATCATGATTAGTGGGCCTTTAATATGCTTAAGGTACAATGACTGATGGACTGTGATTCCATTTTTTAAAATTTTTTTATTAAGTTATTTTTTGAGCACTTTTGCCTTTATTCAGATAGTGAAGTGAGAGACAGACAGGAAAGTCAGGGGGAGAGAGAGGAGATGACATGCAGCAAAGGGCCATGAGGTGGATTCGAACCCATGGCCACTGCAGTTGGGACTAAGTCTATGTGGTACACACTGTACAGTTTGCAAAATAAAAGAAGGAAAGTGATGGAATATTACAGCATTAATAAGAAAGTTAGACAGTAAATCAGTACGTGTATGTTAACTGTACTAATGTCATTAATGCGGCACTTAAAGCAGCTATCTGTAAGTTTTGCTATTGCTACATAGCCAGCGTTAGCATTAAAAGCTGTTTACTTACCGGTCTAGATTAAACGTTGTGATTTCAGTGACAAGAGCTGTCTCCAGAGGTGGAAAGCAACACCAATATTAACTCTTGTCTCTATCACCAGCATGCTAATAAGCTAGCATAGCGACCCACTGTAGCCTCCAATCTGCCCTGAGGCCGTAGCTTTGCTCAGAGGGCGTATCATAACCTCTTGTCCTGTCAATGCAACGATGGCCGACGCTCTTTTCCAATAACCACCACCCGCCCCCGACAAGAAACCATGTTCGGCAGCAGAGAAAACTTGCAAATAGCCCCTTTAAGGAGATCGTGTTATAACCAAGCCTCTGTCACCAAATCAGCCAGCACTGATGGTTGACTTAGTCAGTGGAAGTTGATGGAATTGACTGTGACATTGTCAGGATTTCTCCAGAAGCAATAATCACCTGTATATGATCTATAAATCAAAGGCACCCATGGGTGAAAATAATTCGGCTTTTTTAAATGATTTCCCATGTGAGTTTATGTTGGCTTAGGGAAACCTTCAAAGCGAGTGAAGTAATGCCATTTACAATGAAGCTGATGTAATAACCAATGAGTTTGATGGCTTTATTAAAAGAGGGGAGCAACATCTTTTCTTTGTTTTATGGTGTGAGCAAAAAAAATAAAGCTCAGCTGTGCAGTTTGTTATGAAAAGAAGCTGCGTGTTCTCTTTTGTTTTCACAATATTTACATGATTCGCCTTCATTTCATCCCACATTTCTGGATTATTGCTGTGTGACCACGGTTTGACCTCTCAGATGGGACGGAGAGAACCGAGTCCCACAGCAGATCCGAATGGTGATGTGATAGTGATGAAAATGTGAAGGGAGCCAGTAAGAAGGGGCCTGTGCTTTAGTTGGAGGCCGACCAAGACTCCGAGCAGGGAAAACAGGGGCAGGGGAGCTGCAGCAAAGACAGTTGGGATATTATCCACACAGGACAGGACGCCGAGGCTGATTTATAACAGCAATATGGAACTTGGCAATTCGAATATTTTTCAATGAAAATCTGTTTTCTGCCTCTCAGAGTTGTTTGCTGGATTGCACTAGCTCTCTTCTGGCATGAGTTGTGTAAGAAAGTCTTTTTTTTTTTTTTTTGCTTTTGAATAGTAACATCTCGCCTCACTCTGCAGGAAATGAAAAGTCATTCACAAAGGCATTTTTTCAGCATTACAAATGTGACTGTCAAATATACCGCTTCTTCAGAAAGCTCGACGTGCTCTCCTCCTCGTTCACGCCGTTTTCGAGAAGGGGCGCACATATGACACAGATAGCCACAAGTGGAAGCAAAACAGGTGCTTACTGGCCGATCATGAGGCTGCACAACTGAACAAAAGGGCAGCATAAATCAACCACACACATTTAATACAAACATTAAAGACCATTGTGTGGTTGCACATAATATGCATCATTTATATACACCAGTACTTTATGCTTCCTGGAGGAAGACGCCAAAACCTATGTCTTGTAGGACGGAATGGAGAAAAAAAAACCAACACATTTTTCAGAGTGGTTTTTGTTTCCTGATTATGTAGACATGTTTTCTCAGGCCTTCCTTGGACCAGCCTCTCAAGCTGATTGCCCTGATTCATAACACCTGTCCTCGTTACTATAAATGCCAGTCAGGTGATTGTTCCGCTGACTGATTATCTCATCCTGAAGACGCTAGCCTGCCAAAATGTCAATCTTTACAAAGCAGAATCAAACCAAGCCCCATTTAAAATCCTGCAACTGTTACCCAGTGTGCTTGTCTTGTCTGCTTCTTCTCTGCAGTTCATACCAGCTAAGAGCAGATTAAGACATATTAGCACCACTCCTGCCTTAATTTTATTAATCTTTCCTGACATGCTACTGGGACTGGCTTTGTATACCTGGTGGATAGAGGTCTTAAGATTCCCGCTGTCCCGAGGAGTCCTCAAGATACGCATCACAGCAGGACATTTTATTCGATGTTACTTTGCTTCATCTCTCGTTCTCCATCTGCTCCTCCACAAAGGTACGGCTGCTTTACCTTGGAAAACTGAATAATGTAATTGAATCACCAGATTTTCCTTAAGTGAGAAAGGCCAACCAGTATAATCAAATAAAGTCCCCGCTTGGGTAAAGTAATTGGTCATGTAGAGTAATGTGCGCAGCTCCTGAGCCAAAGAAATGACTAACAGCTGATGAGTGGAAATATCTATAGTATAAATGCAGAGTCCAGTGCTTTGTGTTATCTCCCTCCTCCTCCTCCCCTCTGCTCCCCTACCTTCCTGCTTTCCCGCCAAGTGAAATTTTCTCAACTTCATTTCACAGGCATTCTCTCTCTCTCTCTCTCTTGCTCTCTCTCTGTCTCATTCTCCTTTTTTTTTTTTTTTTCTCTCTATCTCTCCTCTGACAAATAAACAGGTCTCACGTGAGCTCCTCTTGCGCTCCGTCTGCATGCAGCTCAGAAAGGACACCGCCCTGTCTGGCCTCGGTGGCGACCTGAGCCGCACCGTGATTGGCTGGGGCCGAGAAACTGCAGCGAGAGGAACCGCGAGTGGCAGACAGCTATAGCGTGTCTGAGACAAAAACACAGGGCGTCCTGCCAGCTGCTGTCCCTCAGGGGTGAGGACTGGAGATGGAGAACACGGACTGAGTGCCTGGCTGGCTGCTGGACAAGTCAGTGTGGAGGGTTTCACTGCAACACACTTTACATCTGTTTTGCAAGCACGTTGTCACCACATGTTGAACACTTCCAAAGCGCAGATGATTACTTCCTTTAAAATTCAAGTATTTCACTCTTGACAGACAACCTAAATATTACATAGTATAATTAATTCATGCAGTCATTTTGTAAGAAGAGACGCTGCAGTTTTTAAACGGATATCAAATTTAGGAATGAAACCCTTCCCTTGTGGACTGGCTGAGTGATGAAATGACTAGACGTTCAACAGATGACAGATGCTTGAAACACCTCATGGAAAAACTAACTAAATCACAGTTTCTGTCACTTTAAAAAAGAGGTCTGGCAATCAGCGTAGTTTTCAAAGCAACATGAGACAGTAGAACTCTATTTTTGCCTCATGTTGACGGCTCAGATCCTCCGTTCCCCAAATTGCAGCTGCTTCCAATCAAAAAAAAGCTGCAACATTATTTAATATGGGAAGAGCAAAGAGTCTTAAAAGTCTTGACTATAAAGGAACAGTGGTGACAAACTGAAACCCAACCAAGTGTCCTTTCTCCGCAAAGTGTTAATGTTCAGTCGACTCACTGCTGTGAGTAATTAGCAGCCGGACACTTCCCTCACTCATGACTGATTAAGTCTCTAATTAACTGTTTAATTGAGCTGCAGAATGACTAATTGTAAGTATCAATAGTGGGTGGTGCAGTTAACTGGTGCACTGAGCGGCGGCAGGCTTGGACATGCAAGTGCATTGGGAGGGACTCGTTAAGTATCAAACTAAAAGTCAAACCGAAAAAAACAGTGAATCTGTTTTGTTTGGTTTTTTTAACTTGTGTACTTATTTGTAAATACCAGAAATGGACATGTATTTATTTTTCAGCTGTGACAGAGCCTCCTCTTTATTAACTTTCTCAAGGGTGTGTCTCAAGCTAGACCCCCTCCTTTGTATAATGTGGGCAAACACAAGTCTGGGTTTAGGACTCTTCCACTGTCAACCCATCGAGGGCATGAGGGCTCTCCAGCAGACATTTTGAGCCCTTTATGCACACTTTCCGTTAGTCCACATTTCTGCAGGCTTTGCCTAAGGGAATTACCCAAAGTTCATAGCGTTGTGACATTAAACACGGGGGTTGCCATGGTTATCAGGGGGACTCCCAGAAGCGTAAGTGGCAAACCATGGCCATAAAATGTCGAAGAAGAACGGTTAACAAACAGCCATGAAAGGAACAAACTCTAACATAAGCATTACAAGAAAGAAGACCGTATATGACCGTACGAACACAGAGCTCACTGTGATTCAAAGCCTGAACTGTGGAGTTATTTATCCTATGATGACGTGGTGACGAATTCCAAATATCCAAATTGGATCAGATCTGATCCAACATTATTTTCTTGTTTACAAACAGGGAGCAAAGGAAGGGAATAAAAATGTGCAATCAAACGTCCCAAACCCACAACTTAATGTTGTGTTTTGGCATCATCAAGGTAACGTGATATGTCGAGTGGAATATGAACCTCCTCCTCCTAAATGTTGAGTGCTGTAAAAGGAGAGATGGCTTAAATCGCTAATGGTTGATAACCAATGCTATGTGAGCTTTTTGAAACAGGGATAAATGTCTAGTCTCATCATTGGTAGGTGTGAAGCCCCTCCCATTGTCTTGGAAGTTGTCCATGCCCACATCAGCAGATGATTGGTTGGCATGGGAGCGTCGTCAGCTGATGCTGTTCACCTGGGCCTTCTAGAGTATAAAAGCTGGCTCGTGCTCATTTGTCCTCTCCCTTCCATCTGCTGACAGCCATTATATTTCTTATATTTTATTTATGATAAAGAGTTTGTTTTTTAGTATAACTTAGTGTGATCTCCCTTATTGTCATTCTCCCTGAGCCGGTTTGTGACAGTAGGCTACAGGGCTAACACATGCTCCAGTTATTAGAAGTTGATTCAATAAGGATTTGATTTGTTATAATACCATTTGTTGCACATAACAGAAAGGTGCTGCAAGATTACCTGGGAAATGCAATTGCTGCTTATTCCAATAGCAGTATGAACTGCCAAAAAGTTTTTTTAATACTGTGCAAAAAGTGCCGGTTAATCATTATTAAAACTTTTTCTCCTGTGTGAAGATACAAAGTCTGCTCAATTTTTTTTTTTTTTTTTTTTTTTCCAGTGAAGTTGTTCCAAACATATTTCTATCTTTAAGCTGCCAAAAGAGCTCACTCTAAGATTTGTAAATCCTGCAACAGGCAGCAAAAAATACCTGTAATCTAAACTGTCTTCAGGTTTGCTGCAGTTTTCTCACAGGTGACAGTTATGTCAACTTTTTATATAATGGCTCTCCTGTTTGATTTCCCTGTTTTTTTGTTTTTTTAAAGAAAATATAGGATCATTGCAAGAAACATGAACCAAAACTTAAACTTGGAGAAAACTAGGCTGGGTCTTAACTGGAGAAAGAAAAGGAGAATATGCTAATGAGCAAGACAGCCAGTCAAGACAGGATAAAACTGGAAGACGGCAAGAAAGATATTTACAGACATCCCGGCGTGTCAGCCAGTCTTCCCCTGCCACACCCTAACACACACACACGCACACACACACACATCCCCACTCCCCTTCTCCTCGCTTTGGCTGATAATTAACCTTTTGCTTTATGTGTCTGAACCTGCCATGGAGGAGCTGCTGCCTTGGTTATAAGTGTCAGTGTGTGTCATACAAATACTCACCAATGATTGTGTCATAATCCAGACCAATAGTAGTGTTTTATTCGGTTGTATGTCGGCAAAGCGGTTAGACAAGCCTCCAACAAGATGATCTGGGTTCAAGTCTTGAGTTGGGAAACATCTTTTTCAGTCTTGGAGGAAATGGATGGAGGCATTTAGATAACAGAAAAATACTGACAATAACTGAAGACAGACACAAATATGTATCAGCAATACTGTATCAGCTCTGCTGTGTTTCCGTCCCTTCTGACTCAGGTGTCAGAAGAGACTTCCCCTTTTGCAAATTACTCCTGCTGAGGTGCTGATTGAGCTTCTCACCGTTTCATCACTTGATCAGCTAAGATCTACAAAAACATCCACCTTCATCTCCTAAAGCATTACAGCGTCACCAAACCATGTCTGGGTTTGACGCGTGTAAGTCATGGAATTAAAGGGGATTTAGGGATGGAGATTATGTATCAATTTGTGAGTTAATGTGTGTGTGTGTGTGTGTGTGTGTGTGTGTGTGTGTGTGTGTGTGTGTGTATGCGTCTGTCTGAAGAATGTGTGGTTATGTCATACCATTGCTTTGTCTTTTATTATGAAGAAACAAAGTCTGCACTTGAGGAAACACAATACAAGAGAGACAATCCAAAAAAAATAGCAGAAGTTAATGATTCAGCAACATTTTGTGTCTTTGTGTCACCTTGTACAAATATAACATTTCAAACACTTTGCCAGTTAAAATGACAGTTGTCACCAGCAGAATTTGCTAGTAAATGAAGCTAACGTTAACTCTGTGAGTCGATTTGAAAGAAGTCTCCAGCTGACTCATTTGAAAGTGAGTGTTTTGCAAAAGAGGCCTTAAATCTTGATGTCCACACTGGTAATATGCTAAAATGCTAAAGCTACATGTTCTAGGCAAAGAGTCAGTACATCCACCAGAAGGATGATTCATATAGAAGACATGGAAATAAAGACACAGCATTATTCTTATATTGCAGTGTAGAGCTTGTTAGTCCAACTATAATTCAAAATGAAAAAGGAAAAGTACAAAATCAGACATAACTGTGTTTTTCTGCTTCGTTTGTATTTTAAAATAATGTGGTTCACATGTAACATTACAAGAGAGGTTATCGGATGTAAACTAAGTGATATGTTTGGCGAACGCGAGTCACAACTTTAGCCTAAAATCTGATAACATCTTTTCTTCATCATTTTCAACATTATTTTAACTCCATGTACTAGTGTAGGTATGATGTGCTCCATGGCCTTGGACTTAATGCTTGATTTGATTCCTGTTGTAGATGGTAAGCTAGATGGCTGAAAATGCTATCTATTGTGCTTTACTTAGGAACAGACAAGCACACTGTTTAATCCATTCCTAAAAGTGTTGCTCTTGTGTTTTTGGAAAGGCTTTAAAAGACACCCCCCCTCCAACTCTAAACAGTATCACACTTACTACAGCCCCATTCACAACACTTGTACAAGTAGAAAAGCCCAAAGCTGGAGAGGGGGGAGGGACGGGGGTTACTTCAAAGCCAAGGTAGACTGGTTTCAGATAAGGAGCCACAGAAACCATTACAGCCTGTATACATCAACAAGGTCATTCAAAGCGTGTAAGGCTGCAATGCATCATCGCAATGACCTCTGCTCAGAAACTTCCTGCATTTTTTGGACTTCAAACGACCCCTACAGAGTAGTCCCTGCGTCTCCGGAGCTGTTTGTCTGCCACCAGGATGTGATGCATGATGATGTCACCAGATCACCAAAAAAACAAAGTCTGGAAACTGAACATTCCTGCTGCAGGAATGCGAGGAACGCTCGCTGTCAGCCGTTTTTGGCCCTGTGGGGTTATCGGGCAGCTGTAGGAACTGACCAAAGTCTTTACAACAAAACAGAAAAACATCCATCTATCTGTCAACACAGCGTCTCTTTTCAAAAGACCGGCAGGGTCAAAGGACGTCAGGAGTCAGGTGTGATGTGCATGACAAACGGCGGTTACAGACAATAGGAGGATCTGTAGGAACGAGAGCTTTATCTCCTAAGTGTGGACGGGTGAAGGCAGATGAAAGTGAGAGCTCTTGACCCGGGCCAGATATCAAGCTGCTCAGTAATCTGGTCTGATATTGCAATGTGTGTTTTGTGTTACTTTGTTTGATGCCATGAGGTGTCAAGGTAGAGAAGATGAGGCTCCCTGAACTTTTCTCTAAATTTTCACCAAGTTTTTATTTAAGGAAAACAGCGTCCAAGAGTTTGTCATATAAGTTCACAAAACACTTCTGGTGCCACAAAAGTTACCGTGTAGTGAAAACACATTAACAGCGTTTTTTTTTTATGTGGAAATACTGTGCCACAGACAATACCCCCTATGGACAAGAAGCAAAGGCACACCGTTTCCACAATCCCTCGCATGACTCACGAGCAAATATGAGCCTCACTGAACCTCTTCCTCCTTCTTCTTCTCTTTGTTCTAATTTTAAAGGCCTGACATTGACAAATAAATAACCTCTCCTTGGGGTTTCAAATGAGTCAGCAAAGCCTTTCATCACATGCCGATGTGTCAGTGGGTTCAAACGTCTGTAATTCGATCGGAGCTTCGGAGAGAGTGCAATTCTGGCCTTTGACCCCCGGCCAGGCTCTGCATCCTCTCATCTCTCATGAGACGTGATGCGAAGCTACAGAGTTTAAATGCTGCCAGGCCTCCCGGACATCTGAGCAAAGTTGCCGCCGTCCTCAGCGTGCACCCTGGGGAGACGACACAGACGAGTCACAAAATATGTCCCTGTGACTGATGTTAGACTGTTTTGCTGTTTTTCTAATTTCATCTATTTTTTTCTTTCTAATTATTTATCTCCGTCCGTCCGTCTGTCTTCCTGCCTGCTTGTCTCTCTTTCTTTCATGGTAGAAGGAACATGTTTATGATTAAGCTGTAGGCCACAAACCCTTCCTCCCGCTTTCATTCCCTTTGACCATAACCCTCTCTGTCTTGCTTCTACTTGCATGTGTTTACATGTTACAAGACAGCAGAGGCCCTGAGCGCTAAACCTCACATACAGATACCCACCACGACTGCATACTCAAAGACATGGGAACACACTGTGACACATACAGTGTCCACACTACACACTAGATAATGGGTCCAGCAATTATTGAAGTATTTCACTTTCATAAGGTTGAGTGAGACAGATTTAAAAAATAGAATATCTCACCCTGTGAGACATCCTCATTTTCAGTTCCTACCTTCAGGTCAAGCTACAAAAATACAGTATCCTACACTCCCTACATGTAATTCAATTGTGTATTTCCTTAGACCCTCCGTGCTTGGTAAACACCCCTCTTTTTCAAACTCCACCCCTCCACTTTGGGGGGGTGGCTGTGGCTCAGGAGGTAGAGCAGGTCAGCCACTAATCGGAAGGTCAGTGGTTTGATTCCTGGCTCCTTCAGTCCACATTTTGAAGTGTCCTTGGACAAGATAGTGAACCAAATTGTCCCATGAGTCATCAGTGTGTGAATGTGTGTGTATGGTTGAAAAGTGCTGTAAGTGTAGGAAACAGCACTGTATGAGTGTGTGTGTGTGTGTGTGTGTGTGTGTGTGTGTGTGTGTGTGTGAGAATGGATGACAGTGGCTTCCACTGGAAGGCGCCTTTAGTGGTCGATAAGACTAGAAAAGTGCAGTCCATTTGTGTCCCATACCTCCCATTAAAGTTGCAGTCTCAAACCCAAGACAGACAAAACCCTGATGACATCATCAGACCTGACAAAGCTCCTTTCAGAGCCACAGGAAACAGTATACAACTCTTTTTATACATTATGATAAGTAAACCTTATGTAAGTAAACTCATCATAATGTATAAAATCTGTGGTGGGCCTCTCTATGCATACTGAAAGCCCCCCTGTGGAGGGTTTGACCACTGGTAGTGCTATGGAGCAGTGTTTTTATGAGCAGGATAATGTTTGTATCTCGTGCACAGGTGACACGACATATGTATACTTACTGTGGTTTCACACAAGTCCAACGAACGCAGAAACAAGAGACTGAAAGCTACCAAACATGGACATAAACAATGCAGGATTTAGAATACTCCAAAAACTGACTTTAAAAATGTTTTACAAAGACGAAAATGCATTCAATGTAAAGAACCACTGACCTTAAACATGAATCTTCTTTGTTAACATGAAAGTGCCACATGTTAGATGTTAGACTGCAAAGTAAATTGGTTAGATTTTCGAATGTGCTGTTGATGGACACTATTGTTCCTAAATGCAATGCACAACAGAAAAGGAAGAAGTGCTCACAGCTGTTCTGAGAGGATCTTGGAAAACAAAAAATATGGTAATGCTTCTCTGGAAAAACTTTTTGGTTTTGGTTCATTGATACTTTTCCAAATTTGAAAATTGTCATTGCTCTCCAAAGTTTCCACTTGATTTACGTCTTGCATCATTTCCAATAGGTACAAAACTGTAAAGTGCATTATTTTCATGAATGCATTAGAATAAGAAGATTAGCACATAGTGCATACTTATTATGTACTGTATAGTGCATGACATTGGGCCACACTGTCTGCACACACATGAGCATGTACAGTCCACACACAGTCAGGATCAAAGACAGGCAGTAATGAGTTACAGGCAGGACAGGGACAGTGGGCAGTGACTAAGCACAGATGTGACAAATTTATGTCACACATAACCTACATTGCCCAATGCACTGATAACCAACCGTTGTTACTCAAACTGAAACCTTGGCATTCGAATATTGTTGTTCAAAAGCGGATATGTTGTCTGCTGATTAATTTAGCCGACAAAGAATAAAGAAAGAGAACCCAGCAGAGCATTTTAATGAAAACTAAACAAGTGCACATCAGCAATAATTTCACATAAAATTGTCCACAATATCTCCATGCAGAACATGTTAACACTTGCTGTGCTGACGTGGTGACATGGTAACAGAGGAGGTGGTATGCGATACAGACAGAGATAGACTGTTGTGTGTAGCAAACCACACAGGGCTGTGAAACCACTGCTGAGGTCTGAATAATGAGGAACTATAACTGTCAAGTTCAGACCCCCCAACACAAAAGCGCACACACAAGATCTAAAAACCCCAAAAACCCAAACCAGCGCAGAGCATGTGAAAGATTTTCCATCTGTTGCTTTTAGGTAGAATCCCTCGCAGCAAAATGTAGATTTATCGAATGAGAATGATCGACGGCCGGTTTCCAAAGTTAATGACTGACAGAAAAAAGGTCTGAAAAGTTGGACAAGAAAAGCCAAAAAGAGACAGAAGCGTGTGGAGAGATTGCATCATCCATTTATGCCTGACCAGCCATTTCTACATCAAGTTCAGACACCTGATCAATACTACACACACATACACTCACGCGCTATACACACATACACACACACACACACACACACGTCCTGCATGAATGCCGGCACACTCGAACACATGACTCACATGCTCTGGCCTATCATTAAAAGTGGGTACATGATAGACATGTGGTGAAAGAAATGGCATGAGAGTGAAGAGAAGAAGAAGGAGGATGTCGAGGTCAGCGGGTTCCTCCATGCTCCACTTACTGGTCATACCACAGAATCACTTCGAGCTTCTCCTTCTCCTTCTCCTCTCTCTCTCTCTCTCTCTCTCGCTCGCTCGCTCACTCACTCGCTCGCTCTGTCTCTTCCCAACAGACATGCGGCCTTACCACACACTAACGGTCTGAGTCAGAGAGTGGGACGCTTATGAAATCCAGGTTTGCCACATCGCCCCTCTCTTGGTTAGATAAAAAGAGACATAAGTCGGCTCTGTCTTTCAGCACTCATCCCGACTGCAGCACCGAGCCCATTCGCTGCCATTAAATCTCCACCTGTGTGACAAAAAGCAGAGACAGGTGATGTGTGTGTGTGTGTGTATGTGTGAAATGGGTATCTTGTGTGCATGCCTGCATGATTGTGGCCTACTTGATGATATACGGGCCATTTAATTTTCATGGTTCAGCTTGGTCAAAACAATCCCATTGAACAGCTTGGAAGTACTTGGCAGACGTTCAAAAGCAATATGGAATGACAACATAAATGTGGCAGCACATATTAATCAGATCAAATGTCAAAGCAGGAACTTATGGCGGGAGAAGGCAGTGTTGGTTTTGCATATTAAAAAAGGAAAAAAAAAATAGCACCTTGTTATCCAAATGTTTTGCAGGGAGAAAAGCAAGTAGTCCGTGGATAAAGCTGCATATCAGAAAACATAATCCAGAGCTTGGAGGAACATAGTGCTGCTTCATACAAATAAAATAAACCAACTGCACAATTAGAGTCAAGCTTTTAGCTTTGCTTTCAGTTAAATAAACACAGAAGAGTAACAGAGCAATGTGGCGGGCATAATGACACACAATTAGTTTCTTCTGAGTTTACATGTTGGTGTAGTAAAAGTTTCCCATCGTTTTCAACATTCACGTTTTCCACCAGAGAACAAAATGGAAGCCGGGGATTTGCAGCTGTGGTGTAAAAACATTGTTTGCAAATGAGTTGAACATAAGAGCAATAAGAAGAACAAAAACACTCAACTCGCCACATGAGTCTCCACCAGATGTGTCTGAAGTTTACATCAAAAACTTTTTTTTTTTTCTTCATCTCACTGCACACACATTTACTTATTGCATTTTACTGTTAGTGATATGAATCCGACCTTATGTCACACAATATTGTCTTCTGTGTATAGACAGGAAGCATCAGCTTATTAAAGCTTAAACCCTGATCATCCAGTGATACAGTTACAGTAAACGTAGAGTATTGACATGCTCTGTCACTTGTCCTATGACTCACTCTGATCTAACATCCCTGTCATCTCTGATATGCGCGATCTACACCCACCACATCCAACTGCTCTTTTGACCTTTGACCCCTCAAAGGAAGAAAAAAAAAAAAAAACTTCCTACAAAAAAATAACAGTGATGATTACCAGTTACAGCTGCGTTTGAAGGGCTGACTCGAGCGTGGCTGCATGTTTGCATTGTTTGTGTGTGTGTGTGTGTGTGTGTGTGTGTGTTTCCATCATACGTGGTGTGGAATACAGAACACACGCACACATCCTGTGTATGTGTATCTGTTTGACGAGGTACATGACATTTTGCTGCAAAATACAGTATATCATTTATTTAAGTCTTTTTTATTGAAATTAAAAATTTTTTTTTTTTGGTGTCTCCATTACTTTGTTGTTTGTGATGTAAGATTGGGGAACTTATTCCACGGTCGGTTACGGTTTTAGCCTCTCTTGGATAAAAACAATATTTCAAGTAACTGTGAAATTAAATGACCTTTTTCTTTGTATGAAGTCTCTGTCCTAAGGGGAAGCGACTCAATATTCACTTCCAGCTCACTGACTGAAACGATTCAGCACAACAAGACAAGGAGAGGTATTGATGTGAGGTCGCCTGAGTGTACTGACCCTATAGATGTAATGTCATCCGAGTGCTAAGTTACCGCCATTGAATTAAAAAAACAAAACAACAACAACAACAACAAAAAGAAAAGATTATTTAATATCTGAAGGGAAACAGTGCATGAAATTAAGACATGAGCTAAACACAGACAACCTGCTTCAACAAAAAGACACCGGGGTCACAGATTAAAATAAGCAAACAGGGCTGTGACAAACATGTTATACATGTGCTGCTTATTAGCGTGCGGCCACTGTAACAGTGTTTACAAAAGGGATTTAGATAAATCCTTTCTCATGCAGTGTTTGCAATACGTCCTCCAGCGCCTGTATATCTAATGTAACCCAAAGAGCAAACTGGTGGAGGTTTCTTTCTAAAGAAGTTTTATTCCATACAAAATCATCTGCTATCAAACCAATTAGAAATACAGAATAAAGCAATAAATTCTGACAGGTTTACCAACTGAAGGATACAGTGGATAACAAGGCCTGACTAGCACCACCCAGCCACATCAAAACTACATCCAGTCCTGCTGACTATATACACATTCATTCTTTTTTTTTTCTCTTTTTTTTTTTTTTTCCCAGAGAGAAACGCATGAAAACAAGGAGATCTTCTATCGCTGTCTCGCGGCCAGTAATTTTCCTTCAGGGCACCCGTGGGAGCCATACATTTTCACATATGGCAAGCCGAGTCTGGATTTTATGGGGTGAATTGTTTTGGGATTCTGTGAGAAGAGAAGGAGTAAAGTTTTAACCGTCTGTGGCAAGACAGAGAGAGAGAGAGAGAGACAGAGAGGGAAGATGTTTTGATCCCGCAATTCATCTGATGTGACGTGAAAAACAGTCTGAAACTCAAAGTGATGGGCTGTTTTTTAAAAATGTATTGAGATATAGAAAGAGAGGACTCCATACTTTGATGTCAGCTTCCTGGAGATTCTGAGACTGCTTTTGCAACAGTTCTCCTAGTAACCAAGTCCACCCAAACACAACCCTACTGCACGCACACACACACACACACACACACACACACACACACACACACACACACACACACACACACACACACACACACACACACACACACACACTGAGGAGGGGTTGGCCCATTTACATTCAGTGTGGCCCTATGACTAACATTAGGTTCAGTTCACAGTAAGTCATATCTCTTAATCTTCACAGTTTGTTGCAATCTTTCCAAACTGATTCCACCAAGATAAAAAAAAAGTAAAGAAAAAAGCTTCCTTGAAATATGTCAACTACCAAAAATGATATTGAATCAGCTGCTATGACAGTTACATTTTGAAGAAAAAAAAAAGAAGTCCAAAAATAATAAACTTCCTTTATCCCATGTGAGTGAGTATGAGTTTTGCATGTTACATCATTTTTCTTCAAATAGTGAGTCGAGGCCTTTCAACTTGACCTCAGTGATTGTGCAGCAGGCAGACAGACTTGAATGCGCTGCCCCCTGCTGGATCCTCAACTCCAGGTTTACACATGAGGGGATGTTTAGAGTAAATAAGACATCTTGTTTATTACTTATGCATTCTACTAAAAATGTGAATTTAAAGAGAAATGTTTTTCCTGGAAGACAAACGTTTTTTCACGAGGAGCGTGGACGTCAAACATCCACGCGTGTCCGTCTCTCTTTTCTAATCAATAACCATAAAATAAACACTGGAGCTGGCAGATGCGTTTGATTGCACAAAATTCTCTCACACAGACAATCAGGGAGGGAAAGTTAATCTAGATTTATTTATCTTTACCCAGTGTGATCTTGCGATAATGAAATCACACATACCAATGATAAGCGCACACACACACTTTGGATAATACTGTATGCATACAGTGGCGGCTTACAGTGTGAGAGTCTTGGCTGGTGAGCAGCACAAAGATGTGAATAAAAAGAGCAAAGATAAGAAGAAAATCTCATATCTGATTACTACAAGAAAGTAATCACATTTTTCCCCATAGATTCCCCACACGTGACATAAAGTAAACGTGCAGTTTTAGCTGCAATAAGTGAGGGTTAATCTCAGGGGTCATGAGACGACGTCTGGACACTGAAGAGAGGAAATAGGAAAAACAGGATTCTCCTACATAAACTTACATTTTATTTTAAATACTGCAAAGTTTTATCTCTTCAGGCCTCAAATAAAACTTCTTAACAAGGATAAATCACTCCTCAGTTCATCTGCTCATAAGAGATAAAGACATGCAACTTGTGTCGAGGCACTGCAGGCAAAACGTGCTGGGAATCGCCGCTGTAATGGACTCCTCTTCTGCTGGAGACAGACGCAGCGATACATGTCTATAACCAGCCTGTAGAGCTCACGATGATACAGTATGCTCTGTTAAGGCTGTTTATGTCCCCAAACCAATGCCCAGAAGAGTGGTGTCCATATCCAGAAACTGTGTATTACATAAGAGCAGATAAGGACTTGGTTTAACGCTCACTTCTCCTTGTGGTTCTCCCCCGAGCTGGAACGAGAATCTGCCCCGACATGTGCCAACCAGCTCGGCCGGACCCCCTGTTACAGGTTCTGCGATAGCCTCTCTATGTCTGTCATAATTTTGACTCCAGTCGAAAACGGAGGCAGACAGTTGTGATTAAGAGTCTCGAAATGCAACGGGAAGGTCAGCTTCGGTTCGAAAAACCCAGACTACAACACGGAGTGTGACTTTTGAAAGCCACCAATGTCAGCACTCACCAGCACAATGGTTGAGTCACTGGTATCAAACATCAACCCCATCAACACCTTGTAGGTTATATTATGGTCATTTTCTCCTGTGGGGCTGTAAACATTTGGAGTCATTGGTCCTTAGCAACTCTTAAGAAAGTTCCTTCAGGATACGCTGCTATTACGTGTGTCTAATAAAACCACACCCTTGTCTGGGAGGATAACGCCCCCCCCCCCCCCCCCCCCCCCCCCACCTTCCCACCCCCCAGACAAAGAATGAAAAATCTAAATTAGTTGTTTATCCTAAGTTGTGACAGATTTATAATTGTCTTTTAACAGTATTAAAAAAAAGAAAAAAGAGAGCGCTAATCTCACCAGCAGCCGGTAAAATGAAGGTTAAATGACATAAAGCCCTACTCCCCCGTTCCCTCCACTCCTCCCTCCTTCCCCTCCACCCTAAACAACCTGTAAACCTCTGATTTATTGTTATTACAGCTGAGCTGAATCAAAGAGTGGCAGGGGCACAGACAGGAAAGGCAGTGAGGAAGGAGGGGCTGACGTGGCCTAAAGCTACGAGCCGCAGACAGTACATGGACTTTGCAGCGGGCCGATATGGCATTTTAACGTGCCTGTCGCAGTAACCCCCATTTCCTCATGTGGGCAGGTTGTCGTCTCGTAGGAAATCAAACTCATTTCAGAAGGTTCAGGGACAAAGTAGGTATGTGGTGCGATATAGGGATCCCTGTATGGGTTTGATTATGACGAAATGTGAGTAATTATATAGAAAATAATCTGTTTAAAGAAGGGAAACAAATATTTTGTCTAGGATCTGCCGAACGTCTGATATATTCTTTGACCCATTCCTTTTTTGTTCTAAAACTCGTCCACTCCATGTCCATCTTCTCCTGCTCACCTTTCTTAACTGTCTGAATCATATTCCTTCCTGAAAATACTGGAAAACGTTAACTATTCCTAATGATGAAAAGTCAGAAGTACATAAGCCAACATCAGGACTACCCTGCACTGATTACATATTCCTGAGCACTGTATGCAGCATGATGTTTTTCTGTCATTACTGGTCCAGCTAGTACTTCCAGACAACAATGATGAGTCAAATGGCACAGGCCTCTCCGCGCCAAAGTCGCATGATTGTTGTTCAAAAGACTGGAGAGCAATAATTGTCCAGATGTTTCATAGTTTTGACCCTCTTTCAACATAATACAGCTGTATACAGCCTTGCTGATTGACTGACTAATTCATTCAACAAAAACCTGCTGGGAATATGTTTGCAATCAAAATGTATAATCTTTTCAATATGGTGAAGAACAGTTCTTGGATCAGTGATGTTTCTGGCGATATCCCATAAGTATTTTGTTCACTGATGTGAAAGTTCATCAGTCAAGAGCAGTTAGGAATTTACTTTTTCATGTTCAAAAGGCTTGAAGAGTTTTAGCCCCTGTGTGTGTGTGTGTGTGTGTGTGTGTGTGTGTGTGTGTGTGTGTGTGTGTCTGTGAAGATTTTGGTGAATAAAAGTAAATTGATACAATCGGAGGTTAAAATATTCCTGAACCAGGCTAGGTTAGGGTATGGCTGGCAAATTTTCATTCAGTTGTGCTTTTTGTCTGTAAATAAAACTATATGAGACTGAATAATAAAATAATTAATCAGCTTAAGTGCAGAAATTTAAAATTCTACACCATTGTACACTATGTTGGACCGTAGGCTGGATCAAGCCTCTCCAGGCTGGACTTTGTAAACATGCACAGGGGTCATTCAGAGACAGTCATGTGGCTGTTTCTTTTGTACTTGTACATTGTGTAAAGGGCTGAGCCCCCCAGGGGTCATAAGGTAGAAAACAATATTTATGTGGAAATCTGTGCAATGGATTAATGAACCCAGGAAAGAGATTATTAAACCTCTGCATGAAAGCCCTCAGCCCTGTTTCATGCAACAGCAACACCTGCAACGTCTGTGGCTAATGTTATACATGTGGATAATTTCTCATTTAATACTTTCTAAAGTTTAAGGATCATTTTGCATGTCTAACAGATCACAATCTTTAAACTTCATCGTGAGTCATGAGTTCGAGGCCACAGTTCAGCAATCTTTGTGTGCGGTTCCTCGATAGCGCACTAACTTTTTTCTGAATTCTTCAAACACAGCTCTTGTGAGGAGTTGGATCAACCAATGACTTAGTTTGATACTCAACTCACGACACGATGTGTTGCTGAGATTTTGAAGATGAAGTGTTGGCTCTTCTGTAGGTCTCTGTGACCAAGGGTTACCTGTAACAGCGGCCTCTGCGTAGGTCTACACGTAAACCAGCAGAACTAGAAGTGACAATACGATTCCCTTCAGCCTCAGCTGTACTTTCTATTTAGTGTTTAATTTCAAATGTTTACCTGCTAACATGCTAACACCCTAAATTAAGATGGTGAACAAGGTAAACATTTTAACTGCTTAATGTCAGCATGTTAGCATTGTCACTGTTAGCACGCTGACATTAACATTTAGCTAAAAGCACTGCTGCACCTACTGTAAGTAAAGCCTCACAGAGCTGTTAGCATGGCTGTAGCGTGTTGTTCATGTTTCAAAGTATGACTCTATAAAGTTGTCGCTGTTCTTTTGATACTTGCATTCTTGGAAGCCTAAGCCTGTTTTGTTTCATGGGTTTCAATGACGAGAGGAGTTGTAAACCTTACAGAGGAATATTCTGTCTTTCAAGTCAGTGAGAAAATTACAGCACATGTGAGATTTTTTTTTTTTCCAGCAGAACAGTAAGTGTAACACTTACACTGTGTCCCCTCGACCTGTTGTTTCCTGCTTCCTAATGCCACAGTTTCACACGCTAAGTTCCCACCATCCACCCCACCCACCTCTCCCCCTACAACCACTTTTCCTGCCCTCCATGCAGTTGCCTTTGCTGTCCTATATCCACTTACTGGCTCCTTACACACCTAAATCCCTCTTCTCCCCTCTCACCACCTTAAACCCCTCCTTCATCACTTTTTCTTAACTAATGCCCCCTTTCATTTTCTCAGCTCTCTGCTCTTTCTCATCGCACTTCTGTCTTTCTTTTTCTTCCCTTGTTGCTCAGGTTCTTTCTTCTCTCTTCTGACATTTCCCACTGTACGCTTTCTCATCTCTCTGACACCATATCTACCTTCCGCCCTCCTCCTCAACCATGAAATCCACGTCCAGCTGAGTTCTGCTGGGAGCCAGGGCTACCAGATGGCACCAGGCAGAACCCAAACATCTGCATTACCCAACTCGGCCCAAACGGGGCTCCCGAGGATATGCAGCTGTATAAACAGATTGTGTGTAAAAATGCAAGCTATGCAGCCAAGCACCGGGGTCCTCACCAGGTCGCTATGAAAAGAAATATTATTAATAATGATAATAATGACAGAGGAAATACCTTCACTGGAGACGTGACTGCGTGCTTGTGTGACAGTGGGGCATGGGAAGGATGACAGAGCCCTCAGGCTAAGATTAGACATCCTAGTATGCAGGGTTCAGTAAGTTACATTAAAAACATATTCCACTGCCATTATACTTATATACAGTATAAACACAGCCACAAAAACTACTTAAAGGAGTAGTTCAACATTTTGGGGGGATCTCTTGCTGTCAGACAAGACGATCAACAGCTCTCTCATTTCTGTATGTTAAATATGAAGCTAAGGCTTGGCTCAGGCTTCTGTGACAGTCCTGAGCCCTCATGTCCTAGTGACTCTAGTGCAGTTAATATTCCACTTCATTTTTTTTTTTAAAGTGTCGCCTCTGAACATAATCCAGCGAACAATTAGGTTTGTCGACACAACCTATCTGGGAAAACAATTAAGTA